>NW_012102987.1:1039970-1079741 GCF_000951045.1 Mandrillus leucophaeus | reverse complement strand
AACAGCCCAGTGTAATTCTGCCCAGAAATCTGTGTCCCATAAAATCTATGTATTGCATATAAAGAATCATCCCAACCTCAGTTTTACTGAAAACTAAAAACAGCTGCCCTCTTACACAGTCAGGTCTCTGGACTCATTAAATCAGTAATGATGCACATTAATCATCACTGAGCTGTACAGAACTTTAAGTTTTGTCTGCGGAATGTCTTACCTGCTTGACAAGAGAAGTATCCTCACTCCTGTGGACTCCAGTACTCTTAGCTGCAGGACACATTAATTTGCAATCTTAGCTCTGCTTTACAACCAAACACAAACTTTTAGAAGCAGCCGTACACCAATGCTCCATGTTTTCTACGCTGAGAATAGTTTTCACCATCTGTGACTGGGTACCTAAGTCAGAAAAAAACAAGGTTTGAATCCCAGCTCAAACGTTTTAACCGTGTGACTTCTGGTGAATTACTTAACCCGTCTGAGCCTTACTTCCTTTACGTAATACAAGTATCAACTCCGTGGGCCAGACCAGCCCCAGCCTCCTACAAATCCATCTCTGTCCACAGATGCCACTGTGGACAGACCACCGTAGGAGGAAGGGCTGTGTCCCTCCTCTCCACTCTCAGGTCCCTCCACCATAAAAAGCCCACTCTCCATAAAGCTGTTGAGAATTAAGTACCACAGCAGACACAGAGCACCTAGGACACTGCTTGGCACACTGAAGCACCAGTAAACATTTAGCTCTTACTACTAGGAAGTATGTCCTGGAGACGCATAAGAAACCGCTAAGAAATCTTGGGGCAAAGGTGGAGGCTCTCTCGAGAAGAATGTTTACTGGGAGTGGGGAGAAACAGCTGGGCATCTGCAGCAGGGCAGATGGTGGGCAGACAGCCTTCCGGAACAGGAGAGTGTGGCAAACGCACCAGAGCCACTCGGCGGTCACACTCCTGCAGGCCACGCGAGGCTGTCCAGGTGCTGAGGATGCAGGCGCGCAGGGTCGACCAGGTGTCCTGTCATGCAGACCTTACATTCCACAGGAGGGAGAGCAAACAAGTAGGAACACATGCGGCGGACATGAAGGCCACACCACAATGGACGGTGTGATGCGCGGAGGAGGAGCTTGCCTTGGATGGGGCAGGAGAGCCTCTCTGAGAAGTGGAGCTGGCCACGCCAAAGCCTGGGGAAGAACCTGAGACATGAGCATGGAGCTGGCTGGAAGAGCAGGGAGGCCACTCAGGTGCAGCTCAGGGGGGATGGCAGTGGCCGGGGGTGAGGACCTCCAGACCACAGGGACGAATCTGGGCTTTATGCCATGTGCAGGTGACTAGCCTCACATATAAGCAGGGAACCTAGGCTCTGGTTTACCTCTTTCAAAAGATAACCCTGTCTTCCCTGGAGAGAAGGATCTGGAGCTAAGAGCAAGCAGGTGGTCTGGTGAGGAGATGACTGCAGTGGCCTCAGAGATGACTGAGCTGAGGCTGCTGTGGCCAGTGCTGAGACGGATGGATGAGGATTTGTTAGAGGCACCATTTAGAGGGAGCGATGTGAGGGCTTGAGGGTAAGGAAATGGGTTGGTAGAATGAGGAAAGCAAGGCGAAGCCCGTGAGGCAGGGAGAGAATCACAAGTCTGAGCCGCCTACGTGACAACCAAATGGAAGCATCTGGCTGGACCCACGCGTCCGGAGCTCAGAGGAGAGGTGGAGACTGAAGACATCAGTGTGGGAAGGGACGGGGAAGAACGGAGACTGCTAAAGCTTCTGCAACAACCTTGCCCGGGCACTGTTCTCACGCTGGCAGCTGTCTTGAAGACAGCGTAGTCTGCATTTGCTTTAGGAGTGGTGACTGGTTGCACAAATCATTTGTTCATACCTACCTGCTCTTCAAACGCCAAGCATCATGTTTCCAAATCACGGAGGCATAGGACAAACTGCAGATCCCTAAAAGACACTTTTAAAGAAGAGTCACCTTTGGCCAGGCACAGTGGCTTACGCCTGTAATCCCAGCACTTTGGGAGGCAGAGGCGGGCAGATCACCTGAGGTCAGGAGTTTGAGGCCAGGCTGGCCAACATGGCGAAACCCTGTCTCTACTGAAAACACAAAAATTAGCTGGCATAGTGGTGGGCGCCTGTAATCCCAGCTACTCGGGAGGCTGAGACAGGAGAATCATTTGAACTCCAGATGGAGGTCGTAGTGAGCCGAGATTGTGCCACTGCACTTCAGCCTGGGCGACAGAGCTAAACTCTGTCTTAGAACAAATAAATAAGAGTCACCTTTATAGTTTTGTCGTTTAACCCTGTTTTTTGACCTTCTGAGTATAAACTGAAAGGCAAAGTAACAGTTGCACAGAATTGAAACTATTATGACTGCTATGAACTGACCTTGGCAAACACTTAAAAGACCATGGCAAACAGTCTTAAAAAGCAATAGCATGGTTTTAAAACTTTTAAGGCTGAATGTTGTCCAATAAGCACAAATTCAAGCATGAGGTCATCCCATATTTGATGCACAAAATCTAGAAGTCAAGCAGTATCAGTAAAAGTACCACCTGTTTAACTTGTGAAAAAAATGTTTTTACAAATTTGATTTCTAAGCAAAAATTACTCAGCAAAAGTAAAGTGAAGTGGAAAAAGGAAAAAGGGATGTTTTTTCCTCGAGCTCACAGTCATTGCTCTTAAACTGTAATTGGTTTAAGTCTTCCGGCCAGCTTTCCACAAGCCCCGAGGTCTTTCTGCTCCACATAATATCCAACTGTGATCACCCCCGAGCAACTACACACATCTGGGATTTTGTTGCTTCAGTCAAAGGCAGTGAGCTGGGGCTCAGAAAGCCCCATCAGGAGACTCTCGAATAACGGTGAGAAGAGCAATTAATAGCTACGTCCCTCCTAGGTAAAACCGTGTCACTGGCCGGGCGCGGCGGCTCACGCCTGGAATCCCAGCACTTTGGGAGGCCGGGACGGGCGGATCACGAGGTCAGGAGATCGAGACCGGCCTGGCTAACGTGGTGAAACCCCGTCTCTACTAAAAATACAAGAAACTAGCCGGGCGCGGTGGCGGGCACCTGTAGTCTCAGCTACTCCGGAGGCTGAGGCAGGAGAATGGCGTGAACCCGGAAGGCGGAGCTTGCAGTGAGCCGAGATCACGTCACTGCACTGCAGCCTGGGGGACAAAGCGTGACTCCGTCTCAAAAACAAAAAACAAAAAACAAAAAACCATGTCACCGCCTCGACCTCAAGCCTACCACAGACAGCTCTCGGGGCCTGCTGTTTCCCTCCCTGCGTCCCACTGGAACCTACCCCATCTGTACCAGCTTCTGTAGCAGTTGTCCTGTCCAGCTTTACATACAGTATGTGAGGTCAGAGGAGATGTAGACTCAAGATACCAACGTGGGAACCTCTTCACTGTGTCTGCACAGACTAGGAAGGCTTCCCCTCTCGGTAAAATAACCACCTGCTTGAAAGGCAAACTGTCCTTTCTACTTTGGGCAACTGGCTGAAAGTGGAACAGAGAAGGAATTTCTTAGGAGAAAGGAAACTGTGCGATGGAGGATAAAAATCACAGAACAGACACAGAAGCTTGAAAATAACAGAATAAAGTGATATTTAATTTCTGTATGACATTATAGGAAAAGACAAGCTTACTGAAAAACTTCTGGATATACATTAAAATATATTCCATATTTATTCAGAATATCATAATCAGTGCAAACAGAGAACTCTCTTCTCACCTGTAAAAGTTAAGTACAATACTGTAGGCTAGATACATGATATTTCAGTCAAGTCTTCAGTATTAGCTTGTAAAAAAAAAACCTACAATTATAGATATCCAATTATCATACAAAATATATATACAAAAGCATAATTGTAGTGTAGAAAGATAAAGTTAACAAAATACAACTTATGTAATTTACTTTACACAAAAATGTATTCTAGTTAATTTTTTCCAAGAGCTTCACCAATCAGTCGAATAGCAATACTCTTGCCTTCATCTGTTTGAATGACAAGCAAAGCTTCAAATTTGCCTGCGGACTTCGGTTTGAACTGCACGGGCATGTTGATGTAATGCTGGGCTCTGGAAAGAGAGAGGCACATGACAGCGGCATGTCGTGACAGTACCTGCAACCCTGTCCCAGGCAGCACAGCGCCTGGCTCAGGTGTTGACGAAAGAGCTCGGTCAAGCCACATTCAGCTTAAATGTATTTATAATTTCTTTGATGCTATTATTTAACGAGAAAATGACACAAAGGAGAGAAAAATCTAAAATTGGATTAAAACAGCATTACATACGTATATATTCCTGGCTATCCAGCAACTATTAATATACAAAAAGGAAAATAAGATGTCTAAACTATCATATATACAGTTTTATATTCTGCCTGCAAAAGCTATCTACCTAAGAAAGGGTTCGGGAACACCCTAATTGCCCGTTTTACTCAGTCCAGATAGCATATTGTACTGGAAAGATTAAAACAACTTGTCCCAACCCTATCATTAATGGGCTGTGCAGGTTTTGCTCTAAAATTCATACGAAACTTTTTTTTTTTTTGAGACGTAGTTTCACTCCTGACGCCCAGGCTGGGGTGCAATGACACCCCACTTCGGCCTCCCGGGTTCAAGCAATTCTCCTGCCTCAGCCTCCTGAGTAGCTGGGATTACAGGCACCCGCCACCGCGCCCAGCTAACGTTTGTGTTTTTAGTAGAGGCGGGGTTTCACCATGTCGGCCAGGCTGATTTCAAACTCCTGGCCTAAAGTGATCCGCCCGCCTTGGTCTCCCAAAGTGCTAGGATTACAGGCGTGAGCCACCACGCCCGGCTCGAAACTTTCATCAAAAATATTCTAGAAACTTTACTTTCAGATTACAGTATATAGAGGCAGGTAATGAGTGCCCTATGGTTAAAAATAGTATTCTGGGGGGTTTGCTTTTGTCCCTAAAACTATGTCCTAAGAGCTTCAAAATACACCTCAAAATATGCAATTTAACAAGTTACTCACAGTGTGAATGAGGCTACACACGTATGACACACAGCCCATGTGATGCCATCAACCTCAAGGCTTAGCCGTTTTTAAGTGGACATTCTGAGCTCAGGGGAAGGAACTTCACCCCTTAGTCTTGTCTCAGAGCTGTGTGTTTTAAAGCCGGGCAACCAGAAGTGATGTACGTTTCGGTTTCCAGCATCTGTCCTGAAAAACCCAGCAGTGTCGGCTCTTGGGTGCACAAGAGTACACCGGGCACGAGGTTTAGAAAACAGCTTCAGTATTTCAAAGCCTTTTCCTGGATATAACTGATAATACAGATAACGTATGTTCTTAAATATATCTATATAGCGCAAAGGTGTGTATGTATATCTTTCTATATTTTTATTTAAAGGCTGGGTTATTTTTCCCAAATGCATTACACTTTGTTTTACCATGTCAAAGATAACGTACTTTTTTAAAAAAAATCTAATCTGGCCCATGGCATTAGCGACAATTTTCTGTTTCATGTTGGCGGTCAATACTTGGATATATATAGTACCATTTGCCTATTTAAGAGGCATTATAACGTATGAATTACTAAAAATAATAAAATATCCCAAAACAAATCTCTGGAAGAACTCATTATTAACAAATTTCATCACAGAATATAGAACTGTTCTATATTAAACTGAAAATTTAAGTCTACTGTGATTAAAATATATCATCTGCTTTAGATTTACAGATACACGGAATAAACTGGAATGCAATTTAGAAAGAACTACAACATTTAATACAGCTATAGAACACTCCCAGCAAGATGGATGTACTTTAAAAAGTACTTTGTAGTACTATCATTAAGAACTAATTTAATCTCCACACACGCGCGCGCGCGCGCACGCACACACACACACACACACACACACACACACACACACACACACGGGAAAAGGTAGCGGGAAAGTCCTCTGAACCCAGTGGGGAGGTCTAGTTCAGACCCTCTCTCCCGCTATGATGGATTTACCTGCAAAGGCACACAGAGCAGAAACACATCTAGGGGGCAGAGAGGCCATCAGGCTGTGCACACCCAGCCCCCAGCTCCCTGCAGGCCCCATCTACGTGGAAAGGGCTTAGTGGAACTTACAAATTCTAGCAACTACACTTCTTTCTTTTCTTTCAAAACATTTTTTTTTCAGATGGATTCTTGCTCTGTCGCCCAAGCTGGAGTGCAGTGGCGCAATCTCAGCTCACTGCAACCTGTTTCCCTGGTTCAAGCCAATCTCCTGACTCAACCTCCTGAGCAGCTGGGACTACAGGCATACGTCACCAGGTCTGGTTACTTTTTTTTTTTTTTTTTGAGACGGAGTCTCGCTCTGTTGCCAGGCTGGAGTGCAGTGGCACAATCTCGGCTCACTGCAACCTCTGCCTCCTGGGTTCAAGCAATTCTTCTGCCTCAGCTTCCTGAGTAGCTGGGACTACAGGCGCCCGCCACCACGCCCAGCTAATTTTTGTATTTTTAGTAGAGACAGGGTTTCACCATGTTGGCCAGGATGGTCTTGATCTCTTGACCTCATGATCTGCCCTCCTCGACCTCCCAAAGTGCTGGGATTACAGGTGTGAGCCACCGCATCTGGCCTACTTTTTGTATTTTTAGTAGAGGCAGAGTTTCACATGTTGGCCAAGCTGATCTTGAACTCCTGACCTCAGATGAGCCGCCCGTCTTGGCCTCCCCCAAAATGCTGGGATCACACGCGTGAGCCACCATGCCCGGCCCGAAACATTTTTTTAAAGGAACACTTTCTACAGAAAAAAAAAGCCAGTACATTAGCACATGCAAGGTAACACCATTATCAAAGAAACTGAAAAAGGTAATAAAATTTGTTCCCACACATGGGTGAGAAGTCACTGCAGCTCAATGATAACTCTGTTCCTTGGCTTGTCACTTTTCTAGGAACTGTCCTTCTCTCTCAAATGACAGGCAAGGTCTGCCAGGATTGTGCACCTTGCACTGTGCAAGGACACGAGGGCACAGTTGAGGAGAAACCTATTAGCTACCACACCTCAGCTGGGATTAGATGTGCATGAAACAATAGGTTAAGAGAAAGATGCTTTTTGGGACTAAGTAGAAACATAAACAAATTCTTTTAAAAAAGATAAGAAAGAGATCACTTAGAACCCTCAAAAAAGAACCCTTACAAAAAAAACCTGTTAGCAATGTTTCCTTTTCCCTATTACCTTACTTACAATCTATCATACATTCGTGCTTACCGACCTCCGCACTGGGCAAAACCCCTGTGCCTTCTTGGGGGAACTCTTCTGCCTCCTTCAGCTGGAACCAGTTGACAGCCTACGAGGAACAGCCACTTTCCCGGGCTAGTGCCGGGGCTTACAGAGAGCAGCCCCACGGCTCCCGGGGCCTTGGAAAAAGTGCTTCTTTGTAAGTAAGTATCTCCTGTACCCTACAGATGACTATATTCCTATTATTACTTTGGAAATGTGTAGTTAATGGTGTCATAGAGCACAGGGTGATCTAACAAATGAAAACTGTGATTAACGAAAGGCTGGGAATTGCTTCTCAGGGCTTTAAGAACACAGATTTTGTTCCACTGCCAAGGCAAGCTAACTGTTGCTCTCATCTGGCAATTATGTTTTGTAAGCCTTTGTCTAAAGTCACAGTGTCTCGTGCTTGGGACAAATACAACAGCACACAATGCCGTAAGTGCCTATGACTTCAGTTCTGTGGTAAGAACTGTCACTGGGGTTCCTGTGGCATCTGCCTCTACTGTCCTGCTGCTTCTCCAAGGTCAACACAGGCCATTCTCTGTTATAAAGGAGCCAGTGTTTCCACCTTTCTTTGCCTAAAATTTACTTAAAAAGTTTCCTGTAACCCAGAGTTTAGTTCATCTGGTTAAACAGATCACAGAATTAGTACTTCATAGACACGATTTCCTTACTCATACTTTACCAAATTTACAATGAGCTGCTGCTATTAAAGCTATTGCTGAAATCGATACTATCATGCATTTACCCTATAGCCCCATAGTGATAGTATCGGTGAAGATTTTCTGGAAACTCACCATAATCGGAGTAACTTAAGTGTCTGCCACTAATAAAGTATAAAATTATTTCATTCAAATTTATCTTCAAAGCATCAAAGTTTAAAAAGATTTAAATATGTTCAGAGTACAAACTATGCACCTTGCGATACTATTTTAAGTGCTAACTTAATTGAACTGTCCAAATTTTGCTTAATTTAAAAATAGTTTCTCATGTTTCTAAGTTCCTTCTGATGCCATTAACATGACACAGGCTGCACAGGAAGGCAGTGCTGTAATCTGTGACTCTTAATTTCAAGCACTGAGACGGCAAGTCTACAAGTTGACGTCCACAAAAATGTCTACTTTTACATGACCAGCAAGGAACACATTTCATCTCTCAAAAGTGGTTTATAGAAAACAAGTTGAAGCTAAGCAAAATGTCATCTCATTTATAAATTTGAGCTTCTCATTAAAAATGTTCTAGGCATCTTTCAAAAATCCCCTTGTCTGATTCCCACTCGGCTGGTCTTGTCCCTACACTCCATGTCAGAAATAGACTCCGCCATCTGTAGCACTATTGTGATGAAATAGGTTTAGGTTCTTTCTCTGCAAAGAGTCAAATCTGAATTGGCCCACAAATTTTGGCAGAAAAGCAATTCTTTAAAAAAAATCTGTGAAGGCAAATTAAGCAAAGCATATAACATCAAAAAAGAATCTGAAATGACGACGTATTCAATAATGGAAGTTGGAAAATGAATGCTTAACTGCAGGGAAGTTTTGACTGCCTCATACCTAGCCATAAAATGGAGAACAGTGACATAAAGCTGCAATTTAACAAGTTATTTTAAATAATGATGCTTTATCAAAACTACAGATGAGGATGGGGTATATGTAAATATTCTTTTTTTAAAGTTGGTACTATTCAAGATAATTTTTTTAATGAAACTTTGTTTAGAAGCTTTGAAAAATATTTTATTTATTTATTTATTTATTTTTGAGACAGAGTTTCACTCTTGTTGCCCAGGCTGGAGTACAGTGGCGAGATCTCAGCTCACTACAACAACCGCCTCCCAGGTTCAAGCTATTCTCCCGCCTCAGCCTCCCAAGTAGCTGGGATTACAGGCGCCTGCCACCCTGTGTGGCTAATTTTTGTAGTTTTAGTGGAGATGGGGTTTCATTATGTTGGCCAGGCTGGTCCAAACTCCTGACCTCACGTGACCCGCCTGCCTCGGCCTCCCAAAGTACTGGGATTACAGGTGTGAGCAACCGCACCCGGCCTAAAAAAATATTTTTTAAGGTAAGAGGAGCTCCTTGAAATAAAAATCTAAAGTCCTTCCAATTTGTGACAGATGTATGCCAGTTTCTACAGAAGTATTCCACTGATCCACTGCATGTTCAAAAATATACCCTGCAAAACATTTTGCTGGTGAAGATGTGGGATGTGACCCAATCTGAGGAAGCAGAATGAATAATGCAGTTATGATAAAATTTGAGTTTAGATAATAACAGTGTTCAGGATAATTTATTCAGTATCTATTTGTACTCAGTTACTAAAAATAGTTACAACAATTAGAAATTTAAATGATCTTTTTCTGAATAAACTAATTGCCTCTGCAGTCGTGCTACCATGTATGTTAGTAGTTCCAACCTATTATTACACACACTAGAGCATCACTCACTAGTCTCAAATCAATTGGGGCAGCCTACAATAACTGGAGAGATCCACAGACTACTATGAGAGGAGAACTGGCCGGGCGCGGTGGCTCAAGCCTGTAATCCCAGCACTTTGGGAGGCCGAGACGGGCGGATCACGAGGTCAAGAGATCGAGACCATCCTGGCTAACACGGTGAAACCCCGTCTCTACTAAAAATACAAAAAACTAGCCAGGCGTGGTGGCGGACGCCTGTAGTCCTAGCTACTCAGGAGGCTGAGGCAGGAGAATGGCATGAACCTGGGAGGCGGAGCTTGCGGTGAGCCGAGATCGCGCCACTGCACTCCAGCCTGGGCGACACAGCGCGAGACTGCGTCTCAAAAAAAAAAAAAAGAGAGGAGAACTTGGAGAACAGAAGTTGGAAAACTTGAATTTGGCTGATTTTTAAACTTGGGCCTTTCTCTTGTATGTAGTTGTCACAGGGATTAAATGAAGACACACTGATAATAAAATGAGGTTCTATCAAACTCTGTAGAGTGAGCGTTGATGCATCCTGCCAGCCAAGGTCACCTACAGGGGAGATTTGATGATGATGATGATGATGATGATGATGATGAAGATATTGACACTGACACTTGCTATGTCTGGGCATTATTACCACATCTCTTACATTCCTCACAATTCTATGCTGTCAGTAGCTAGCATTGGCATCTCCATTTTACAAATAAGGAAATTGAGGCCAAAGAGTTTATCAAGTTTATAATTTTTAGATATATTCATTGTTGAATTTTCAGAACTAAAATCTATAGTTTGTGCCTTCAGTCTCCTGGGAGCGAAAGG
Source organism: Mandrillus leucophaeus (assembly GCF_000951045.1). Lineage (NCBI taxonomy): Eukaryota > Metazoa > Chordata > Mammalia > Primates > Cercopithecidae > Mandrillus > Mandrillus leucophaeus. The sequence continues at coordinate 1,069,268 of NW_012102987.1, read as the reverse complement.
AAGGGTTTAGCCCTCAAGCATATTAAAATATTTTATAGTCCATAGAAGGAAGAGGTGGTGTGAGAGATAAAAGAATAAAAAGAAAGAGTAAGGTAGAAGGAACAGTCTTCAATCAAGCCATCTTTCCAGTATCCAGGGCTGTGAGTGAGCTTCAATTGTAGAGCACCACTGGTCTTAGTAAGTGAATAAATGGCAGGCCTAGAATGATTGCAGAGTGGTCCAAATTTTCATAGAATAGAACATGTTTCTGGAATAGTCTCCTAATGCTAAAATGAGAGACTTTACAATAATTAAATGACTTAAAAGATTCAAAGATGAAATTAAAATTATTCTTCAGCATTAAGTCCAACAGAACCCTACTATTAAGTTCTAAATAACAATGACAACCCAGTTCGAGAGTTCAACCTAAACGTGCATCATATAGAAAAGAAAATTAGCAAGGATGATAAGAAAATGAGGCCCTGATTAAGAATAGTAAGCGGTGTCTGAAGAATGGCAACTGAAAAACACAATAAAAGTTTTCCCAATTAACCTGGAAAGGTTTTTGTCCCAATTAATGAAAATCTAAGTCCTTGACTCTCAGCGTACCAGTGAAATAACATTTGAAACAGGAATTACTCTAAAAGTCAATCTTAAGATGATTACAGCTCTAAGATTTACGTGGCTGCAAATCCTGGGTGGGAGGAGTCACACCAGCCCAAATGCTGTGCCCTGCGGCACTGCTAAGTGCACCACGGACGGTCGGGGCTGTCCCCTGCAGGCTGCTTTTCTCTGTTTCTACTTGCGAACACTCATTTGATTAATGCTGTTCGGTGCTGGTGAGGAATCTGGAGGACCTGCAGCAGAGGAGACCTCACAAGCCCCAACTCCCAAGAAACAAAAGTCCTGCATCGCTGATGAGAACCCTGTGATCTGCGATATACTTACCTCAGAGAGTACTTGGAATGTTTGACATAGAATGGCTCTCTGGGACTCAAAAACTTCAGCTGGAATTTAATGGAAAACACTTATAAAGTTATGAAAATTAGATCTTTTAGCATATATAAGCATACCATGCATTTATTTATTACAGATACATTTCGTAAATTTAGGTATTGCCACAAAATTAGGTAGGACAACAAATGTTAATGCAATGAAAACATATTTAAGAAAATTTTAACATGAATTTAATCTAGTTTTAACTAAAGTAAAGGCTGTCCAGAAATATGTGTGTATAACAGTACAGAAGAAAAAGAAAAAGTTAAAAATTAAAATATAAAAACAAATTTTTGATTTTCAAGTAAAGGGTGATGAACTTCCAGTGGGTTTATTTTCAAATACAACATTAAGGAATTCTGGGGGGGATGGGAGCAGGGTCTTGCTCTGTCACCCTGGCTGAAGTGCAGTGGCACAATCATGGCTCACTGCAGCCTCACCCTCCCAGGCTAAAGCGATCCTCTCATCTCAGCCCCCACCCAAGTAGCTGGGACTACAGGTACGTGCCACCATGCCCTGTTAATTTTTTTTTTTTTTTGGTAGAGATGGAGTCTTACTATATTGCCCAGGTTGGTCTCAAACTCCTGGGCTCAAACAATCCCCCTGCCTTGGCCTCCCAAAGTCCTGAATTACAGGTGTCAGTCACTGCACCTGGCCTTAGATTGCATTTTTAAAAATTACCTCATTACTACAACTTAAATATAGTCTGTAGAATCATCAGGAAAATGTTTGTTATCTGAGTTGAATGCATTTATTTTTCCAAAAGCCATAGTAATATTTCCAACTTACCGAGTGTGTAATAAAAGAATTATTTCGCAGATTGACTTTGAGTGTCCGTGATTCCCCTACACTAGTCGGCAGGAACCTGTACACATCTTCTGGGGCATAAACTCCACGAGCAGTCATATCAAGCTGCCTGCTTTGGGAATAGATGTAAAAGTTAAGAATTTGAAATCTACAGTAACTTAAAACTATTTTTATATATTAAAATTATGTAGTATTGCCATTAATTTGTGTTTTTCCTGGCGATTTATTTTCAAACATAGGTTTTGTAACGACAACTTATCGAATTTACGTGAAGAAGATGACAGCAGGCATCCTCTCACGAAGTGTGCGGGGTAGGCCTCCCTCTCCTCACAGCCTGGGTCTCTACCGGCCAGAAGCCCAGTTTGTATGAAGGTGGCCCTTTACCTCAGTTCACCTGGCCCCTCACGCTGCAGTACCGACTGTACTTCACTATCACCGGGACACAGGCTGCTCCAAGCGCCTGATGCAGGTATGGCCTCCAGGCAATGTTTGCTGGCGGTGGCACTGGCTCTTGCGTGGGCTTCCTGAACCCTGCACATCTGCCTCCCCTTTCTCCGGCCACTCCCGGGTCTCCGCAGGCTCCCCTCCACCCCCAACTCTTTGTGCATCTGACCTTCCCCTCACAGGGGCACCCCCCAGCAGCCCTATCTATTCAGTCACTACACAATGGTCCCTCAGGATAGCTCAAACACCTTCAGTCTCCACAAATACAAAAATGAACTTGTGATTTTTGTCCTCAAACCTGATCCTCCACTTGTGTTTGCTGAATGGTATCCGGAAGCCGACCTTCTCACAGCCATCACCCTTCATCCAGTCCATCGCAGAGGCCCTCCTATCTCCAGTCTGCCCATTCTCTTCCTATTCCTTGACACTATTTTACTCCTGGACTCCTTTAAAATAGCCCCTCCTTACCTCCATCCTATCAGTCACACCACAGCCAGGGGACTGTCCTATACACGCACACCTGATCATGTCACTCCCGGCTTCCCAGCTCTCCAGAAGAGCAACCACCTCCTAGGCCCAGCTCTGGCCTTGCCCCGCACTCCCCTCTCACACTGAACTTCTCCTGGGAACTTCTTCCACCCTCCTCACCTAGGCCATTTCCACTCATCCTCCTCAACTTAAATGTCCCCTTTCAGGCAAGTCCTTCCCAGGTTTCACAGACCAAGCTGCCTCTGTAACTTCTCCCCGTTTCTTGTTTGTTTCCCCGCCAGCCGGTGTGAGCTGTGGGTTGGCGAGGCTGTGTCTCCAGAAGGGAGACGTGGAGGCACGGGGCTCAGAGAGCGAGAGAGAAGTGAGGCGTAACAGCCCAGAGGGAGTGTGCCAAGAACACGCATTCTTTAAAGGGCTCTAATTTCTTCCAAATGCATTATTGGCTCCCAAAAAATAAATGACTAAATTTATATTAAATTCAGCAGATATTTTACATATATTGTCTTTCCAGGCATCTTCCTCCAGAACTTAATTAGACCTAATTACTAATTAAGGATTATAAGAAATATTTTCATTAGGTATAATACTAAATAATATTCTCATTAAAGCTCTATATGCTGCTGGTCTAAGTTTTACATTTTAAAGCTTTTTAAGAATCTACTTTCATATGCTGTTTACGGGAACATAAAATGGTACAACTATTTAGGGAAAACTATTTGGCAGTTTATTTTAAAGTTTAACACATGGTTATCATGTGACCCGGCAATTTTGGGTAAAATTAGGTATTTTTACTCAAAAGAAATGAAAATGTATGTCATCTTCAGAAATGCACATAGAGTAATGTTCAAAGCACCTTAATTCATAAGAGTTCCAAATTATAAGACATCCAAAAGTCAACAGGAAAATGAATAAATTGTGACATGTTCATTTAATGGAATACCAAACAATAAAAAGAAATGAACTATAGGTACATTCAATAACATGAATGAATTCTTAAAAATAGTATGTGGAGAAAAAGAAGCCAGACACAAAGAATATATACATACATAAGTATATATGTGAAGTTCAAGCAAAATGAATCTATGATGACAGAAATCAGAACAGGACAAATCTTGACTGCAAAGGGACAAGTAAGAAATTTTTGGGCGAGAGGAATATTCTGTATCGTGGTTGGAGTGCTGGTAATACGCATGTGAACTCAGGTAAAGTCATCAAGCATTTTACTGACTCTATTCCTCAATAAAGTACTGGTAAAAAACTCGTAAGAATGACAAAAACAACATACTCAGGTATGCGAGCAGAAGCCTCTGACACAGCTTGTCTTCGGGGCTTAACTAAATGATCTATTTTAATGAGGGAATCCGTGGAAAGGGGTGCGTTTTCAGGCTCTTTTTCTGCTTCGATGCTCTGTACAGAAAAATCACAGGATAAGGAAGAAGAAATAAAAACTAAGAAACTATATGGACATTTACTTATCTGAACTCTACCATTTCCTTTAAAAATTTTTAAAAGGAGATTTAAGATTTTTAAATCCCCTAAATTGCAAGCTCTGTACTCTGTACTGCCTGGTTCCTCTCTCTCTCTCATGTGCCCACATGCATGCATGATGCACACGCACACAGAGTTTCTTACATGATTAAGTCAAACATGGGTTTCATGGGCTGTATGAACAATACAGCCAAACCCAGACATCAAACATGCCAATTAATACAGACAAACAAGAAAATTAGGATTATGGGACTATATTCTGCATTTTCAGGCCAATTTTTCTTGTTAATTTCCTTTCTGTTTTTAAAATACACACAATGATTTACTTAAATTCAGTGTATTACTCACCTGTCCAGAGAGTTGGAATCTCAAAGTGTGTTTCATGTGAGGCTCCTTAAGAGGGTGACATTCAACATCCCAAAACTGGGCATAATCCCCTCTACCTCTGGGCAAAAATGTGATGGAGACCTACAAAATACACACAGGAGAGAAACTGAGACACTGATCATTCAACACAGTGGCCGCTAGATTACCAGTTCGAAGACTTGGTATGAAAAAAATTAAACGAACAAATGCTTTTGCACTGGCTAGTTTTCCCACTAATTGAAAGAATTTGGACAATTTCATTTCTAACAGGTTACTATACCAGATCCAAAACACTTTTTGCTTAAGGCTTTATATGACATATTCCTTAAAATGTACAATAAATGCTTTACTGTGGGGGGGACATGTTATCAGAAAGCACTAAAGCTGTCAAGTACAACACCTACACGAGGAAGGTCCAACCACAGACTCGCAATTGTCTTCCCTCGAATGCTTATGGAACCCTCTGCTGGCCAAGCAGTACCAGGACAAAGGCCTCACAGCGGCCAGGAGCTGTGGAAGACGGACAACAGGGAGGGGGGCGGCGGCTACAGGAGGCAGAACAAGACAAGCATCAGACACTCCACAGTGGCAGCTCGCATTATGATTAGCTTCCAAATGTCAGTCACGGCCAGTGACCCTGGGCACATAGCTCAGTGATAAACACACCCTGCATGTGTACAATCTGTAAAAAGCTCAATCATGGGACAATTGTAATGTTTAAAAAAAGCATTTTATAACAGTTACCAATATTAAGAGCCTTAGCTTTGTCAAATAATTTAGTGTTGATAATACTGATCACTTAACAATCAATCAGTTAACAATGAATCAGGTTAACAATGAATCAGTATTTCTGAGTCTGGACTTAAACATTAAAACACGTAAGTGGCCTAACTTCTGCCCACGCAGAACGTTAAACGTAATAACCCAGTCAGCCTGAGCTCAAGGCTTTTGAGAGCCTGGAGGCAAAAGTAGGACTGGTCAGGGAGAGGAGAGCATCTGACTAGAGAATTACACCACTATGGACTTGGACTCTGAGAAGATGAAGGAAGGAAAGGGTAAAACCAAAGGAAAGGGTAAAAACCACCACTGGGCACTACGGGACTACGAAATCCTAACTATACCCCTTCAAATACCAAAAATACAAGAGAACAGAGGAGGGGAAAACCAGTATTACTGCATGTTACACCCTAGGCACATACTGGGAACTCTTAACACTCAGTATCTCAGCTAATCCCCTAGCAAGCACACTCCACTTTCTCTCTGTAGATCTGCATATCCTAGACATTTCACATAAACAGAATCACACATCTGTAGGCTTCTGTGACTGGCTTCTCTCACTTAGCACAATGTTTTCAAGGTTCATCCATCGGGATATAGCATGTACCAGTAACTCCATTCCTTTTCACTGCCAAATAATGTTTCATTTTACAGATATACCAGATTTTGTTTATCAATCCATCAGACATTTGGGTGGTTCCCACTTTTTTGTCTACTATGAATAACACTGCTGTGAACACGTTTTTGTTTGAAAATCTGCTTCAACTTTTCTAGTGTATATCCAGAGGTGGAACTGCTGGGTCATACAGTAATTCTACGTTTGGCTTACTGAGAAACTGCCCAATTATTTTCCACAGCAGCTGTACCATTTCACATTCCCTCCAGCAATGCATGAGGGCTCCAATTTCCCCACATCCTCACCAACACTTGTTATTTTCTGTTTTTCTAAAACTCACAGCCATCTTAGTAGGTGTTAAGTGATACTTTATTTCTTGTTTTGATTGCATTTTGCTAATGACTAGGAATTCTAAGCATCTTCTCACATGTTTATTGATCACTTGTATGTTTTCTTTGGGAAAATGTCTATTCAAATCCTCTGCTCATTTAAAAAATTGGGCCATTTGTCTTTTTACTGGGTTGTAAGAGTTCTTCACGTATTCTGGATACAAGTCCTTTGTCAAAAATATCATTTGCAAATTTTTGTCCCTATTCTGTGTCTTTCATTCTCTTGATGGTTTTGTTTGAAGCACAAATGTTTTTCGTTTTGATAATTCACCTATTTTCTCTTTTGTGGCTTGTGCTCTACTGGTGTCAAATCTAAGAAACCAGTGCTTAACCTAAGGTCATGAAGATTTATTCCTATGTTGTCTTTTAGAGGTTTTATAGCTTTAGGTCTAATGTTTATGGTCTATGGTCGATTTTCAGTGAATCTCTGTACATGGTACTAGGTAAGTGTGATGGTTAATATTAGGTGTCAACTCAGGCCGGGCGCGGCGGCTCATGTCTGTAATCCCTGCACTTTGGGAGGCCAAGGCAGGCGGATCACATGGTCAGGAGATCGAGACCATCCTGGCTAACATGGTGAAACCCCGTCTCTACTAAAAATACAAAAAATTAGCCGAGCGTGGTGGTGGGCGCCTGTGGTCCCAGCTACTTGGAGGCTGAGGCAGGAGAATCACTTGAACCCGGGAGGCAGAGGCTGCAGTGAGCCAAGATTGAACCACTGCACTCCAGCCTGGGCAACAGAGCGAGACTCCATCTCAAAACAACAACAACAACAAAACCCCACAAATACTAGGTGTCAACTCAGTTGGATTGAAGGAGGCCTGGATGGCTGCTAAAGTATTGTTTCTGGGTGTGTCTGTGAGGGCGCTGCCAGAGGAGACTGACACTTGAGTCTGCGAATTGAGAGAGGAACGCCCACTCTAATGTGGGAGAGCGCATCCAATCAGCTGCCAGCAGGCGAGGAGGAGGCGGGCGGGAGAACGTGAGATAACCTTGCTTGCTGAGTCTCCTGGCTTTCGTTTTTATCCCGTGCTGGATGCTTCCTTCTGTTCCTCCTGCCCTTGGAAATCAGACTCCACGTTCTTCAGCCCTTGTGCTTGGTGTTTGGCCAGGGGCCCTCTGACAGTCTGGCCACAGCCTGAAGGCTGCACTGCTGGCTTCCCTCTCTTGAGGCTTTTAGACTCAGACTGAGCTGCTACTGGGCTTCTCTCTTCCCCAGCTTGCAGATGGCCTATCGTGTGACTTCGCCTTGTGATCGTGTGAGTCAATTCTCCCTAATAACCTCCTTTTCTTTTTCTTTTTTTGAGACACAGTCTCGCTCTGTCGCCCAGGCTGGAGTGAGTGGCACGATCTCAGCTCACTGCAAGCTCCGCCGCCCGGGTTCCCGCCATTCTCCTGCCTCAGCCTCCCGAGTAGCTGGGACCACAGGTGCCGCCACCACAACCTTCTAATTTTTTGTATTTTTGGTAGAGACGGGGTTTCACCGTGTTAGCCAGGATGGTCTCGATCTCCTGACCTGGTGATCCGCCCGCCTCAGCCTCCCAAAGTGCTGGGATTACAGGCATGAGCCACCGTGCCCAGCCAATAACCTCCCTTTCGTATATACATATATCCTATTAGTTCTGTCCCTCTGGAGAACCCTAATACAGTAAGAGTCTACCCTAATTTTTTTTTTGAGACGGAGTCTCGCTCTGTCGCCCAGGCTGGAGTGCGGTGGCGCCATCTCGGCTCACTGCAACCTCCACCTCCTGGGTTCATTCCATTCTCCTGCCTCAGCCTCCCGAGTAGCTGGGACTACAGGTGCCGCCACCACGCCTGGCTAATTATTTGTATTTTTTAGTAGAGACGGGGTTTCACTGTGTTAGCCAGGATGGTCTCAATATCTTGACCTCGTGATCCACCCGCCTCGGCCTCCCAAAGTGCAGGGATTACAGGCATGAGCCACCGCGCTTGGCCAGTTTACTCGAATTCTTTTGCATGTGGCTATCCAGTTCTCCCAGGCACTATTTGTTGAAAAATATTCTTTCCCCATTGAACTGTCTTGGTGCCCTTATTTAAAAAAAAAAAAAAAAAAAAAATCAATTAACTATAAATATTAGGGTTTATTTTGGGACTCTCAATCCTATTCCATAGTTCTATGGTACCGTCAAAACCACACTGTTTTGTATAATGTGGCTTTGTAGTAAGTTTTGAAAACACGGAGTGTAAAATCCTCCAACTTTGTTCTATTTCAAGATTGTCCGATTATTCTAGGTCTCTTGTATATCTACATAGATTTCAGAATAAGTCTTTCAATTTTAAAACAAAAGTCAGATGAATTTATTTTTAAATTAGTTTTTCTATGTTTTATTTAACTAAATTTAGATTAATTACAACTGTGCACTAAATCTTAGAATGAACAAAGAATAAAGTGGGCTTAGATTTTGGTGCAATTTTTTTGCAGGGCAGGGGACAAAGTTATACAATGGTATAAGGTGTATAAATTCACAGGACAACCCGTAAAGACCATTTTGGAAAACATATTTGAGGGGTTTGTGAAAGAGGCATTTAAAAAATCTTTGATATTTAAGTCATTCTTTTTCTAACACATTTATTTACCTTTAATTCTTTAAAAAAATTTTTGAATTTTTGATTAATCTCATTCTGCTAGATTCTCATGCGACAAATGCTTTTTATGTAAAATTGTCTTTTTCCTGCTGTGGTCAATTTTGCCAAAGGTTTGTCTATTATTATTATTTTTTCCAAAAAAGCAGCTTTGGAGATGTTAATCTTCTCTCATTTCTTTGTTTTTAATTTCACTATGTTTTGCTTTAGAACATTTTTTTCTTTCTTTGGATTTATTATTTTCACCATTCTTCAACTGACTGCTTAGCTCATTAATTTCAATTTTTTTTCTTTTTAAAATAGATGCATGACACCTATATCTTTACCACTATGGGCCCATTGTTGTTCCTTTTTTCTTTTCCAACTTTTACTTTAGATTCAGGGAGTACATGTGCAGGTCTGTTACCTAGGTATACTGCACGATGCTCGGGTGTGAGGAATGAATGATCCCATCACCCAGGTACCCAATCATTAATTTTTCAGCCCTTTTCCCCCTTCCAGTAGTCCCCAGTTTCTATTGCTGTCATCTTTATGTCTATCAGTACCCAATATTTAGCTCCAACTTGTCAGTGAGAAAATGTGGCATGTGGTTTTCTATTCCTGTGTTAATTCATTTAGGATAATCGCCTTCAGCTGTATCCATGTTGCTACAAAGGACGTGATTTGATTCTACGGCTGCACAGTATTCCATGATATACATGTACCAATCCACCATTTCTTTATCCAATCCACGGGTGATCAACAGTGGATTGATCCATGCCTCTGATACTGTGAATAGTGCTGTGATGAATGTGCAAGTGCATGTATCTTTTTAGTAGAACAATTTGCTTTCTTTTGGGTATATATCCAGTAGTGGGATTGCTGGGTTGAATGGCAGTTCTAAGTTATTTGAGAAATCTCCAAACTGGTCTCCATGGTGGCTGAACTAATTTACATTCACACTAAGTGTATAAGCATTCCCTTTTCTCTGCAGACTTGCTAGTATCTATTGTTTTTTGACTTTTTATTTTATTTTTTTGAAGACAGGGTCTCACCCTGTCACACAGGCTGGAGTGCAGTGGTACAATCTTGGTTCACTACAACCTCTGCCTCCTGGGTTCAAGCAATCCTCCCACCTCAGCCTCCCAAGCAGGTAGGACTACAGGTGCGTGGCACCATGCCCAGCTAATTTCTGTATTTTTTGCAGAGACAGAGTTTTGCCATGTTGCCCAGGCTGCTGACTTTTTAATAACGGCCATAGTGACGGCTGTGAGATGGTATCTCATTGTAGTTTTGATTTGCATTTCTTGATGATAAGTGATTGGAGCATTGTTTCATGTTTGTTGGCTGCTTGTATGTCTTCTTCTGAGAAGTGTCTGTTCATGTCGTCTGCTCATTTTTAGTGGGGTGAATTGTTTTGGGCTTGTTCAATTGTTTTAAGTTCCTTATAGATCCCGGGTATTAGACTTTTGTCAGATGTACAGTTTGTGAATGTTTTCTCCTCTTCTGTAGGTTGTCTGTTTACTCTGTTGATAGTTTCTTTTGCTGTGCAGAAGCTCTTTAATTAGGTCCCATTTGTCAATTTTTTTTTTTATTACAGTTGCTTTTGAGAATTTAGTCAAAAATTCTTTCCCAAGAGCAAAGTCCAGAATGGTGTGTCCTAAGTTTTCTTCTAGGATTCTTACAGTTTGAGGTCTTATGTTCAAATATTTAATCCACCTTGAGTTAATCTTTGTATGTGCTGAAAGGCAGGGGTCCAATTTCATTCCTCTCCATATGGTGAGCCAGCTATTCCAGCACTGTTTATTGACTAGGGAGTCCTTTCCCCACTGCTTATTTTTGCTGAGTTGTTGAAGATCAGATGGTTGTAGGTGTGTGGCTTTATTTCTGGGTTCTCTACTCTGTTCCACTGGTTTGTATGTCTGTTTTTGTTTTGCTACCATGCTGTTACGGTTACTGTAGCCTTATAGTATAGTTTTAAGTCAGGTAGCACGACGCCTCCAGATTTGTTCTTGCTTAGGACTGCTTTTGTTATTCAGGTTGTTTTTTTGGCTTTGTATGAATTTTAGCATAGTTGTTTCCAGTTTTGTGAAAAATGACGTTGGTAGTTTGATAGGAACAGCATTAACTGTGGACTGCTTTGGGCCCAGCTTGGGTTTTGACTGGGACTGTGTTGAACATGTAGACCAATTTAGGGAGTGCTGCTGCCTTAACAAGGTTAAGTCTTCTGATCGACTGACACGGGATGTCTTTCTTGTTGGGTTTCTTTTTGCGATACCTCCTCATATGCTGAACTCTATTCGAGCAGTGTGTTTATCCCGCCTCATACGCTGAACTCTATTCGAGCAGTGTGTTTATCCCGCCTCATACGCTGAACTCTATTTGAGCAGTGTGTTTATCCCGCCTCGTACGCTGAACTCTATTCGAGCAGTATGAACTCTATTCGAGCAGTATGTTTATCCCACCTCATACGCTGAACTCTATTCGAGCAGTATGTTTATCCCGCCTCATACGCTGAACTCTATTCGAGCAGTGTGTTTATCTCGCCTCATACGCTGAACTCTATTCGAGCAGTATGTGTTTATCCCGCCTCGTACGCTGAACTCTATTCGAGCAGTATGAACTCTATTCGAGCAGTGTGTTTATCTCGCCTCATACGCTGAACTCTATTCGAGCAGTATCTTTATCCCACCTCATACGCTGAACTCTATTTGAGCAGTGTGTTTATCCCGCCTCATACGCTGAACTCTATTTGAGCAGTGTGTTTATCCCGTTCTGCTCTGCTTCCGTTGTGGTTTGGGAAACGAACTAAACTACATGTGTAGAACTGTGTGTCTTTCCAAAAGAAGTGAGAAGCCCTCTGAAAGGCTGTTATACAGACCCAGTAATGTGTGTAGTTTGCAACAACTGCTACAGCTGCTTCAAGATTCTTTTACGGTCATTTCTGAGTTCACAGCTACATTCTATAACTTACTTTCAGTCTGAATGTCTAATAAATGAGCCAGTGAGCTTCAGCAATTAGAATGAAAAAGTATATTGCTGAGGCCAGGTGGGGGATTAGTGTTGTTAGGAGACATTTGAAGGGAATATGTCAGGTATAGAAATGAATTAACATTTAAGAGGGTCATAGTAGCTGGAGGGATCTGTCACCCATGAAGATACACTGCTGACTATGCCACAAACACTGAACTGTTTTTGGGTAATGGCAGGTTTTTCTGGCTACGGCTGACAGACAAAACTCTCATCTCCATCAGTGTAGTACGACTGTAAGCACCGGCAGTCTGTGGTCTTTACTGCTAAGTGAGCCACTCTGTTTAGCGGACTGCTCTTCACACTGAGACTGCCTGCTACAGCGCATTGCGAGTGAGGCAGGCTCTTCTCTTGGGTGCACACTGGCTCTGTGAGTAGCACTGCTCTGGGTGAAACAAGCTAAATGGGTGGAATCAAATGAGGCACTCCTGGACAATTTACATGATGTTCTTACTAACTGCCTATGGAAAAAAATATCGAAACCTACTTTTTGGATCCCATGGCTTTCCAGTAGACCAGAAATAGGAGAACATCTGAATGCTGCATAGGTGGCTCTAAAAACGTCTCCACTTTCATCAACTCCCTGCAAAGCAATCATTTAAACAAATTAAAAACCATAAAGCCAACGGATCAATCCCACAGAGACACTATTACCTCTATGGCTGCTGAGAACATACCACCACACTTAGCAGTGGAAAAGGAGAACGCAAGGTATTCCCAAAATGGGAGTGCTACCTGACTGAGCTCTGCAGAAGGCCATCATGCTGACTCACATCACCAAAGGAGAGGTCACACAAGGCGACTTTTATCAGTTCCCTGGCTATAGTGATCTTTATGGTGAGGCTCACAATGTCAAACAACTATCTTTTGCTCAAAGACTCTGAAGACCCTGTTGAAAGTGCATTTTAATAACTTATGCAATACCAGTTTTTAATTTGTATTTACTTATTTTTTTAAGACAGGGTAATATCTGCTCTGCTGCCTAGGCTGGCGTGCAGTGGCGCAATCATGGCTCACTGCAGCCTCGACAGCCTGGGCTCAAGTGATCCTCCCACCTCAGCCTCCCAAGTAGTCTTTAATTTTTTCACAGTAGGTCCAGAAACTGTTTTTTGTACACATTTGGTTAGTATTATGGCTCAAAACTGTTACTATCACACAAAATATATGGCAGAGACCACAGCCCTGTTCTAAACACCACCAATGACAAACCCACTGAATTCAGGCGGTGCCCTGGTGGAAACTACTGCCACAGACAGTAGGCTGCCACTCACTGGCAAAGAGTGCTCAGCTCCCTTTCCTGCACCGCTGGCTGGGAACATACGACAGCACTCAGAACATGAGGGGAAAGCCATGCATGTGTATATACAATGCTCAGAAATACGGTTTTTACGTATTTCTCAAAATACAGTTATTTCAGATAAAATTAGGGCTAGGAGACAGCATTAAATGGAGCAAACATGTATTTCCACACATATTCTCTAATTTGACTCTCAAAACCATCTTGTGAAAAAGACTGGGCATATATCATCCTCATCTAAAGAGAAAACCAAGTAAATGAATTGGTGGAACAAATAACCAGCAAGGCCAGGTGCAGCAGCTCACACCTGTAATCTCAACACTTTGGGAGGCTGAGGTGGGAAGATCGCTTGAGGGCAGGAGTTCGAGACCAGACTGGGCAGTGAAGTGAGGCTCCATCTCTACAAAAAAACAAAAAGTTAGCTGGACGTGGTGGTACACACCTGTGGTCCCAGCCACATGGGAAGCTGAGGCTGGAGCATCACTTGAGCCTGGGAGGTTGAGGCTACAGTGAGCAGTGTTCACACCACTGCACTCCAGCCTGGGCGACAGAGCAAGACTTTTGTCTCAGAAAACAAACAAGCAAATAACCAATAATATCAACCTATGCTCATAGTCAGTTTTTAGAACGTCCTGGAAAAAGTTTAAACATTAAAACGATTATATCTGAGGCAGTCATGACTGACCTTGACATAAGGTGGAGCTAAAGATGACAGATGCCATTTCACGTCTGTGGTGCCGTGATTCTCGAGTTCCAGACAGCTCTCTAAAAGGAACACATATATCATAACCCAAACCCAGAGAGACTGGAGAACAAGCAGATGACTGTGACAGGCCTTACTACCTCATACTGGGGTTAAAAGAACCCAATCACTAGATCCCTAAAGGAGTTCAACAAGAACCACAGTATTTTCTTAAAAAATCAGGTATGTCAGATATTCTGTTTTAGGTTTTATTACAAGTATAATGCAAAGATACCAAAGGGCTTATGCAGAGGAGCAATAAGATGATTTACATTTTTAAAGCGTTACAGACTGCTCTGTAGAAAAGATACTGCAAGGCACTGAAGTGGACGAGGAAGCCGAGGTAAGTCATGGCTGCAGCAGTTTGGCTGTGAGATGACGCACAGGGTGACTGCCTCCAGCTTGGACAGTGGCAAAGGGGAGAAACAGACGTGGGCATGTGTGGCCTCTACTTGGAAGACAGGCTTCACAGGACTTGCTGATGGACTGAGTGGGAAGAGGGAGGAAGAAGAGAACTCAGAAATAACAACCGATGAACAGACAGTGGTGCCACCTACTGCCATGGTTGAGCCTGGAGGTGGTGTAGGGCTTCTGTTGGGCATACCACACCTGATGTGCCCATGAGACGCCCACATGTGGGAGCCAAGCAGGCACCGGGGTGTGATGCCTGGGCCCCAGCACATGGGAAGTCATGAGAGCCACAGGCCACAGGCCACACGCCACAGGCCATCATCACACAGGGGAACACAGAGAAAGAAACGCACAGGGAGGCCGGGCCGGGACCCTGCCAGGCTTCAGAAATTGGGAGAGGAGTCAACAAGGGGTCAGAGCAGGAGCAGGTGAGGCAGGAAAACTTGAGCCCCAGGGCATAGCAGCTGCACGGAAGAGTCCTCCAATGTGGAGGAGCAGTCGACAGTGCTGGGAGGTCAAGTCAACCAAGACACAAAACAGACCCTGGATTTGGCACATGGAGCTCTTAAGTGACCTCCACAGGATGGGGTTCCGGGCATGAGGTGACGGCAGCCAAAGCCTAAGGAAGTGAGGGCAGGGGGCTGCTGAGATGGGGGAAGCCACAAGGAAAGGGTGTGGGGGCCAAGGAAGATGCTTCTTAACCCGGTAATGGTGGAGTATACTGGGTGCTGGTGGAGACGCATCAACAAGGAGGGAGAAGCTGATGGCTCTGGAGAGAGAGGGGATCACAGGAAGCCCCTGAAAGGTGAGAAGGGACAGGCCTGGTTCCAGGCAGAGGGTTCATCTGTGACGGAAACAGAAGCCGTTCACTGAGTCTCAGGGCCTCTCTATTTTTCATGTGTGAGGCAAAGTCAAGGGTTAGGAAGAGTGACAGCAGGAGCAGGGGAGCGGGTAGAAGCTCCCAGAGGAGAGAAGGGCCCCCAGTTGCGGGGGTGGCGGGAGCTGCAGGACACACACAGAGGAGCAGAGGCAGCAAAGCCTCAGGTGGAGGGGCACCAGGAACCCCCAGCAAGGCGGAGCAGCTCCCTCCAGCGTGGTTTCACTGCAAGGGTGGAGGCAGGAGGAGCCAGGCTCCTGGGACAAGCCAGGGTTGGGATCTTGCCAGGCAGGAACAGAGAGGGAGAGGAGCACCCCACAGTCACGGAAGCCTGGGAAACAGCAACTATAAGGACAGACTCAGGAGTCCAGGGAGTGACAAGAGGAGAGGGGCATGGGCAGGCTGGGAGAGAGCACAAAACAGGCAGGGCCCTCGGGCAGGGGGGGTCTCAGGGAGGACAGAGAACTGCTGTGAGCCCTGGGTGAGTGAGCTGAAGAGATGGGCGACAGTCAGCAAGTGCCAGGCTCAGAGTGGGGAGCTCCAGAGTTGAACAACAAGGTATGGGAAGAAGACCATGGAAGCAGGAGGCTGAGGCTGGGGGTAGACAACATCAATGGAGAGGCAAGGAGTTAGAGGGCCAGGCAAGAGATGCACCCATATCATTTCTAACAGGTCCCCCGACAACACTGCTCATTTAGCCTGAGCCAGCAGTGAGAGAGACAGACAGGGACAAAAAGAAATGATCTCAGGACTCTCGAGGAATGTCAGCAATACAGAGTGCCTAACGGACAACAAACAGCATGCTAACTGCTGTACATGTACCACTGAACACAAACGCTCCTCACGTCCCAATAAACCCATCCTAAGTTGCAATGAACCTAAGTGAAAAACGCATTTAATCCCCCTAACCTACCCAACATCATAGCTTAGCCGAGCCTGCCTGAAACGTGCTGAGAACACTTACCTGACCCACAGATGGGCAAATCCTCTAACACAAAGTTCGTTTGATAACACGGGGTGGAATATCTCATGTCACTTATTGAAGACAGTGCACTGCAGAATACAGTATCCGCTGTTCACCCTTGTGATCGCGGCTGACTAGAAGCTGTGGCTCAGGGTTGCCGCCGCTCAGAATCACAAGAGGGTGCAGCACCATGTGTCGCTACCCAGGGCAAGGTCAAAAATCACAGTGCAATTTTCATTGAATGCACATGGCTTTCACACCACCACTAGGTCAAAAAATGGTAAATCGAGCCACCGTAAGTCAGGGTCTGCCCATATAGGAATTACTGAATTTATCCTCGAAGCCTTCTCTGGAAGGAGTTAATTCCAAAGGCCATTTTACAAACGGGGAAACTGAGCAAGTCTACTGGACCTGTCTGGAGCCTCAAGGTCACGTGAGTCAGTGATGAAGCCGGGCTCCACCACTGGCCTGCCTTCTTCATCTGCTAACTTATTAACAACTGTGGTCAAGGATCTTGTGAGAGTTGCACAGGAAAGATTCTGACCATCAAATAAAACCTAGGATTCCTGGAATACACACAGTTAGTAAATGCCAAGATTTCACATTTCAAGATTGTTTAGATCCCAAATCCAGCCCATCATGGAAATGATTGCTAGTGACCACTTTCCCCCTGAAGGAGGAGGAAATCTGTATTTATCACCAACTTATTATGGCTAAGAATTAAGTATAGACTCAATATATCAGCAGACATTTGAATTACATAATTTTGTGATACAATACCTGAAGTTTCACCAGGTTCTGTTGTACAAAAAGTAATACTCTTCTTTCTTATTTCAACTTTTGTGGAAGGCGGTTTTGTCATTGGTTTCACCAAATGACTGACTGCAGGCTCAGATATTGGGGAAAGAATTCCAAATGGTTTGGAGGTCAAACGAGTTAAAAGTTCCACCTGAGTTAAATCTTCTCGAATCTGAACTTTCACGATTTTCTGAAACGAGCCAAAGACAGGGATAAGCTACAAAAAACATACCTATCATTTTAAACGAAACAATTCCATTTTTAAATCATGGTAGAGAAAAGAAATGCCAAACAAATGAAACATCAATAAATTTAGGAATTAAAGTTTATTTATTTAGATCTCAAGGTAAATCTGTGACTCTGTCTCCTCTCTCCCACTACCTTTGTTTTTAAAGCAAATTTCGAAAATTAGTAATCAGTTCTAGGCTCCACTCTCTACACCCATTCCCCAAGATAACTGTTCTGATCACTATGGAAAAATTCTTTTTCTTTTTTTTGAGATAGAGTCTCGCTCTGTCGCCCAGGCTGGAGTGCAGTGGCTGGATCTCAGCTCACTGCAAGCTCCGCCTCCCGGGTTCACGCCATTCTCCTGCCTCAGCCTCCCGAGTAGCTGGGACTACAGGCGCCCGCCACCTCGCCCGGCTAGTTTTTGTATTTTTTTTTAGTAGAGACGGAGTTTCACCGTGTTAGCCAGGATGGTCTTGATCTTGTGACCTCGTGATCCGCTCGTCTCGGCCTCCCAAAGTGCTGGGATTACAGGCTTGAGCCACCGCGCCCGGGCCACTATGGAAAAATTCTATACCAATGCTCTAACTAGTTGGCCTCAGAATACAAATAATCATGCCTGGGTATCCACGGCAGATCAGTTCCAGGATCCCCTGAGGACGCTAAAATCCTCAATGCTCAAGTCCTGTATATAAAGTGACACAGTATTTGCACATAACCTACATACATCCTCCCATACACTTTAGTTCACCTCTAGGGTACTTATAATACCTAATACAGTGCAAATGCTATGCAAACATTTGTTATACTGTATTTATTTGTATTATTTTTCCCCCAAATAATTTCAGTCTGTGGTTGAATAATTTCAATCCTTGGATGTGGAACCCACAAATACGAAGTGCCAAGTATACTTCCATTTGATTTCTGAAATTAAGTGCTAATGAGGATTGTGAAACTGAAGCTACAAACTAACACAACTGTCACTCAAAGAAAAACTGAACCACTTTTAAAAGTACCTTCTGTCCAGCATCACAGTGTATATAGATCAAACCACTCCACGGGAACATTGACTGTTTTGTGGATAAGGAGGAATTAGGACTCACAAGAATTTGTAGTTTACTCCTTTAAAAAAAATTAGTAAGAAAATTAGAAAGAGCCTGCATTTTAACAGCAGTAATCACAGGAGTTATAAATACTGTCTACCAGCCAATGGCCATTTCCTCCCTGCTCAGGCAGAGCAGAGAACAGAGCTCACTCCACGCGGCTCCCACGTGCTCAGCCCATCTCCACCCGACTCAACGGCTAACAAGGAACTCGCCAGTGCGAACCCATGACACAAGGGCAAAACTCATGTGAACACAAACGATGACTTAGGAATATCATTTTAAAAGCAACTCACGGTAAAAATTTCTAGAGCAAAAGACCAAGACTACAAAAGCTCTGAGCCACGTGATAAGAAAGAAGAATGTAGGTGCAGCACGGAGAGAATGAAGCAGCGGCAGAGGAAACTGGAAAAAAGGGTGGGGGCGACGGAGAAGAAATGAAGAAAAAAATGTGTTTCTATATAACCCGGCTGCTCATATTTTCTGGGCTCAATATTCTCTTCAAGAGCCAGGGGATGCCAGAGAAGAGTTTAAAAGTGGACAATGGGATAAGAAATCACCAGACTGAAAAGCTATTTCTGTCAACATGTCAAAAATGACAGGGCAAGATTGTCTTCCCCTGACAAACACACGAGGCTACAGAAAAAGCGGCCTGTGAGGAACCTGCTCTACCGTTAGCTGAAAGGGTGTGTGGCACATGAGAAACACTTGCTGCATGCCGAATTGACTGCTCTGGTTCCCACAACGTCTCTCTGGAGTATCCCTAACCATGCCTCAGCTCAAAGTCTCAGTCAAGTAAACTCTCCTAAAATTTCAGCATATCATTTTGCAAAAACTAAATAAACTTCATGTGGTCTCTCTGCAAAGCTGCTAATCCCAGATAGAAGGGAACAGGCAGCCGTGGGCGCCACGCGCTGGCCAGGTGAGGTCCCGAAACGCCGCAGAGCTGTGGCTTTCCCACCTATCAACAACCAGGCTGTGGACAGGCTGTGGCCGTGTGTAAATGGCTGGCCCCAAGAGACGTCCTTCTGTCCTAGAATACTCTACGCAGAAAACGGTCAGCAAGGTTATGGCTCATACATACTAAAAGCGAGGAAGCTTTGTCTGAAAAACATTCAGAAAAACAGAACACACAACCCAAACCAAGAAAAGAAGCGGCAGAAGTGTTTGGGCTCGGGACACATCGCGACCCCTCATCCCATGTCCAGCTGCATTCCTTGCTTTGTCATTTTGTGGGCAGAGTCCTAAGAAGGAAACGCTCTGAAGTCTTCACACCAGGGACTCTGTTCCACCTCAAATGTGTGTGTCCCTTTACCCTCCTGGGTGACAACATAACCAGCCGTGTGCAGATCTCTGCTCCACTAGTCCGCCTGCCACTTGAGCCCACAGCTGACCTGCAGAACCATGCACGCACTTTGTGCAGAGTCAGCACGGTGCAGAATTTAACTGGATAAACTACAATGACATATTATTTGACCTTTAGAAAGTCACCAAGCCAGCATCTAAGTAACACGCAGAGAACACGGAAGTCAGACTTACTCTGGGGCGACACATCCATGCTGCGGTGTGACTGTGAGGCAATGCGCTGGCCAGCACAGCTCAAATCTCAATAACCTCACAGAGTTATTCACAATCTGAAAGCATCCAGTTTTTGCCATGTCACCTATTTTGTCAGATAAATAAAATGTTACTTACATTTAACAACAGTGAAAAAGACAAATGTTAACAACTAATAAACCAGAACCCTAAATAGATACATGAGTATGCTACTGCTTTCTCAACTGTGCAATTACAGAAATTTCCAATCCTTGGTAGTAAACAAAAGGAAAAAGGAAACCTGGAAATTGTCACTGCTTGGTCTTAACCTGAGCACACACCTGCGTAGCAGATTCACTCTACTCTGCACCAATGCTGTATCTCTGTGGGCAGGGGTGTGGCTCTGCCACTGGGGAACTGGGAGCCTCGTTGAGGAGTGTGGCCCTGGGACAAGGACTCTGCTCTAGGCAAGTCTGAGTGGGGTCTCCAACAGTGGAAGCAGGACCTGGGCAAGGCACAGCTCAATGTGCAAGAGCCCATGTGTGTCTTGGATGGGCCATGGGTACAAAGGAAGTACAGGCCCAGACGCCAGAACAGACCTCTGAGGTGTCACAGCTGACATACTCACAAGGAGAAGGAGCTACTAGAATCAAGTGCTCGGGCAGGACAGTCCACGGCTCTTCGGAGGCCAGCTGATCCGGAGGCGGGCGAGCCGCCTGTGAGAGAAGAGGAGAACCTTGAGGACCTCTGACTGGTAAAACATCCAAAGAGATGTTGCCACCATGTCTCCCAGAAGCTCCCAAGTCGCTAAAAAATTATTTAAAGATGAAAAAGTTAGACAAGAAGAGACAGAGACAGAAGTTAAAAATGATAAAAGGCCAGATTAGGCCGGGCGTAGTGGCTCAAGCCTGTAATCCCAGCACTTTGGGAGGCCGAGACGGGCAGATCACGAGGTCAGGAGATCGAGACCATCCTGGCTAACACGGTGAAACCCCGTCTCTACTAAAAAATACAAAAAAACTAGCCGGGCGAGGTGGCGGGCGCCTGTAGTCCCAGCTACTCGGGAGGCTGAGGCAGGAGAATGGCGTAAACCTGGGAGGCGGAGCTTGCAGTGAGCTGAGATCCGGCCATTGCACTCCAGCCTGGGCTACAGAGCCAGACTCCATCTCAAAAAAAAAAAAAAAAAAAAGATTAACATCTCTAGATTAGGCCACCCAAATTTGTATATACAAGAAATGTTAAATTAAATGGTCTTTGAGTATCATATATTTTGACGTGGAAATTTTAAAAGAACACAGTAACTATAAATTTAGATTTATAACTTAACCAAGACTCTTGACTGAAAAAGTTTAAATCAACTACAAAAATATGTGCCATAAATTACACATTTTGTAAAAGCAAGATTGTTACACAAATCTTTGGAACAGTAACATGCTCAAGGAAATGTTACTGAAATTCATCACATAAAAGCTTCAGCTGCAGTGTACTCACAGGTGATCTATGGTACAAACCAACAAATAAAGTGAAACTGTTTTCTCCATTCATCTGGACAATAAATATATAATCACAAGGAATACAGTATTCCTTGAGGTGAAATTCTGGTGTCCCAAAGACCTGGCCTGAGTCCCAGCTCAACCCCATCTAGATGGGTGATCTTGACAGTTACTTGAGCTCTTGGTTGGCTGTGTCAACACAACTCTTAATACATTATGTGTACTTAATTTTTGGACATGCAGCTCTACCTGGAGCATTTGCCCTTATTCAGGTCTCATCTTCGCCTTACCACCTCCTCCTTTTTCTTCAAGTATACCTCAAGAATCATCTCATTCTAAGTGAGGTGCCCTCCCAGATTTATAAACACAGCTCTCTCTATCACAGCACTTTTCACATCACACCTGAGTCATCTGTCTTCCCCTGAGTCTGTAAGCCCCTCATGGACAAGGACTGCATCCAGTACCTCTGCATCCAGTGTCCATAGACCTACTGGCACTCTGTCTTCTCAGGATGCATCCACCATTCAACGAGAGGACTGTCGTTGTATGGTGGGGCTATGCCACCTTCTGAACCACTGCAAACTCTGGCTCCCTACAGTCTTCACCACAGTTGCACCGTGTTCCTAAGTGTTAGTGTTCCATCTCCACAGCACAGTTCAGCTTATCTCGTATTTGGATCCTTCCTCTGAGGAAGAGGTGGGGCTGCAGTGGGACGGATGGGTCTTCAGTTTCCACTTCAAATCCAAGGCTTTTTTCCTTTGCTCTGGTCCCCAGCACACTCCTAACAAGTCCATTTCAAGTCTTTTTGTCATTTTTAACTAACTCATCCTTGCCTTCCCTTTGAGCAGATGATCTAGACACCCACTTATTGAAAAGTTCACAGACTATTCAACATCACCCCTACCAAGGCATAAATGTCCTTTCATCACTTCATATTTCAGAAGCAAAATATAATCCATCACTAAAAAAGTAGAAAATAAAAACAGGGAAAAGCTACCACCAGAAATTTACCACCAAAACTAGCCACTTGTTCTTTTGGTGTGTATATGCCTGTAATTTTACTTATGTAAATATATGTAATAACTTTTAGCAAAATGAGATCTTACTATGCAAACTTCAGAAAGGTTTTGTGATAAATGAAGAGCTTTCCATGTCATTCAGAACAGATTCACATTATTGTTCTAATGGCTTCAAAATACTCTACTGTGGCCGGGCGCGGTGGCTCACGCCTGTAATCCCAGCACTTTGGGAGGCAGAGGCGAGGGGATCAAGAAGTCAGGAGATCGAGACCATCCTGGCTAACATGGTGAAACTCCGTCTCTACTAACAAATACAAAATAATCAGCTGGGTGTGGTGGTGGCCTGTAGTCCCACCTACTCGGGAGGCTGAGGCAGGAGAATGGCGTGAAATCGGGAGGCAGAGCTTGCAGTGAGCAGAGATCGCGCCATTGCGCTCCAGCCTGGTGGACAGAGCAAGACTCCATCTCAAAAAAAAAAAAAACATTCTACTGCATAATTAAATGACTCCCTATTCTTGGGCATTAAGGTTACTTGTAGCTTCTTGCTATTACAAACACCACTATGGTGAAAATCCGTATATACATTTTTACACAGTCTGTATGTCTCAATATATTTATATTTTGTAGGAATAATAAATACCGTTAAATATTTGAAATGTTTAGTGTAAACAGGGCTAACCATCTAGGTTAGTGTCACCTTATTACTACCTATTTTGAAGATTTTTTGCCACCACTACATCTTCCATAAATCTTACAATAGGCACAATAGAACAGTAACCTCAAAATGAGTGCGAGTTTGCAATCAAATCTAAGTAGCAATTAATTTGATTTAATAATGACCATTTTCTTCTTCCTGTTTACAAGGTTGCCTAGAGAATAAGTGCAGAAAGTATTAGTAACATGTAACATTTATATAGCAGCAAAGCTGTTTCACTGAATCCTTGTTAACAACTCCGTATGGATGAAAAGCTAGATGTCGCTCCTCTTCCCATTTACAAGATAAGGAAACTGATATTCAATAATGTAATTTGTTCAAACTCATACAGCAGGGCTGTGGCTCAAACTCTGCCTGACACTGTATCTAAACTAACACTTCCTTCTTATATCACATCGCTGGACCTAGATAATACTACAAACGGCCCAAAAGATTTAATACATCAAGACACGCCAAAATTCTTACCTTCAGTTACTAATAGCTCATCTTGAAATGCTTCAACAAAATTAATGTTTTGAAACACACTGTGTTCTGGAAGTATCTCTTTTATCATCTCTGGTTTATGTAACAGGGCCCTGGCATGAGAGATTTTTTTTTATTATTATTTAAAAGTGCCATTATATATAAAATAGCTTTAATTAGATTTTCACTAATGCATTTGGCAAATCCCACTAATACTGAAATATCAGTACACAGACCTTACACCTAAAAGAAAAATCTGTTTTGGAAGTTCCCTCGAAATTTACACATGGTAGTAAAATTATCAGTTTCAGTTAAATATTAACATCAAACAAGAATTCCCTAAAAGAAGAGTAAAACTAGATTCTTTTCAGGTCCTACCTTTTCATTAGTTGTGATAATGTGGTCATAGCTAGAAATTTGTCTCAGAACACAAAAGAACATGCTAAAAAATGGGAAGATTTGACGGGGAATATCTCAATTACCATATAACCATGTTTATCTGGCTCCTTCCAGAGAATCTGAGGTGAGAAAACTGAAATGTAAATTTCTCTATAATACTCAGATGTCCACAAAGAAAATCTCACTACTATAATTTTATGTCAAAGAGGAGTTTGAAAACAATACGCTGACTTCTATATCCCAATTGAGAAAAAGAAAAACATCAGAATACCTCATAATATGATTTCTCCAAATGTCAGTTTCTATTTCCAAAATACTTAAAAAAGAAACAAAACCAGGTCCAAAGGCAAGCTTTTTATTTGGTCTGTTCTAACATCATGTAGCAAGCCGCCATTAAATTCCCTCTTGTAAAACATTCCAATGACCCTCAACAAATTAAAAACAAAACAGTTTCCCAAATTCTGTATCAGAATAAAACACAGCCAAGCACAAAGGGTTGGAAGGAGACAGGCGTATTCCTCCACACCCCCTTTCTAACGATTTTTTATTAGCAGGTGACACACCATGAGCTGCACTCATCCTGTGTTTAGGTCCTTTAGTCTAGGAAACTACACTTTACAATGAGAGAATTCATATCTTTGAATCACACCTAAACCTAAATCAACATCCTAAATTTTCCAACAGTTCAGCATATCAAACTATGTTTAAATTATCTATTTATTTATTTATTTATTTATTTGAGAGGTCTGGCTCTGTCGCCAAGGCTGGAGTGCAATCATAGCTCACTGCAGCCTTGAACTCCTGGGACTGTGATTTTCCCACCTCAGCCTCCGAAGCAGTGAGGACTACAGGGGCACACCACCACACCCAACTGAATTTTCTATTTCTTTTCTAGAGACAGGGTCTCATTATGTTGCCCAGGTTGGTCTTGAATTCCTGGCCTCAAGCAATCCTCCCACTTCAGCCTCCCAAAGTGCTGGGCATGAGCCACGTAGCCTGTCCTATATTTACATTAGATAGATCAGATTTTACAGTAGTTTGTACTTTTTAAATAGCTGCAAGTTAAACATCTTATACATTTCAAAAATTCGACTTGATCCTTTCAAATAATTCACAGCATTCCCAGAAATATTACTAACTAGTCATCTGTTTATACAATACAATCATTCAGTAGTTTCTAATCTTTTATAAAACTGACACGGTCACTTGACACGTCGTCAAGAGTACATTATAAAAATGGTCCTATTATGAAGTATGATGCAGGTAATGAGTAAGGGAAGAGTGGCACAATACATTCATCTAGAAAAGAAGGCACATTCTGAGGAAATATAGGAGATGAGTTTCCTATGGGTATTTTTTCCTCACATTGTGGTAGCTCATCACCCACATAAATTCTACCATGATTTTTCATCTACCAATTCACTAATAGTGAAATGTTCTAAAAATTCCACATCCCAAGCCACAGAAGCCTTCATCATTTCTACTGAATGGTTCCCAGCATTGTGTAAGATAAGTCATCTACCTGCGATACTGCTGTCTTGAAATTTCATCTCCACCAAGTAAGTATACAGTCGATAGTTCTGTTGCAGTTTTATTATTGATTCCTCTGTCTGATGGATTATATATTAAAGTAACATCCTGATGCCAAGAAAAAAAATCAGGAGTAAATATTAAATATTTTTAAGTAATTTCATTCTGATTCAACAACCTTATGAGTCTAAATATCTGACATAGACACAAGTGCATGTGCATGGCATTTCCAACATCACATAACTATGTCCACTCCTACATTATTTTCAAATTTTATTTTGGCTTTTGGCTTTAAAATACATAATTATTAACTTAATTTTAAAATGAGTTGATGTTGTTAGCACAGAAACTTTTATACTTACTTCTTGTGTTCTTTCCTTGAGTACAAATTTATCTGGAAAAATCCTCAATACTTTCGGATCCAGCAAAATTTTTTTCTGAGAATCCTTAAAACCTACTGCTTTAACAAAAGCTGCTCGGGAGCCAGTGTTGCGGACAGAAAAAACAATTTTACTTTCTTTGCCAGGTACTAAGCCATTCACTGTTACCATGTAACTGTCAGATAATTTTTTAACGCCTTCCAAAATAAGATTGCTTGTTCCTCCATATCCAGACAAAGGTATCTAAAAGAATATACATATCCAAAATTATTTTAATGTTAAGCAGAAAGCAAAACACTGAATTACAGTCAGAAGAAAATTCAGAAAGATTTAATACAATTAAAAATTTTAATGTTTGTGTACTTTGAGTAGTAGTTCCTCATTTCCAGTTCAGCGGTATATTAAAGACTTTGTTTTAAGGAAAAAACAAACAAAAGAGCAGCAAAATTATCTGGCTTCTGAAATGCTAAGAATTAACTATTTCAAAAGCCCAGCTTAGATGACAGAGGAATAATACAAAGATTAGTACAGATATGCTTAAGAAGTTTATAGGGTAAAATATACTAATATTTTTAATTTACTTTGAAATGCATTAAAAAGATGAACTGGGGGCTGCCAAGGTAGCCGAAAAGGAACAGCTCCCGTCTGTAGCTCCTAGTGAGATCAACACTGAAAGCGGGTTATTTCTGCATTTCCAACTGAGGTACCTGACTCATCTCATTGGGACTGGTTAGAGAGTGGGTACAGCCCATGGAGGGTGAGCCGAAGCAGGGTGGGGCGTCGCCTTACCTGGGAATCGCAAGGGGTTGGATGCCCTCTCTCACCACTCCTATTCAATATAGTATTGAAAGTTTTGGCCAGGGCAATCAGACAAGACAAAGAAATAAAGGGTATTCAAACAGGAAGACAGGAAGTCAAATTGTCTCTGTCTGCAAATGACACGATTGTATATTTAGAAAACCCCATCATCTCAGTCCAAAATCTCCTTAATCTGATAAGCAGTCTCAGGATACAAAGTCAATGTGCGAAAATCAGAAGCATTCCTATACACCAATAATAGACAAACAGGGTCAAATCATGAGTGAACTCCCATTCACAATTGCTACAAAGAGAATGAAATACCTAGGAATCCAACTTACAAGGGATGTGAAGGACCTCTTCAAGAAGAACTACAAACCACTGCTCAAAGGATAAGAGAAGGCACAAAGAAATGGAAGAACATTCCATGGTCACGGATAGGAGGAATCAATATGGTGAAAATGGCCATACTGCCCAAAGTAAGTTACAGATTCAATGCTCTTCCTATCAAGCTACCATTGACTTTCTTTATAGAATTAGAAAAAAAACTACTTTAAAGTTCATATGGAACCAAAAAAGAGCCCATAGAGATAACTGCAAGACAATCCTATGCAAAACGAACAAAGCTGGAGGCATCACACAACCTGACTTCCAACTATACTACAAGGTTATAGTAACCAAAACAGCATGGTACTGCTACAAAAACAGAAAGACAGACAAATGGAACAGAACAGAGGCCTCAGAAATAACACCACACATCTACAACCATCTGATCTTTGACAAACCTGACAAAAACAAGAAATGGGGAAAGGATTCCATATTTTTAAAATGGTGTTGGGAAAACTGGCTAGCCATATGCAGAAAACTGAAACTGAATCCCTTCCTTACAACTTATACAGAAATTAACTCAAGATGGATTAAAGACTTAAATGTAAGACATAAAACCATAAAAACCCTATAAGAAAACCTAGGCAATACCATTCAGGACATAGGCATGGACAAAGACGTCATCACTAAAACACCAAAAGCAATGGCAACAAAAGCCAAAATTCATAAATGGGATCTAATTAAACTAAAGAGCTTCTGCACAGCAAGAGAAACTATCATCAGAGTGAACAGGCAACCTGCAGAATGGGGGAAAATTTTTGCAATCTATCCTTCTGACAGAGGGCTGATATCCAGAATCTACGAAGAACTTGAACAAATTTATAAGAAAAAAACAAACAACCCCATCAAAAAGTGGGCAAAGGATATGAACAGACACTTCTGAAAAGAAGACATTTATGCAGCCAACAAACATGTGAAAAAAAAGCTCATCGTTACTAGTTACTAGAGAAATGCAAATCAGCCAGGCATGGTGGCTCACACCTGTAATGCCAGCACTCTGGGAGGGCGAAGTGGGCAGATCGTGAGATCAGGAGATCGAGACCATCCTGGCTAACAGGTGAAACCCCTTTACTATTAAAAAAAAATACAAACAATTAGTCGGGCGTGGTGGCATGCACCTGTAGTCTCAGCTACTTGGGAGTCTCGGAGGCAGGAGAATCACTTGAACCTCGGAGGCGGAGATTGCAGTGAGCCAAGATCACGCCACTGCACCACTCCAGCCTGGGCAACAGAGCAAGTCTCTGTCTCAAAAAAAATAAAAAATAAAAAATAAAATAAAAACCACAATGAGATACCATCTCACACGTTAGAATGGCGATCATTAGAGATTCTGTTCCAAGATGGCCAAACAGGAACAGCTCTCATCTGCAGCTCCCAGCATGATTGACACAGAAGACGGGGATTTCTGCATTTCCAACTGAGGTACCTGGTTCATCTCATTGGGACTGGTTGGACAGTGGGTGCAGCCCACGGAGGATGAGTCAAAGCAGGGCAGGGCATTGCCTCACCCGGGAAGTACAAGCGGTCAGGGGATTTCCCCTTCCTAGCCAAGGGAAGCCGTGACAGACTGCACCTGGAAAATCGGGACAATCTCGCCCAACTACTGAGCTTTTCCAACGCTCTTAGCAAATGGCACACCAGGAGATTATATCCCACGCATGGCTTCACGGGTCCCACGCCCACAGAGCTTTGCTCACCGCTAGCGCAGCAGTCTGAGATTGACCTGCAATGCAGCAGCCTGACACGGGGAGGGGCGTCCGCCATTGCTGAGGCTTGGGAAGGTAAACAAAGCAGCCAGGGAAGCTTGAACTGGGTGGAGCCCACTGCAAGGCCTATGGCCTCTATAGAGCCCACCTCTGGGGGCAGGGCATAGCTGAAAAAAAGGCAGCAGAAATTTCTTCTGACTTAAATGTCCCTGTCTGACAGCTCTGAAAAGAGTGGTGGTTCTCCCAGCACCGTGTTTGAGCTCTGAGAACGGACAGACTGCCTCCTCAAGTGGGTCCCTGTCCCCTGTGTAGCCTAACTGGGGGACACCTCCCAGTAGGGGCCAAATGACACCTCATACAGGCTGGTGTCCCCCTGGGATGAAGCTTCCAGAGGAAGGATCAGGCAGCAATATTTGCTGTTCTGTAATACTTGCTGTTCTGCAGCCTCTGCTGGTGATACCCAGGCAAACAGGGTCTGGAGTGGACTTCCAG
>NW_012102987.1:1034699-1035508 GCF_000951045.1 Mandrillus leucophaeus | reverse complement strand
GTGAAAATGGCCATACTGCCCAAGGTAATTTATAGATTCAGTGTCATCCCCATGAAGCTACCAATGACTTTCTTCACAGAATTGGAAAAAACTACTTCATATGGAACCAAAAAAGAGCCCGCATTGGCAAGACAATCCAAAGGCAAAAGAACAAAATTGGAGGCATCATGCTACCTGACTTCAAACTATACTACAAGGCTACAGTAACTGAAACAGCATGGTACTGGTACCAAAACAGAGATATAGCCAATGGAACAGAACAGAGGCCTCAGAAATAACATCACACATCTACAACCATCTGATCTTTGACAAACCTAACAAAAACAAGAAATGGGGGAAGGATTCCCTATTTAATAAATGGTGCTGGGAAAACTAGCTAGCCATATGTAGAAAGCTGAAACTGGATCCCTTCCTTACAACTTATACAAAAATTAATTCAAGATGTTTAAAGACTTAAATGTTAGACCTAAAATCATAAAAACCCTAGAACAAAACCTAGGCAATACCATTCAGGACATAGACATGGGCAAGGACTTCATGAATAAAACACCAAAAGCAATGGCAACAAAAGCCAAAATTCACAAATGGGATCTAATTAAACTAAAGAGCTTCTGCACAGCAAACGAAACTACCATCAGAATAACACGTAACCTACAAAACGGGAGAAAATTTTTGAATCTACCCATCTGACAAAGGGCTAATATCCAGAATCTGCAAAGAACTTAAATTTACAAGAAAAAAACAACCCCATCAAAAAGTGGGCAAAGGATATGAACAGACACTTCTCAAAAGAAGACATTTATGCAGCC
>NW_012102987.1:1033845-1034265 GCF_000951045.1 Mandrillus leucophaeus | reverse complement strand
ACCATTGTGGAAGACAGTGTGGCAATTCCTCAAGATTCTAGAAGTAGAAATACCATTTGACCCAGCAATCCCATCACTTGGTATATACCCAAAGGATTATAAACCCTTCTGTTATAAAGACACATGCACACATATGTTTATTGCAGCACTGTTCACGATAGCAAAGACTTGGATCCAATCCAAATGCCCATCAATGATAGACTGGATAAAGAAAACGTGGCACAGATACACCATGGAATACTATGCAGCCATAAAAAAAGGATGAGTTCATGTCCTTTGCAGGGACATGGAAGAAGCTAGAAATCATTCTCAGCAAACTAACACACGAACAGAAAACCAAACACCGCATGTTCTCACTCATAAGTGGGAGATGAACAATAAGAACACATGGACACAGGGAGGGGAACATCACACACCGGG
>NW_012102987.1:1032301-1033795 GCF_000951045.1 Mandrillus leucophaeus | reverse complement strand
CAAGGATATCCAGGAATTGAACTCATCTCTGCACCAAGTGGACCTAATAGACATCTACAGAACTCTCCAGCCCAAATCAACAGAACATACATTCTTCTCAGCACCACATGGCACTTATTCCAAAATTGACCACATAGTTGGAAGTAAAACACTGCTCAGCAAATGTAAAAGAATAGAAATCACAACAAACTGTCTCTCAGATGACAGTGCAATCAAATTAGAACTCGGGATTAAGACTCACTCAAAACCGCACAACTACATGGAAACTGAACAACTTGCTCCTGAATGACTATTGGATAAGTAACAGAATGAAGGCAGAAATAAAGATATTCTTTGAAACCAATGAGAACAAGGACACAACATATCAGAATCTCTGGGACACATTTAAAGCAGTGTGTAGAGGGAAATTTATAGCACTAAATGCCCACAAGAGAAAGCAGGAAAGATCTAAAATCAACACCCTAACATCACAATTAAAAGAATTAGAGAAACAAGAGCAAACACATTCAAAAACTAGCAGAAGGCAAGAAATAACTAAGATCAGAGCAGAGCAGAAGGAGACAGAGACACAAAAAAACCCTTCAAAAAAATGAATGAATTCCGGTTTTTTGAAAAGATCAACAAAATTGATAGACTGCCAGCAAGACTAATAGGGAAGAAAAGAGAGAAGAATCAAACGGATGCAATAAAAAATGATAAAGGGGATATCACCACCGATCCCACAGAAACACAAACTACCATCAGAGAATACTATAAACACCTCTAGGCGAATAAACTAGAAAATCTAGAAGAAATGGATAAATTCCTGGACACCTACACCCTCTGTAGACTAAACCAGGAAGAAGTTGAATCTCTGAATAGACCAATAACAGGCTCTAAAATTGAGGCAGTAATAGCCTGCCAACCAAAAAAAGTCCAGGATCAGATGGATTCACAGCCGAATTCTACCAGAGGTACAAAGAGGAGCTGGTACCATTCCTTCTGAAACTACTCCAATCAATAGAAAAAAAGGCAGTCCTCCCTAACTCATTTTATGAGGCCAGCATCATCCTGCTACCAAAGCCTGGCAGAGATACAACAAAAAAACAGAATTTTAATCCAATATCCCTGATGAACATCGATGGGAAAATCTTCAATAAAATACTGGCAAACCGAATCCAGCAACACATCAAAAAGCTTATCCACCATGATCAAGTGGGCTTCATCCCTGGGATGCAAGGCCGGTTCAACATACACAAATCAATAAACGTAATCCATCACATAAACAGAACCAACGACAAAAATCACATAATTATCTCAATAGATGCAGAAAAGGCCTTCGACAAAAAATTCAACAGCCCTTCATGCTAAAAATTCTCAATAAACTAGGTACTGATGGAACATATCTCAAAATAGTAAGAGTTACTTATGACAGACCCACAGCCAATATCATACTGAATAGGCAAAAACGGGAAGCATTCCCTTTGAAAACTGGCACAAGACAGGGATGCCCTC
>NW_012102987.1:1026309-1028996 GCF_000951045.1 Mandrillus leucophaeus | reverse complement strand
TACACCTGTGTAGCAAACCTGCACATTCTGCCCATGTATCCCAGAACTTAAAGTACAATAAAAATAAGTAAATAAACAAATAAATTTAAAAAAGATGAGCTGATGGATGGATATGTGGGAGAAGAAATACAGCAAAATGTTAACTATAGAATCTAAGTGATAGAGTATGTGACGGTTTACTGTATAATCCTTTCAACTTTTCAGTAATTCTGAACCTTTTCATAATAAAATGTTTTTGCGGAAAACTGTATTTATAATCCTCTTAGTGTGCAGTCTAGCCAGTGTCAGAGAAAAGCATGCAAAAGGGACTAAGCTAAAGAACTCAAACAACTTTTCAAAGACAGACACACTGTCAACGGGGGAAGCAGCACACCAGAGTCAGGCTTGCGGATCCATCTGCTGCTGCTTCCACAGGGCTCAATCCTTGCAGGAAGCAAGGCTTCACAGAATACATCCCATAAATTCGAATGTAAGGAAAACATTCACCCTGCTGGAAACTTTCTATACTCTTTGAAATGCACACCTTCAAAAATTATCTTTCATTCCTAATTACAGGTTGAGTATCCCTTATTCAAAGCGCTTGGGACCAGAGGTGTTCCAGATGTGGGAATGTCTGCTTTATACTGGCTGAACATCCCTAATTCAAAAATCCAAAATCCAAAATGCTCCAAAGAGCATTTCCTTTGAGCATCGTGTCGGCACGCAAAGTTTCTGATTTAGGGCCGGGCGCGGTGGCTCACACGTGTAATCCCAGCACTTTGGGAGGCCGAGGCAGGCGGATCACAAGGTTAGGAGATCGAGACCAGCCTGGCTAACACAGTGAAACCCCATCTCTACTAAAAATACAAAAAAATTAGCCAGGCGTGGTAGTGGGCACCTGTAGTTCCAGCTACTCAGGAGGCTGAGGCAGGAGAATGGCGTGAATCTGCGAGGCGGAGCTTGCAGTGAGCCAAGACTGCACCACTGCACTCCAGCCTGGGCGACAGAGCGAGACTCCGTTTCCAAAAAAAATTAAAAATAAAAAATAAAAAAATAAAAGTTTCTGATTTTGGAGCCTTGTGGATTTTGAATTTTCAGATTAGGGATACTCAAGTTGTACTAAAACAGGTTGCAAATACTTCCTTGCAAACTTGAAACCATCATAACTTAGAGAGTTGGTATGTACTAAACCAAAATAACATTTTGAAAAAGTAATTTTTTTCATCAGTTTGTACTGTCTTGACTTTTAGTGCAAATAAACAGCATTTCAGGCTTGGCACAGTGGTTCACGCCTGTAATTTCAGCACTTTGGGAGGCCAAGGCAGGCGGATCACTTGAGGTCAGGAGTTCGAGACACGCGTGAACAACATGGCAAAACCCCATCTCTACTAAAAATACAAAAATTAGCCAGGCGTGGTGACGGGCGCCTGTAATCCCAGCTACTCGAGATGCTGAGGCAGGAGAATTGCTAGAACATGGGAGGTGTAAGTTGCAGTGAGCCAAGATCACGCCACTGCACTCCAGGCTGCGCGACAGAGCGAGATGATGTCTCAAAATAAATAAATAATTACATAATAAACAAACAAACAAACAACCAACATTTAAAAGGGTTTCAGATTGGAAGCCCCTACAAATCCTCCCTCACTCAGTGACCTCTGGTAGTTTCAATAGCAAAAATGTTTCTAATTTTTCTTTATCCATAGAAATGTACAAGTAAATTTTATCAATGAAACTAAATAATAAAAAACAAGGGAAAAGGTACCTTTGAAAATACTCATTATTTAAGTATTCTGCCTGTATTTTCAAAGCCTAAGAAATCACAAATTACTACTGAGTAACAAGGTTAAGAAGAAAGAATGATTGGCTGGCTGCGGTGGCTCACACCTGTAATCCCAGCACTTTGGGAGGCTGAGGTAGGCACATCATGAGATCAAGACCATCCTGGCCAACATGGTGAAACCCCATCTCTATTAAAAATACAAAAATCAGCTGGGCGTGGTGGCACGCGCCTGCGGTCCCAGTTACTCGGGAGGCTGAGGCAAGAGAATTGCTTGAACCTGGGAGGCAGAGGTTGCAGTGAGCTGAGATCATGCCACTGCACTCCAGTCTGGTGATGGAGCAAGACTCCGTCTCAAAAAAGGAAAAGAAAAAAGAATGATTAAATGAAACAAATCTGACTCACACCGTAAATCCACAGACTAAACAGGAAACACTATTGCTCCTAACCTCAGTACTATCAAAATGTTGAGCTGTGTGATTCTTTGTGGTGGAGCTATCCTGGGCTTCCTCAGATGTTCGGCAGCCTCCCTGGCCTCTCCCAGCTGGTGCCAGTAGCACTCCTGTCCTGCCCCCAGTTACGACAAACCAGAGTAACTCCAGACTCTGCCAATGTCCCCTGCGGGTAACACAAGCTCTGGTAGAGAACCACTGCTCCAGATGACAATACACCGAGCTGTTATTAGCACCCTAGAGACTGCACGGTACATAAACGTGCGCTCTGCATTCAGCCAGATTGAATTTGAACCTTGTGTCTACCACTGACCAGCAAGCAAGATGCAAAACCACAGCCACGCATCTCTCGCAGCCTCAGTTTACACAAGTGCAAAATGGCAAGAGTGGTCGTATCTCGGATGGTTGTTTTGAAGATAAAAATGTGACAATTTGGCTGGGCGCGGTGGCTCAAGCCTGTAATCCCAGCACTTTGGGAG
>NW_012102987.1:1020576-1021864 GCF_000951045.1 Mandrillus leucophaeus | reverse complement strand
CAACAACAACAAAAAGGACATCCACACAAAAACTCCATCTGTAGGTCACCAGCATCAAAGACCAAAGGTAGATAAAACCACAAAGATGGGGATAAACCAGAGAAGAAAAGCTGAAATTTCTAAAAACCAGAGCACCTCTTCTCCTCCAAAGGATCGCAGCTCCTCGCCAGCAACGGAACAAAGCTGGACAGAGAATGACTTTGATGAGCTGACAGAAGTAGGCTTCAGAAGTTTGGTAATAACTTCTCCAAGCTAAAGGAGGATGTTCGAACCCATCGCAAGGAAGCTAAAAACCTTGAAAAAAGATCAGACGAATGGCTAACTAGAAGAAACAACGTAGAGAAGACCTTAAATGACCTCATGGAGCTGAAAACCATGGCACATGAACTACGTGACACATGCACAAGCTTCAATAGCCGATTCGATCAAGTGGAAGAGAGGGTATCAGTGACTGAAGATCAAATTAATGAAATAAAGTGAGTTGAGAAGTTTAGAGAAAAAAGTAAAAAGAAACGAACAAAGTCTCCAGGAAATATGGGACTATGTGAAAAGACCAAATCTACATTGACTGGTGAACCTGAAAGTGACAGGGAGAATTGGAACCAAGTTGGAAAACACTCTTCAGGATATTATCCAGGAGAACTTCCCCTAGCTAGCAAGGCAGGCCAACATTCCAATTCAGGAAATACAGAGAACACCACAAAGATATTCATCGAGAACAGCAACCCCCAGATACATAATTGTCAGATTCACCAAGGTTGGAATGAAGGAAAAAATGTTAAGGGCAGCCAGAGAGAAAGGTCGGGTTACCCACAAAGGGAAGCCCATCAGACTAACAGCAGATCTCCACAAGCCAGAAGACAGTGGGGGCCAATACTCAACATTCTTAAAGAAAAGAATTTTCAACCCAGAATTTCATATCCAGCCAAACTAAGCTTCATAAGTGAAGGAGAAATAAAATCCTTTACAGAAAAGCAAACGCTGAGAGATTTTGTCACCATCAGGTCTGTCTTCCAACAGCTCCTGAAGGAAGCATTAAACATGGAAAGGAACTACTGGTACCAGCCACTGCAAAAACATACCAAATTGTAAAGACCATCGATGCTAGGAAGAAACTATACCAACTAATGAGCAAAATAACCAGCTAACATCATGATGACAGGATCAAATTAACACATAACAATATTAACCTTAAATGTAAATGGGCTAAATGCCCTAATTAAAAGACACAGACTGGCAAATTGGACAAAGAGTCAAGAACCATCAGTGTGCTGTATTCAGGAGACCC
>NW_012102987.1:1001859-1020068 GCF_000951045.1 Mandrillus leucophaeus | reverse complement strand
GACAACCCACCATCTCAGTCTGTTTGTGTTGCTGTCACAGAATACTATAGATCGGGTAATTTATAAAGAACAGAAATTTACTCTTCACAGTTCTGGAGGTTAGAAGTCCAAGATCAAGGTGCTGGTTTCTGGTGAGGGCTGCTCTCTGCTTCTTTTTGTTTGAGACAAAGTCTCGCTCTGTTGCCAGGCTGGAGTGCAGTGGCGCAATCTCAGCTCACTGCAACCTCTGCCTCCTGGGTTCAAGTGATTTTACTGCCTCAGCCTCCCGAGTAGGTGGGACTACAGGCGCCCACCACCACGCCCAGCTGATTTTTGTATTTTTAGTAGAGACGGGGTTTCACCATGTTGGTCAGGATAGTCTTATCTCTTGACCTTGTGATCCACCTACCTTGGCCTCCCAAAGTGCTGGGATTATAGGCATGAGCCATTGCAGCCGGCCGGGCTGCTCTCTGCTTCTAAGATCTCACCTTGAATCCTGCATGTTCCAGAGGGAAGAAATGCTGTGTCCTCGCATGGCAGAAGACAGAAGGGCAAAAAGGCCCAACTCCCTCCCTCAGGCCTTTTTGTAACAGCATTAATCCATTCCCGAGGGCAGAGCCTCAGGAGCTAAACACCTCCCAAAGGGATCCATCTCCCAACACTGTGGTACTGCAGAGTAAGTTTCCAATACAGAAATTTGGGAGACACATTCTGATTACAGCATCCACACAGTGACTGAGGGTAGTGCCCGGAATACAATCAACATGAAACAAATAATCAATACACTTTTATTGCAGTCCTATCATGTTTACGGTATTCAAAACACAGATCATTTCATTTGTTCCTCACAATCAAACTGGCAAGTTGGGACAGCAAGCAGCTTCTGATGAGACGAGTGAGGAAATGCCAAGGTCAGTGTAAGTAACAGAGACAGGGCCGGCTCCCTGGATTCTCCTGCCATGTTAACAGCTCTTCCGCCACTCTGCCAGGCTACTTTACCTTTACAAAGGCACAGCAATGTTAATTCTGAGTCTTCTTGTGAAATAATAGCCATACTCATCCCACAGGCAAACCCAATGCAGTCCACCTCTGTGAGAGGTCAGGGCAGCCATCTTTGCAGGTAGGAATCCCACCAGGACTCTGGGTTGTCTTCAAAGGATGCCAAACCCTTGCTTGGTTGATTATTAAATCAAATGGTTCTGCCCTAAATCACTAGAGACTTATCAGAGACTCTTCCTTGAGAACAACCTCAAAATCATGGCTAGTAAACCTAAACAGATCAGAATATACTCAAGAAGCCTGAAAAATACAGTCCGTTTAGTCCTCTCCACAAACCAAGTTTTATCCTTACACAAAATGAGATCGTCAGAGACCTTGAAGGCTCTGAGTGTCTCTTGGGTGCACGTGGAAGGACGACAGTTGTAAAAATGACCACTAACATCTTTAAACAGCTTTGTCCACCGCAGCTCATGGGGCCAGTCAAGTGACTCCACAGAAAACAGAGGTCAAGCTCCAGTGTCAAATAAAGCTGTATTTGTCATACATATCTAATTCTAAAAACTTTTAGATATTGTTAATCTTGTAATTTATCACATCCCCTCTTTAACACTAGGATATAGAACCAAAATGTGAGCTCCAGCCCCACTGCCGAACACCTGTGCAGTTATAAGGCATGCACAACCACGTAGCTGGAGTTTCTTCCGACTGCCTTGCCGTTGCTTCTTTCCTCTACGATTTATCACTTTTATCTCTAATTGCTCTGAATGTGTCTACACAAATGGCTTCAAATCCTTTTTACATATTATGCTGGCAATTAAAAAGCATAAAAACTCTTGTCTTGGGGCTAGCAAATTCAGTCAATGGGTATTTGGTATGGTCTAAATGGGGATGTCCCCCAGCAAATTCACATGTTGAAACCTAGTCTCCAATGTGACAGTACTAAGAGGGGGGCCTTTGGGGAAGTGATTAAGCCAGGAGGGCTCCGGCCCCATGCATGGGCTTGGTGCTCTTATAAAAGAGGTTGGAGGCAGCACTCTCATCCTTCTCACCGTGTGTGGGCACAAAAAGGCAGAGGGCAACCCTCCCCAGACGCCGCATCTGCTGGTGCTTTGATCTTGGGCTTCCCAACCTCCAGAACTGTGAGCAATACATTTCTGTTGTTTATTATAAATTACTCAGTGGTATTTAGCTATAGCCCACTCAACAGACTAAGACAGTATTTGTGCTGATAATTGATAAAATAAAACTTAACGTGAAAGTTAGTATTTTAAACAGCTCCACGTGGATTTACCCAAAGATGTGCTGCTAAAAAGCTGGGTACATTTTTAAATGTCCAAATTAAAATGAAACTTAAGATATACCTAATGTAAATAACGAGTTAATGGATGCAGCACACCAACATGGCACATGTATACATATGTAACAAACCTCCTGTTGTGTACATGTACTCTAGAACCTAAAGTATAAAAATAAATAAATAAATAAATAAATAAACACCCAGGAGCGCTGCTGGGCCTGCAGGTCTCTGTCGAGTCTCTGTTCCACAGGATGGGGTTTGTTAAAGTTGTTGAGAATAAGGCCTACTTTAAGAGGTACCAAGTGAAATTTAGAAGATGACGATAGGGTAAAACTGATTATCACGCTCAGAAGCACTGGAGATACAGGATAAAAAAAAAATACAACAAAATAAAATGAAACTTAAAAGCATTGGAAAGACTAATACCTGTAAGAATACTATGCTGGCTGCTATTATAACTTGACAATTCTACAAAGCATATAAATTACTCCTTAACTTGCTTGTAAGTCTAGATAATTACATATTTTCACTTATAAAAGGCAGAGTATATAATTTACAACATTAAACCAATAGTTATAACACGCCATAAACTCCAAGGGAAGGGAAAAGCAATAAAATGATCTTACTGTGAACTTTACGCCTGGTTGTGATCGGTTTCCAAGTTGTTTGATTTCTAGTCTAGCCAACATGCAAGATAATCGAGTAGGTGCAAATAATACAGAGATGATAATGTCTTCCTTTGGGTGAATTCTGATCTCACAGTTACTGGTCAATCGCTGTTCTGAACCAAAAGTGTTCTGAAGCTACAATTTAAAAACAGTAACTGCATAAAACAAAGCAGCAGCACAAACAAAACATACCATTAACACCAATTCTTAAAAGGTAACAACACAAAAGGGTCTGCATAGGTAAGTGTTGCAGACCCAGACAGAAGACACAAGAACCCACATACTCTACGAACCTGAAAGCAGTCCTGATCTTGTCCTCTAACTAGCAGTCGTAAATGTTGCGT
The DNA here is from genome assembly GCF_000951045.1 of Mandrillus leucophaeus. Taxonomy (NCBI): domain Eukaryota; kingdom Metazoa; phylum Chordata; class Mammalia; order Primates; family Cercopithecidae; genus Mandrillus; species Mandrillus leucophaeus. The sequence continues at coordinate 1,016,781 of NW_012102987.1, read as the reverse complement.
TGTGGATGCAGAATTATTTCTCAAAGCTAGTTTCTGAAGCCTAAAAACAATTACACATTTTAAATATAGTTTTTCTCCATGGATATTGCTATCGTTATAAGAACAAAGCCAATTAAAACCAACCACAATGTCTACAGAAGAACTGACTATACGAGCCACTTCAGCAGCCTGCAATTGTCTCCCCACAGTCCTAGACTCTATGTTTCTGAAAATGTAGCCTCAAGACTCACCCTATAGAGGCTTTTTGTTTAATCTCTCTCCAGATATAGCTCTGCAGCTGACCTTATTATTTATACTACGTGTATAGGTATTATCTGTCATATAAAACATCAATCAATGAAAATCCAGGTGAAGAAATTCATCAAGTCATTAAGTCAATATCACCCCTAGCTGGAATACCTAGCTTATCCAAGCGAGCTTTCAGGGAAACAAGGGGTCCTAGGCTACGAGGCTCATTTGCACAAAGTAGTCTTTTAAACAGTATATTGAATTAACTCTACTTTTAAAGAAGCTACAATGCAAAAGAATGGACATATAATAGCACCTGACTGATAAAAACACTTCAATTGTGGAAACTATGTGAATCCTGTCTTCACTGGAGAACAGAGAATACATGAGTAAATCTCTGTTTTACTCAAAGTTGGAGAAGATCAGCAGCTAATAAACCAGCAGCTGAGGTCTACGTCTCATCTACCTGTGTTAAGAGAAACGCAGACAACTTTGCCTATTGACACCTCCAGGAAAAGCCTTCCACAGGGACAATGACTGGGGAAGAATTACCTGAAAGAAACATTATTTTGTAAAGTTTTCATTCTCATGTATTTATAACTTGTAAAGCCCTGTCTGTGGTTATCATTTTCAAGTACAGAGCTATCAGGCGGGCTGGGAGAGGCTAGGTCTCCATAGAGCTGTCAGGCGGGATGGGAGAGGCTAGGTCTCCATAGAGTCACATCATCAGTGAAACGCACTCGAAAGTCAAGAACAAGCCAGTTACTGCTCGAGTGACGTGTAATTGTTTCTGCCACAGGCTTCTCAGAGACGTTTCTTCCAGAGATCCTTTTAAAGATAAACCTGTACAATACAGGGAGTCTCAAAAAAAAAAACCCCCCACCAAACAATTTTACAGTAAATACTACCTCCCATTTCCTAAGGTACCCCTCTCCCTTACATGCTCCATTCAGTGTGGTCGGGAAGTTTGACACCCAAGTCTGGTGCATTAAAAACACTTCTATGGGTTTTGCTAAAACCATGCGGTTGCTGACTGAGAAATTTAGATCATTCAGAAGAATGGATGTACTGCATATTCTCTGTGCAGCTCTCCATAAATCTGTCTCTTAGCTGGCTTTTGACAACTACAGAGTGGCAGTGAGTTTAAGGGAATACTCCCTCCTCAGCAGCAACTGTACTGTTGGTCATGCGTCAGGTGCTCTTTGCAGGACTGGAATGTATGTGAAAGAAAAGCTGAATCAGGACACGCGCCCATCTAGGAGGTTTTTCCAGTTCTGCACAATTGAGCCTGAAGAGTGTCTATTATGACAAAATTTTCCTGCAAACATTAATTTGTGGTCTGCTCCAAAATATGTATAAATAGTGGACTATTTGTCAGTATTTGACACTTACTGTGTTCTACCAAGAGGGACGCCTCCCCAAGCCAGAAATTGTTTGTTGGACAAAATCGATGGAATATCTAAGCAAGGTCCAGGTGACAGAGGTTTACTTCCTGAAGAAATGACTTCACCTTTTAACATGACTTCATACTGAGGTCCAAATGGCTGCACAAGTATTTTCAACATCCTAAGAAAGAATTCTGAGTTGAAGGTCCTGTATTTGATTCTCTTCCCAACTATTTCCTACATGTTTCCATTGTTCAAAAGACTGAGCTAGGTGCTGGGGATATGATGCTATTCCCACCCTTAGAGTTTGTGCTGCAGAGAAGAATACAGACAAGGAGAGAGACGATCACAATGGCACCTGCACGTGGGGGGTGTGAGAAGCCATCGTGCTTTGGGAATGCTATTTATGAGACATTTGGGAACAGTGGAGGAAAGTCTCCCAGAAGGCGCCAGCCCAGGGAGGTTGAGAGCAGGCATTCCAGGCAGAGGCATTCACGCTGGTGCAGACCAGACCTTTCTCTTCTGTAAGGTCACAAGAACAGACTGAGCACACGGTGAAGTGTTCTATAACCCAGGCAGGGGGATAAGCCATGTGTGTGTCAGAGGAGAGGGTAACACAAGCAAGCTCAGTACTCTTGACAGTGGGGCTCTGACTCTAAGTTGATACTCACTCATGATTTGGGTGCCAAGAAGTCATGGGCTTAGAGAAGAAATGGAGAAAGATCTTAACAGCTGACACGGTCAACTAATACTTTCAGGAGAAAAAGTGAGAAACATCAGGCCAGGCACGGTGGCTCACGCCTGTGGTCCCAGCACTTTGGGAGGCTGAGGCGGGCGGATCACGAGGTCAGGAGATCGAGACCAGCCTGGCTAACACGGTGAAACCCCGTGTCTACTAAAAAAATACAAAAAACTAGCTGGGCGAGGCGGCGGGTGCCTGTAGTCCCAGCTACTTGGGAGGCTGAGGCAGGAGAATGGCTCAAACCCGGGAGGCGGAGCTTGCAATGAGCTGAGATCCGGCCACTGCACTCCAGACTGGGCGACAGAGCGAGACTTCGTCTCAAAAAAAAAAAAAAGGTGAGAAACATCAAATTGATCTTTTATTACTTACTTTTGTCAGAATATACTTGAAAATAATAATTTCTTCATTTCTATTCAGGTGGTTTAAAAGAAGATTTTTAGTTAAAAAAAGAGAAGACAATCTGAAGCTAAATGAAAGGAGATTAAACAGAGTCATACCATCTGTTAGGTAAGAAATATATGGACTTTGTCATTCAGGCTGTGAAATTTTGAAGCACATGTGAGTGGCTGTTTTGAGAGACGAGTAAAACTGTCATTAAAACTTTTTTTTTTCAGACGGACTCTCGCTCTGTCGCCCAGCCTAGAGTGCAGAGGTGTGATCTCGGCTCACTGCAACCTCCGCCTCCTGGGTTCAAGCGATTCTCCCGCCTCAGCCTCCCGAGTAGCTGAAACTACAGGTGCACACCACCACATCCTGCTAATTTTTGCATTTTTAGTAGAGACAGGGTTTAGCCATGTTGCCCAAGCTGGTCCTGACCTCAGGTGATCCACCCGCCTCGGCCTCCCAAAGTTCTGGGATTACAGGCGTGAGCCACTGTGCCCGGCCCATTATAACATTTTTGTGTTACCTTTCCTCACAGGCTTCAGGATCCTTTGGAGTAAATGAAACAATAACCTCATGTTCTTCTCCAGGTTTAAGGAATAGATTCTTTGGATCCACTGAAAAGTGACTTCCTTGTTCTGGGACCTAAATATAGTTACATAATCATAACTGAATGCCAACTTATAGTTACATAATCATAACTGAATGCCAACTTATAGTTACATAATCATAACTGAATGCCAACGTACAAACCTCAGCTTCCACTCAGTGCTCAGTGGCTCCTGCCGTACGTGCCCTTCTCACTTACTAGGACAGGTTGTTTGTCCTCTTCTCATCTGTCATGGTCTCAACTTGCCCTGTTCTCTTGGAAAGGATATTTCTTTCTCTTCTACAGCAAACCTTATCTTCCACCTCACCCCCAATTTTGGATCACTAACCCCCTCTCACTCACCCTCAGATCTCAGAAATGATGTCAATGTGTGTGGATCACTCTCCACCAACTCCAACCAAAGGGTGACATGCATGTTTTTCAGGAACTAATCTAAGAACTTGGTTCTCATATTCAAGACACTAGCCTTCAAACTTAAAAGCGCCACAGCATACATTTTACGTTATATAACACCCAGTTTTTAAAAACTCTCAGTGATTCTTTCATCTGAGGCTCAGGGCACTCTGTTGGGCCAGGAAGGGCACAAGAGCCCTGCAGAAAGCAAGGAGCTCTCGCAGTCTAAGGAAAGCCTATCGTATGGCACTCTGATGGAAGTGCATACCTTGATATCCAAATAAACTTCAATGTTCCCAGCATTTTTCAAAGGTAAGTGCTGCTTTGTTGAGGAAGCCACTTTGGCCAAGAAATGCATCGTCTGGAGGATGGGGCAAGATAGACATTTCAACGAACTGTCACAAAGTGAAATCAGCATGAATGAAAGCAGTAATGGCAGAAAGGAGGACTGAGGCTACCTGCAAGTCCCTGGGAGCGTGGATCCTAGCTATTCCCGCTCTTGCTCGGAGACTCACACTTCTAAGAACTGGCGTAGGGTTTGGGCTGTCTACTTCTATATCAACTTTTGCGAAGAATTCTTCTGCTGAGTCCAGAACCTCTAAAAAAAAAAAAAAGAAAAAATACATTCTTTTAGCTCAGAGACCAGAGAGTTGTTTAATTCTAAATGCCATCAGCAGTCCCACATAGTGCCCTTAGGGGCAGTAAGAACATTTAGGCAAGAAGATTTTTAAGAGTTAAAAGAAGAGAAATGAGTGAAGAGAAAGGTGGAAAAAGAAAGAAAACATTCAACTGGTAAACGTGATAAGATCAATTAATAGAAAACATTTGAAAAGGTTTTCAGTGCTACCTGCAGGAGTTACCCACACTTACACAGGACTGACGCAAAACAGCATGCCATCTGCCTCAATTTCAAAAAAACATAAAATACTTGACAAATTTCGAGGTACTGACACTTACTGACAAAGGAAATACATCTCAAATTTATAGTTTATTTAGCTACAGATTAAAGCAGTTCCCACACAATGTAAACATGATACCTGAAGAGCTGATCTGTTTCTTTGGACTATGGAAAAGAACCCAAATCATCAGAAATTCTGGATCCTATTAAAATTAAAAGAAAAATTTGACTTAATGTAAACTGGTATTAAGATTAAAATCTTAATGAAAGAAAAGCAGTTTAGCAGCTTAATCTCCTCTTTAATTCTAAGCCAGTTCTCTCCTACCTGTCCATCATAACTAGCAGGCATCATGTGGTTGACCACAGAAGGGCCTGCTAGCCGGGTGACCACATCAGTGCAAGAAGCAGCTTCCGCAGGAGCTCGGACGGGTTCCTTGGAAAACACGAAACAGCGCCAGGCTACGGCGTTCTGTTTAGAAATACAAGAATCAGTTCAGTAAAGCCAACAGTGTAATGCTAAGCTTGTTAACAAAATCCTTTAAAAAATGTACTTTCATAAGATCAGTGCATTCTGTAAACAGTTTCTTACTGTATGTTCGTACTTACAGCATTAATAATCAGTCTAATTGGCACAGTGGCATGCGTTCGGTTTATCAATTTTAGTGGGAGAGCTTTCCAGCCTCCATAAGTCAAGTCACCAAAATCAAGAACATCTTTCTTTTCTGTTTCTACCTAATTACCAAAAAAAGGGAATGATTGAAAAGTAATATATTAATAAATAGCACAACATGTATGTTCATATGACTGCCATTTCTAGCCACAAATTATGAGTTAGCATTAAGTAAAACTTACCACATTTTCCCAGGCTATTTAACAACTGCTTATTTTCTACAAAAATAAATGTTAATTTATTCTTTTGAGGTAGTTGATGTACCCAAATATACTATAGAATTCAGCTGCTGTTACTTTGAAAAGACTGTATCTTAAGATGAACTGATAATTTTATAAAATTATAGACCCCTTTTCAATGAGTTCTATTATTAGAATAATGACTTCTCAATTCCTTTCAAAAATACTATGAATATCTTGGCATTTTCAGATGTAATCTGCAAATGTTAAAATGGTATCAAAACAGACATATCAAAAGTTTAAAACAAGTGCCTGTGATCATGACAGACTCACTTCCCTAAATGCGGGAACCAATCAAACTCAGACCCTCACACACCCATATGTGGAAACGTTTGACACTACAGGAACCCTCACTGGATATCCAAATTCATGAATGTCCCTGACAGGAAATGTCACAGTATTTGCATATAGCCTAGGCACATCCTCCTGTATACTTCAAACCATCTCTAGATTACTGACAGTACCTAATATAATGTAAATGCTATGTAAATAGCTGTTATACTTTATTATTAGAGAATAATGAAATAATGACAAGAAAAAAATGTCTATACATGTGCAATACAGAAGCAACTACCCCTTTTTTTATTCTGAGTATTTCTGATCCAAGGTTGGTAAAACACAAGAATGCAAAACCCACAGATTCAGAGGACAGACTGTATCTCACACACACACACACACACACACACACACACACGCACACGTGCACGCATTTTGCTTTGCGCTACCCAAACACAAAATAAGTGGAGATCAAAGGCAGACCACTAAGTGGGAGCTGATTTCCATGGTGGCCCAGGAAGGTCTGGGTTCCAGACTTGCCCTCAAGGTGGTAGAGCTTTAATACGTTCCAGAGAACAGAAGATGTGACTTCAAGCTTGCTATGCGCAGGGCGAGGCTAGAATGGAATTTGAAATCTGCACATAAAGCCCAGAAATTCAAAGGAATGAAATGAAAAGGGAACTGCAAAAACTGTTCACATGTCTATGGAGTCAGCAAGGAACCTGTCCAGAGATGGGTGGCATAGAAGATTATTTGCAAGAACATGAAAGCCTAGGCCTAGGCCACATGGGACAGGGGATCCCCAAGTTGAAAAAAATCACAAAGGCTTTTAACACCTCCAACATTTCTGCAAAAGTACTCTCTAGAGACACTTCCAAAGACTAAGACACGTCATGGGATTCCTAAAGCAAAAAGCAGCCTCAATGAATGTGAGCTCACATTAAAATTTTTTAAATATCAAAAAATTAGAAGGCACTGGAAGAAAATCAGAAAGACTCAGCAAAAGTAACTAGTAGAAGCATTAGTAACCCAAGAACTAGAAACATGAAATAAACTATGAAGTAAATTCACTTTAAATGTAGATAACAGGGCTGGGCGTGGTGGCTCACGCCTGTAATCCCAGCACTTTGGGAGGCCGAGGCGGGTGGATCACAAGGTCAGGAGATCGAGACCATCCTGGCTAACACGGTGAAACCCCGTCTCTACTAAAAATACAAAAAATTAGCCGGGCGTGGTGGCGGGTGCCTGTGGTCCCAGCTACTTGGGAGGCCAAAGCAGGAGAATGGCGTGAGCCCGGGAGGCGGAGCTTGCAGTGAGCCGAGATTGCGCCACGGCACTCCAGCCTGGGTGACAGAGCGAGACTCTGTCTCAAAAAAAAAATTTTAAAAACTTAGATAACAGAGTCCGTAACAGAGGGAAAAGCAAGAGATTCATGAAGCAATGGTGAGCAAAAAGATGTATAAATAGCTTGATAAATCTGTTTACAATGTTAATGTTGGGACTGTAAAAACTGTTTAGAACTAAAACATTAGTCAAAGGTAATACGGAAGGAAAAGATGAGCATTTAAATGAGATGCTGTCTTCGTCTTGTTGGAGGAGTTTGCTTTAGTTAGACATCTCATTATTGAAGTTACATATTAGTGTTGAAAGTGAACTATTTGAGTGAGTTCAGATGGTAACATGGCATTTTGAATACTGACTTCCTTTCTTGATTTGCCTGGTGACCGAATTACTAGTGACTAGTTTACAAACTAGGCCATTCAAAGAAGTCAAGTTAACGTAAAAGAAACATGTCACCTAAATGCACTTGATGGTGTTGAAATGTCCACCTTCTTAAACTGTGTGATGAAATTACTTCTAAAGAAGATACCAGGCCAACCCTGTAGTGCCCCCAGTTTGTTGCAGAATCTCATGTTTTAGATGTTATACAAGAGTCCTATTCGCCCCAGTTAATGCCTGTCTTGTGGACTGGCTGGCTCTTTTAGAACTCTGTCCAAAGACTGCAGGGAATATAACTTGTAAAGCCTCCCACAACTGGCAGTATGTATGTGGGTGTGTTTAAACCAAATCTTGAAAGCTTACAATAGAGCTGCATAGTGATAGTATTTATTAAAGAATCACAATTGTAAACATGAGCACAACTTACGGATTCTAGCTTACTTCTTTTGTAACTACAGACTATATTTTTGCTGCTGTTATATTAGAATAATTTTTAAATGTCACCTTGAAATAGAAATATGTATTTTAAGCACTCATGGAAAAAATGAATGCTTTTTAAATGTGTGTTATTTTCTCCGTAAGAACTGTAAACATTAAACTAAACAAATTACCTATAATGAAACTGATGAAGGTCTTCTGAGCAAGCTGGTTTGGCCAGAGAGCATACACAAACTTTTATATACTACAGAATGCTATTACACTTGGGAAATTATCTTGTCTAACCTGAATTTATATCCCATGGTGATAACACGGTATATGTATTGTTATTAAAGTAAGTGACCATGTTTAAAAAAAAAAAAAAACTATTAGAACTGATTTAAAAAGTTTCAGTAAAGTTACAGGATACAAAATTAACATATAAAAGTCAGTAGCATTTCTATACGCCAACACTGAACTGTGTAAAGAAGAAATTTAAAAAGTAATCCCATTACAATAGCCACACATAAAATTAAATACCTAGGAATTAACTTAATCAAAGAAGTAAAAGACCTCTATAATGAAAACTATAAAACACTGATTAAGGAAATTGAAGAGGACACCAAAAAATAGAAAAACATTCCGTGTTTACAGACTGGAAGAATCAACATTGTTAAAATGTCCATACTACTTCACAGAAATAGAAAAACAAAATCCTAAAATTTACATGGAACCACAAAAGACCTGGAATAGACAAGCTATCCCAACCAAAAAGAATAAAACTGGAGGAATCACATTACCTGACTTCAAATTATACTACAGAGCCACAGTAACCAAAACAGCATGGTGCTGGCATAAAAACAGATACACAGACTAAAGGAACAGAATAGAGGACCCAAACACAAATCCGCACACCTACAGTGAACTCATTTTTGACAAAGGTGCCAAGAACATACACTGGGGAAAAGACTGTCTCTTCAATAAATGGTGCCGGGAAAACTGGATATCCATATGCAGAAGAGTGAAACTGGACCGTGTCTCTTGCCATATACAAAAATCAAATCAAAATGGATTAAAAACTTAAACCTAAGAGCTCCAACTATGAAACTACTACAAGAAAACATTGGGTCCAGGCACAGTGGCTCACACCTGTAATCCCAGCACTTTGGGAGGCTGAGGAGGGCAGATCACAAGGTCAGGAGATCAAGACCAGCCTGGCCAAAATGGTGAAACCTCATCTCTTCTAAAAATACAAAAATTAGCCAGGCATGGTGGTGCGTGCCTGTAATCCCAGCTGCCAGGGAGGCTGAGGCAGGAGAACAGCTTGAACTTGGGAGGTGGAGGTTGCAGTGTGCCGAGATTGCGCCACTGCAATCCAGCCTGGGCGACAAAGCGAGACTCCATCTCTAAATGAATGAAAGAATGAATGAATAAATAAATAAATAAAAATTTCAGGAAAATCTCCAGGACATTGGACCGGGCAAAGACTTCTTTTGAGCAATACCCCACAAGCAAAGGCACCAAAACAAACATGGACAAATGGGATCAAGTTAAAAAGCTTCTACACAGCAAAGGATGCAAGCAACAAAGTGAAAAGACAACCCACAGAATGAGACAAAATATTTGCAAATTACCCATCTGACAAGGGATTAATAACCAGAATATATAAGGGGCCCAAACAACTCTACAGGAAAAAATCTAATAACCCAATCAAAAACTGGGCAAAATATTTGATTAGACATTTCTCAAAGGAAGACACACAAATGCCAAACGGGCATATGAAAAGGTGCTCGACATCACTGATCATCAGAGAAATGCAAATCCAAACTACAATGAAATATCATCTTACCCCAGTTAAAATGGCTTATATTTAAAAGACGGGCAATAACAAATGCTGGTGAGGATGTGGGGAAAAGGGAACCCTCGTACACACTGTTGCTGGGAATGTAAATTAGTACAACCACTATGAAGAACAGTTTGGAGATTCCTCAAAAAACTAAAAATTGAGCTACCATGTGATCCAGCTATTCCACTGCGGGGTATACACCCAAAAGAAAGGAAATCAGTATATTAAAGAAACGTGTTTGTTGCAGCACTGTTTACAATAACTAAGATTTGGAAGCAACCTAAGTGCTCATCAACGGATAAGTGGATCAAGACAATGTGGTACATACACACAATGGAGTACGATTCAGCCACAGGAAGAATGAGATCCAGTCATTTGCAATAACATAGATGGAACTGGAGACCATTATGTTAAGTGAAATACACCAGCACAGAAAGACAAACATCACATGTTCTCACTTATTCGTGGGTTCTAAAAACCAAATCAACTGAACTTACATAGAGAATAGAAAGATGGTTATGAAAGGCTCAGAAGGGTAGGGGTTGGGGGTGAGGTGGGGATGGTTAATGGGTACTAAACAAATAGAAAGAATGAATTAAGACCTACTATTTGACAGCACAATAGGATGCCTATAGCCAATAATAGTTGTGTATTATTTTTTTTGAGACGGAGTCTCGCTCTGTAGCCCAGGCTGAAGTGCAGTGGCGCGATCTCGGCTCACTGCAAGCTCCGCCTCCCGAGTTCACGCCATTCTCCTGCCTCAGCCTCCCGAGTAGCTGGGACTACAGGCGCCCGCCACCACGCCCAGCTGATTTTCTGTATTTTTAGTAGAGACGAGGTTTCACCGTGTTAGCCAGGATGGTCTCGATATCCTGACCTCGGGATCTGCCCGCCTCAGCCTCCCAAAGTGCTGGGATTACAGGCGTGAGCCACCGTGCCCGGCCAACAATTGTGTATTTTAAAATAACTTAAAGTATGTAACTGGATTATTTGTAACTCAAAGGATAAATGCTTGAGGGGATAACCTATTCTCCATGACGTGCTTATTTCACATTGCATGTCTGTAACAAAACATCTCATGTACCCCATAAATACATACACCTATTTAGATACCCACAAAAAAATTTTTAAATAAAAGAAAAATTTAAAATTAAAAAAAAATCCATACCACTCCAGAATGATTAAAAAAATAAAATAAAATCTAACAATACCAAAGGTTAGCAGTAACAGGAACCTGCATACATTTCTCCTAGGAACGTAAGTTAGACAGCAAATTGGCAATATCTAGCCAAAATAAAGGTGCACATACTTTAAACTGTAACATTTGCACTATGTACCTGGAAGACCCTTTATCACGCTGAGAAAGTAATCTAACAGTTCTATGCATGTGGTCTCTGTATAAAATTCCCGAACGCTCTCTCACAGGGAATGTGGTTCCCCAGGCAAACCCTGCTGAGCCATCAGGGCCTAATTCCTCTGGTTCCACTCCTCCAAGAAGGCAGCTTCAACTAGCTTGATTAATACTGAACCAGTCCCTATACCAGTGGTTCCCAAACTTGTCTGTTTGTTGGATTCAAAGCTCGGACACAGACATCAGCAGTTTTTGAAGTTCATCAGGTGGTTCCAATGAGCACACCAGTAGGGAACCACTGCCTTCTACTACCAAACACCACTGATATATGTGAGCCGCTCGGGACATGGCAATGCCAAATATTGCATAAATGTGATTTATCATGTCTGCTACAGAAAGGTAAGCTGCTTAGAGGCAGGCTCAACAGCTGGTTTAGTGAAATGTACTGAAATGCAGGAGGTTAATAACACCGGTTCTCAGTGGTTCCTATCGGGGGTGGCTTGACCATGTTTGGAGACGTTACTGGTTACCACAGTGGGGAAAGAGGTATTACTGACATCCAGTGGGTAGAGGCCAGGGCCACTGCTAAACATCCTACACTGCACAAGACAGCCCTCGCTACCCTCAAAGAATCTTCTAGCCCAAAATGGCACTAGTGTTAATGCTGAAAAACCTTGACCTAGAGAAAGGCAAGCAGAGCAGAGCTGACTGAGAAGCATATAAAACGGCACTTAGCCAAAAAGAAAAAAGATCACCAAAAGTTTATAGTATGTGCAGATATCAACGTAAGGACACAGGAACATGAAAACATGAAAAAGAAACTTTATCAGAACATTTCCAATCGACTTCCTCCTCCAAGCCCTAGAAAATAAAGTTGTTGAGCTAGGTTACTAAGCATCCCCTGAAGAACGTGTACTGTGAGGAAAACGCTGGTGATTCTCACCCGTCTCCCAGAGTGGCTACCCTGTGTCTCATCCCCAACACCCACTTCTAAACCGCAAGTCACAATTACAGCTTTGCAGAATGAAAAAACTAATTAACTTTATCTTTTTTTTTTTTTTTTGAGGCAGAGTCTTGCTCTGTCGTCCAGGCTGGAGTGCAATAGTGTGATCTCAGCTCACTCTAACCTCCGCCTCTCGAGTTCAAGCGATTCTCCTGCCTCAGCCTCCTGAGTAGCTGGGACTACAGGCGCCCGTCACCACATCTGGCTAATTTTTGTATTTTTACTAGAGACAGGGTTTCGCCATGTTGGCCAGTCTGGTCTCAAACTCCTGACCTCAGGTGATCCGCCCACCTTGGCCTCCCAAAGTGCTGGGATTACAGGCACGAGCCACGTGCCTGGCCTGAAACAACTAATTAACTTTAGGAGGATATCAATAACACCTGTTAAGTGTGGCTAGCTAAATATGTTAAGTTCAATTCACATATTAGGAAATTATTTTTTTTTTCTTTTGAGACTGGGTCTCGCTCTGTTGCCCAGGCTGGAGTACAGTGATGTGATCATTAGCTCACTGTAGCCTCAAATTCCTGAGCTCAAGTGATCCTCTCATCTCAGCTTCTGGAGTAGTTGGGATCATAAGCATGCACCACCAGAGCCAGCTGATTTTTAAAATTTTGTGTAGAGACGGGGGTCTCACTACGTTGTCCAGGCTGGTCCCGAACTCCTGGGCTCAAGCAATCCACCCACCTTGACCTCTCAAAGTGCTGGGATTACAGGTGTGTGCCAGTGCCCAGCTGAAATCAACTAATTTTTAATTAAAGTCACATGCTACATAATGATGTTTTGGTCAATGATGGACTGTATACAGGCCAGTGATCCCATAAGATTATAATGGAGATGGAAAATTCCTAACACCTTGTGATGTCAGAGCTATCATAACATCATAGTATAACTTTTTTTTAATGAATTTGGTATAGCCTAAATGTGCAGTGTTTATAACGTCTACAAGAGTGTACCGTAATGTCCTAGGCCTTTACCACTGACTCACAGAGAGCAACTTTGAGTCCTCTGGTAAGTGCCCTATAAAACGTACCATTTTTAAATCTTTTATCATGTATTTTTTCTGTACCTTTTCTACGTTTAGCTATAGAAACACTTACCATGGTGTTACAACTGCCCTACAGTATTAAGTACAGTAACAAGCTGTATGGGAACAATGGTGCTAGCCTAGGAACAATGGACTGTCCCATAAGGCCTACGTGTGCAGAAGGCTGTGCCGTCTAGGTTTGTGTGAGTACACTCTGCGATATTCACACAATGACAAAACTGCCTAAGGACACATTTCTCAGGGCATACCCCTATTGTTAAGCGACTCATTACTGTATCAAGGCCTGTTCTGCTTTTCCTCTGCTCTGCACCCTCCCATCCCTCCCTCTCACATTCCTTAATTTTTTTCAATATGTTAGTTCTGATTTCACTATAACTAAGAGGAGATAGCTCTATAAAGCAGTGGTTGTTAACTAAGGCTATGAATTATAATCATCCGGGAAGATTTAAAAATTACCGAGAGGCAGCCACACCCTCCCTCATTCAGATTCAGTCAGTCAAAGTGGGACTCAGGTATTGGGGTACATTTAAGAGACCCCAGTGTTATTCCAATGTGCAGCCACGGTTGAGAGTCATCATCCTAAATGAGCACATAATCTAATAACCACTTATTATCCTAACTTGGCCAGACTTAATTTCTTTGGCTCCCAGAAAATAGGTGACTAGAGAAGGGAAACTTTTCTAGCCGGCAAATAATCTCCAGGTGCAGAAATATAAAAAGAATATGAACCACTGGCACGTTGTTAAGTGGACATCGAATTATACAATAGAAATCAGTTGGAAAATACTGCTTAACCTTATACTCTGCTTTATAGATATCTTAGCAAGTATACTTGTGTTTCTGTAAAATTAAAAATAATTTTAAATTTTCAAATAAAAAGATACTAAGAACTAAAGTTCAGCTTGAAACTAATTTTTCGGCTCCTTTGTCCACAAATTTCTTCTTCCGAAATTTTACTTCTAACGTTAAACAGTCTTCTTTAAAACGCCAGGTATGACAAAGATTCATTTACAAACGGGTACCTCGATAACAGGACTCTCGGCAATGGCAGTGAGAGTGACGGTGCTGGCCAAAGCTTCCGCCTGTACGATGGTCTCAGCATCTGTCGAACACGGCCAAGAAGCAACACTGAATGTGCATCTGAAAACCCCAGGACTGGATGGGATAAAAAGCACTTTTATCTCTTCTGTGGTATGAGGCCTTATGATGGCTTTATTCTTGAAAACTAAACAACGATATGTTGAAAGATCCACCTTCAAAAAAGAGCCACAAAGTTCGTTATTAATGACTTCACAATGAAAATCAAGTAGAATCACCTAGTTTAAGATTCCTTTTCCCAATCACTCAAACTGCCAAATTAAGACATTTATTATCCTTCAAAAACGTCAAAACCTTGTCATTCATGGTCTCTAAAGTACAACGAGTCAAATCCTTCATGAGTTGAATGTTCTTGCTGCACCAGGGCTGTCTCCCCAGTCCATCTCCAAGCAAGCACATTGACCTGTACACTCACTTGTCTTAAAAAGGACACTGACAAGGGTCACTCTTTCACAGCCCTGTAAGTCTCTCTAGGACACACAACACAGTGGTGGGCGGGGGCTGGGGGAGGAAGAGTCAGGCTAACCACTGAGGTCCCACAGCCCTGACTCTGCTTCAACCGCAGTGACAACTCCAGTCACCCTCCCTCCTCACTGTCAATGGGATCTTCTTTTCCACTCT
>NW_012102987.1:999355-1000682 GCF_000951045.1 Mandrillus leucophaeus | reverse complement strand
CTTTGGATGATTTAAATAACAGCACTAAAAGCAAATTTATAGGATTTTACAAATAAATAACAATAAAATATAAACAATAAATGATGGAAAATGCAAAACACTCTTTCACTTTACACTCTAGAAGCACTACAACAAAAGGGGTCTGAGAGAAAGAAAGCATGGCAATGACTGTGTGCATTAATAAAGGGGTGAAGGGAGAACCTAGCACTAGAGATGGGGGAAACCAAGCACCTAATCACAATGCAACTGTTAGGTTAAATGAGAAAGACGTACAAAGCTACCTTTTCACCATTCACACTAATGCTGAGGACCCCGATGCTGACTTGCAGCCAGCGGTCGGTTGGATTGAGCACACTGAGGAGGGTCTGGGAAGCGATCCCGACACAGCAAGCGTGAGGAAGCTTCAACTCCTCCGGCACTCGGACACTCCCTGGGTGAGAAGAAGGCACAAAAATGCAGGTTACAGCAAATCCCAGATTATAAGCCAAACCTGTTAAACGGCAGTGAGTTTACATGACGGCCGTTTACACTCAAGAGCTAGAGTCACAGTGCTCCTGATGAGGGAGTTCCTGATGTTGCATGAGCCTCAGACACCTGCCTACAATTTTTTCCTGCTTCCATCCAGCCCAGGAAAAGAAAATTAAAACTGGATCCAACTCACAATTACAGCTAATCAATTCTTTGAGGTTACTGCCTGTAAGTAATCTCCTTTCCTCTCAAAAATTATAAGTCACTGCTTATCCTAAAACAAAACAAAACAAAAAACAAAAACAAAGAACTCCAGAGGCTCTAACTTTCCAGACGTAGACACTTATCAGATTTTACTGCTGCCACCTATCTTCCAACGTCCTCATGCAGTTGTTCTGGAGGGCAGAGAAGACAGTAGCCCAGTGGCCGTGTGTACCGTGTCAGTAAAAGCACAGCTCCCAGAGAGAAGCTGCCCCACACATGCACCTGAGAGTGCTGCCTCTCCCCACAACAGCCACCCAGAGACTCACAAGGTGGAGGCACTCGCTCATTCTGGGATTCAACTCTAAACTGGACATTTCCTAGGTGAAATAATCACAAAACTGCAACGGCAGAGCAAAAAAGAGACGAGGAGGGCAGAGCCATAGGCAGCCTGTCACCTGCATAAGTGTAGCATTTTTCTAAGCCAACTTCAGGGACGCTTGCACAGAAATATATGGTGTTCTCAGTTTAGGAAGAAGCACAAAACTTACAAGGAATTAATGCTAACCACTAACTCCTTGGAACAAACCAGCTTTGTGGTGTCATTTGAGAAAATAATACCAAGCAACAAAACAGAGAAAGAGCATCTTACCAAATC
>NW_012102987.1:993054-993794 GCF_000951045.1 Mandrillus leucophaeus | reverse complement strand
TCCCTCCTCACTGTCAATGGGGATCTTCTTTTCCACTCTCCACTTCCACAGACAACACTGCTTCATTCACAGACTCCAGGATGCCCCTAAAAAGTCTTCACAGCCCACCTTCCACTCTCAACCCTCTCCTTCAACCACCTGCTTTTCATTTAACCTGAGGACTGGAAATAGAGGGGAGAAGCCGAGAAGGCGTGGGGGGAGGCGATCTTATTTTACCAGGCAAACAATGGCCACTAAGAGGCAGGAGGGAAGAGGAAACCCATGCACCAGTGCTGACTCACAAGTAACAGTCATAAAACTGGGACATTTCAAAACAGCTGCTGACCATACACCCCGCTCCCCACTCACCGACGTTCAAATGGTCACTGTAACCAGGAGAGATTTAGAGTCTAGAATTATAGGAACTATAATTGATCATGTAAGGGACATTTGTCTTAGGAGTTCATATTAAAACTGCGTTTCCAAGTATTTTAAAAGCTCATGTAAGAAAATCATCAGATAAATTAGTCAAAAAGACTTCCCTTGCCAATGAAAGCATAAGCTCCAAGAGTAGCTGCTTTCTTTTTTTTTTTTTTTGATAAGTCATGGTTACTTATATTCAATCACCTTTAACAAAACTGACAAGTAGCAACGAGAAACTCCGAGCTTTGGATGATTTAAATAACAGCACTAAAAGCAAATTTATAGGATTTTACAAATAAATAACAATAAAATATAAACAATAAATGATGGAAAATGCA
>NW_012102987.1:954028-992174 GCF_000951045.1 Mandrillus leucophaeus | reverse complement strand
AGACGAGGAGGGCAGAGCCATAGGCAGCCTGTCACCTGCATAAGTGTAGCATTTTTCTAAGCCAACTTCAGGGACGCTTGCACAGAAATATATGGTGTTCTCAGTTTAGGAAGAAGCACAAAACTTACAAGGAATTAATGCTAACCACTAACTCCTTGGAACAAACCAGCTTTGTGGTGTCATTTGAGAAAATAATACCAAGCAACAAAACAGAGAAAGAGCATCTTACCCAATCCTGATGTCATTCCTGAATCCCATGGTTCAATTCCACAGTTGGTACCAACAGACGGCACAGGAAAAGGTTTTGTTGTGCTTAGCAGGTTCTGATTTAAAGTATTAGAATACGGGTTACAGAGGGAAGAGGGGCCCGTCCATCCAGAGCCGATATTTGACCCCAGACAAATCCCCACAGCCAGCGAGCTCTGCACAGGCTCTCCTGCGACGGCTGGGTAGGGGAGGCCTCCTGAGAAGCCACAGACTGTGGCGCTGCCAGCATGACACTGAGGCAAGGTGGTGCTTCCGGCCGAAGGGAGCGTTCCCAAATACCGCTGAGCAAAGGGAGCTGTGCTGAGAGAGGGCTGCGCCAAGAGTGCGTGCACAGCAGCAGGCACGTTCTGCATGTCAGCCACAGAGCCGCGAACTGTGCTGCTGGGAACAGGAGTGCACTGGTTTTCAGAGGTGGTCTGATGAGAAACCTGGCCCCCGAACTCACGGCCAGCAGTTGACTTATCTTTAGGAATTATTCTTTGATCTTCATCTACAGGCTCCTGGCAGGACACAGGACGTGATGTGGCTGACCCCACCTGACAGCTCAGACCTGACTTGCCCAGGAGAGCCAGCCTGATCAGGTCCACTTCTTCAGGGTTTGATGTCAAACCTACCTCATTGGTTTCCAACAGATTTCCACTTTTGGAGGAGGGATCTTTACTCCATTTAAAGTCAGGTTTTACAGATTCAGCCTTGCTACTCAGACAAGTGGTTTCAGTTGCTTTTCTTGTATCAGAGTTTTTCTGGATAATAGATGATAATGTTCCTTTTCCTCTATTCTGAAATGGAACTTTTTCTCTCAATTTTTCCATAGCCCGTTCCTCCAATGCGGCTGGACTGCCTTGAATAATTGTGGTACTTAACTCACTGGTGATATTACTCTGAGTGCAAGAAAATTTGTTTTTAATAATCCACAGATAAACTTAATACAACAAATTGAAACCATGCTGGTAAAAGCTCAAGTAACAAAGAGATGTGCATGAGGCTTCTCTTTGAAAAAAAATTGTTTTACACAAAAATAGTAGTCTTGCAGTTGTGAAATGCAGACTTACATTAGAAAATGTGTGTTTGTTGTTTTGTAAAAGGAATTATACTATGAGGAAAATAGGTATACACTAAGAATATCTGAAAATTTTGCACAGATAAAGGACTAGAGTCTAGTAACTTTTTGAGGATTTAAGGGATTTCTATAAACTTTACAATAAAAATCTAAATAAATTAGTAGCGAAGGAGTGGGGGCCGAGCAAGCTTGAAATGATAACGACTCTGAGGTCAGGCGGCGGCTCAGCAGGCTGGCAGGGCCCCACTCCACTATCTGTCCATGCTACTGCCTGGGCTTGAACACTCAAAGATGTTAACTTTTTTTTTTTTTTGAGACAGAGTCTCCCTCTTGTTGCCCAGGTTGGAGTACAATGCCGCAATCTCAGCTCACTGCAACCTTCGCCTCCCGGGTTCAAGCCATTTTCCTGCCTCAGCCTCCCAAGTAGCTGGGATTACAGGGGCCCGCCACCACACCCAGCTATTTCTTTGTATTTTTAGTAGAGGCAGGGTTTCACCATGTTGGCCAGGTTGGTCTTGAACTCCTGACCTCAGGTGATCTGCCTGCTTCAGCCTCCCAAAGTGCTGGGATTACAGGTATGAGCCGCCACGCCCGGCCAAAGATGTTAACTTTTATGTGTTCTAAGTCCTCTCCCATTTCTAAACTTGTATGGCTCTATGAAGCATGAAGTTAACAGTCCTGGTAAACGTCCACACTCATTTCTTTGTACATAATGCATAATCTGAGGAGTGACATCTGCAGCTCTGCAGGACAGACCAGCTGAAATTTACAACTAGACAAACGTACCCTTCACTGATTGCTCTGGTACTTGGTTTATAAATTTCTCCTGGCCAAAGCTTCAGAAATAAAGACACTAAGAAACAAAGACTATATTATTTGCCAAGTAATAATAACTAATAATATGTATCCCGTGGTGACTTACTAGGTGACAAGCACTGACCTCACATACTATTCCTCCTTACAGATGAAGAAACAGGTTGAGGGAGGTTTAGTAATCTGTCTGAGGAGGCAGCAGAAGATAAGTTATCTGACACCATAACCCAGCTCTCAACCACTATGCTAAGAACACGCAGACTCAGTATCTAACAACGACACGAAAAAGACAGCTTTCAAAGGAAGGGGTGTAACACCCTAACACTGTGCTGTGCATTCAGTAACTCTCCAGCAGCTTGGTGGAGGAAGACTACGCAGCATACCCACAGCAGTCAGTCAGCTCATTAAAAAACTGAACAATTCCACACACAAAAACAGGTAACACTAGCTTCTCCCACATAACTCTCTCTGATCTTCTTCTATTCTATCCCCACTGTTACTGTCTTGGCCCAAGCATCCACTGTCTCTTGCCTAAACCACTACAGTGGTCTCATGTCAAATCTCCGATTTTAATTTTGCTCCTACTGGTCCCTCCTTCCTCATGGCTGTTGGAGTGAGCTTTTAAAACATCAAACCAGCCTGGGCTTGGTGGCTCATGCCTGTAATCCCACCACTTTGGGAGGCCAAGTCAGGAAGACCGCTTGAGGCCAGGAGTTCAAGACCAGCTCTGGCAACACAGCAAGACCCCACCTCTAAAAAAATTTTTTTTAATTAGCCAGGTGTGGTGGTAGGCACCTGTAGTCCCAGCTACTTGAGAGGTCAAGGCAGAAGGAACACCTGAGCCCAGGAGTACAAGACCGGCCTGAGCAACATGGCAAGACACTGTCTCTACAAAAAAAATGAAAAATTAGCCAGGTGTGGCAGTGCACACCTGTAGTCCCAGCTACTTGGGAGGCTGAGGCAGGAGGATCACTTGAGACCAGGAGTCCTAGGCTGTAGTGAGCTGTGATCGTGCCACCATACTCCAGCCTGGGTGACAGAGCGAGATCATCTCTAAAAAATACACAAACAAAATGAAATCAAAACAGATCATGACAGTGACCTGCTTAAAAGCCTTCAAACTCCCATGTTTTAAACCCAGCACCCTTCCCAGTTTGGTCTCCCCTCTTCCAGCCTCATCCACTTGTCCCCACTGACATGATTCCCTGTGGCTGTTCTAAACTTCCCGGAGTGCCTCAGATCAGTTTGCATCTTACAACTCTCCACCTCCCCATGTGTTAACTCTGCTTCCCTGTTGCCTAACTCCTAGCAGTCGGGCAAAGTGTGGCTTCAGTGTATTTATCCCTGCAGAAACCTTTGCTGAAGCAAAGGCAGTGAGACTTCCAACCACCACCTTCTGAGTCCCCACAGTACACGCGCAGCATGACGCACTTCATTACACAGTGTGCCTCACCAGACAGAGCTCTTCCAGGGCAGATCCTAAAATGTTTGTACCTCTGTGCCTACTAGCATGAGTAGGGATTTAATATGTGCACACGAATACAAAAATCATTTTAAAGGTAAAAGAGCAACACAGAAGTTATATAGGCTTGAATTGTTGTCTGAATCAAACATCTGTAACACTTTTAAGAGTTAAAAGCCTTAGTAACAAATAATCCAAGTGGCTGCCCACCTTGCGGTCCTCCAGGGCATCATCTGTGGTTGTGGCAGGACAGGAGCTCTCTGGTTCAGACACATACGTCAGCCTGCTCACCCCAGCAGGCGAGCACGCCAAGGGAGACAACTCCTGCTTACAGGGAGGCTGCTGCTGCTGAGCTGCTGAACCAAAGGACTCTAACGCACACCTGAAAGAGAAGAGGAGCTCACACCTGCAGTTCTCCAGTCCTTCAACTATCTACATAAGCAAAAAACCATTCCTATGAGCCTATAATCTTGCAAATAACTCTACCTCGAATTCAAGGTTTACACTTAATTATCTAAAACTATAAAAAATATTCCCATTGAATGAAGCCTCTGTTAAGCAACTGTAAAATGTATTGTGGCATTTCATTAATAAATACCATATAAAGACACACAGCAACGTTAGCTATTCATTCTATAAAAATTTACTAACTATCTCATACAGAGAAATGAACAGAAGAATTCCAACCCTCAACGAGCAAAGAGGAAAAAAAAAATCACGCAGATAAATGCAAAGAAATGGGAACAGTCACACACCACTGTGGGACTATCAAGTGGTACAACTTTCAGTTGAGCAATTAAGCAGTATATATCAAAGGCCTCTTGACTCAAGATATTCTACATCTAGGAATTTATCCTGAGAAAAAAAATTAATGATAAATATAAAGACTTCACAAAAAGGACATGTCATCACATCACTGTGGACAATAAGTGGGAAATCTTAGATCCGATTCCCCAGGAGGAAGTGAGCTACAGAAGTTAGAGCACAAACATGCAATACAACACTATGCAGCCATTCAAAAGCATGCTGTTCCAGCCTTGGTTCAGAAAGATGTCCCTGCTATACAACGTGAAATGAAAAGATCAGAAAGCGACAAACAGAGAGTCTCACATCTATCTGCAAACACACCAGGGTCACTTCCTCATTATTCTGTTCATTAGCATCTTTCACAGGGCTGCCAGCCGAGACGCAAGGAGCGGGAAACGGACTGCACCTCTTGAGGGAAAGCGGCACAGTCACAGTGCAAAAGAGCACAGGGGATAGGAAATAAGCGTCAAGCCACCTTTGGAAACAGTCTCCACACCTATGCTCTGCTGGTTAGCTTGAATTCAGCCCTTCACTTGACTGGATTCCACCATCTTTCTTCTTTGTACAAAGTTCAGAATACTCAGCTAGGCAATGGACGCACATGGAAAATTCAAATTTGAATTCTGAACTTTTAAAAAATTCCAAATTGGCCAGGTATCACGGCTCATGTCTGTAATCCCAGCACTTTGAGAGGCCGAGGCAGGTGGATCACGAGGTCAGGAGATCGAGACCATCCTATCTAACATGGTTAAACCCCATCTCTACTAAAACTACAAAAAATTAGCCAGGTGTGGGCTGGGCGCAGTGGCTCACGCCTGTAATCCCAGCACTTTGGGAGGCCAAGGCAAGCAGATCACGAGGTCAGGAGATTGAGACTATCCTGGCTAACATGGTGAAACCCATCTCTACTAAAAATACAAAAAAATTAGCTGGGCTTGGTGGCGGGCGCCTGTAATCCCAGCTCCTCGGGAGGCTGAGGCAGGAGAATGGTATGAACCCAGGAGGTGGAGCTTGCAGTGAGCCGAGATCGCGTTACTGCACTCCAGCCTGGGCGAGACTGTGAGACTCTGTCTCAAAAAAATAATAACAATAAATAAATAAATAACTACCCGGGCGTGGTGGCAGGCGCCTGTAGTCCCAGCTACTCAGGAGGCTGAGGCAGGAGAATGGCGTGAACCGGGAGGCAGAGCTGGCAGTGAGCCGAGATTGCACCACTACACTCCAGTCTGGGCACAGAGCAAGACTCTGTCTCATAAAAATAAAAATAAAAGTAAAAAGTCCCAAATCAAGATGGTATTGTCAAAACACCAGTCAGTAAGTTTCTAACCAATGGCAACAAAGTATTACCTACCAAACTGCTTCAGGCCTTCTCTAGCTCCCCCATGACATGCACCTACATGGGTTTCTGTATCCACATGCACACCCGCACAAACGCACGCACACACACACAAACACATACACACAGCATGATATAGCACGGAAAATGTTCTGAGTCACTGGATGATGTGTTGTATTCATTTGACTCCTTTGGTTAACAAGAACAAATGCATTTAGGTGAAATTACCTAAAATAATGAAAAGTGAACTGCAAGAACACATGCAAAATAAAAGGGGAGACATACTGAAAGGGTATACTGTATGATGATAGAGCAAAGTAACAATGAAGAATCAACACAGACATATAGTCTAATACAATTATTAGACTTGAAAAATAAAGAATTTTGGCAAAAACTTGCAAAAACATCAAGTCAATTCAAAGCCAAAAAGAATCAGGCTAGTCTCAGATATCCCTCTAGTCTTCCATAGGGAGAGTAAAGCAATACCGGTAAGAAACATAAGGGAAGAACGTGTAAGCCAAAGATTGTAAACATACTACACCGTATCACAGCCAGATCATCTTCAAATTTGCTTTGGGCTGGATGACTAGTAATACATCTGTTAAAATATGCAGGTCGAGCACAGTTGCTCATGCCTGTAATCCCAGCACTTTGGGAGGCTGAGGCAGGTGGATTACCTGAGGTCAGGAGTTCAAGACCAGCCTGGCCAACATGGTGAAACCCCATCTCTTATTAAAAATATAAAAATTAGCCAGGCAAGGCGGCATGTGCCTGTGGTTCCAGCTACTCGGGAGACCGAGGCAGGAGAACTGCTTGAACCCGGGAGGCAGGGGGTGTAGTGAGCCAAGATTGTACCAATGTACTCCAGCCTGGCCCACAGAGTGAGGCTCCATCTCAAAAAAAAAAAAAAGGCAATCAACTATTAAATAAGAAGTGACTGTGTATATGAAAGTGTTTCAAACTGAGGCATCCATAAGGAGTCACAGAAAGAACTCAGCTTTCCACTGACATTTAGCACCAGCTGGACCATACCATGTCGCTTCAGATGAACATGAAAAACTTTAACGGCACCTTGGGAAACAGCTAATAGGTATCTTTGAAATCCGATATTTTGAAACAAATCAAAACTATATTTAACATATTTGATAATTTTGCTGGTTAGGCAAATTTTTCCATTTATTACACTCTTTCAATAAACACATAAAAGATCTTTTATAAAGCCACAAAAGACATTCATAAAATTAAAATTTTATAAACAAAGTTATTCATTTAGATAGCAATATCATTTAGATAGCAAAAGTTAAGATATAAAGTATTCACCAGAAGCATCAAATGAACCACGACAGATCCATTAGGTAGTCTGTAACATTACTAGTTTTCTTTTAAATTCAGAGAATGACTGTTATAATGAGTAAAAGAAAAAGCAGTATATAAAAATTTGCATAGAAAAATAGCCAGAAAAAAATTCACAGCTTACAAGAGTTACCTTTGAGAGATGAATGCATAGATGAGTAATTTTTCTTCTTTACACATTTTTTCCCCAATTTCCTGTACTGAGCACAAATTTTTATTTTTATTTTTTTAAAAAGAAGGTACACACTCACCCTGATGAACTTGTTCCGGAAATTTCACTGGGAGAAGAATGACTCAGTGGTGATGTGGAAGGTCTGAAGCTCTCCTGCTCATCCTCTGAGCCACGTCCACCATGCTCAGGAGAGAGATTTTTCAAATCTATCAGAAAGGGGTATTTTCCAGTGAGAAAATACACTTTGTAATTTTACGAATGTGACCAACAACTCACACACTTACCACTATTTTTAGGTGAGACTATGCAATGGTTTTTAAAAGTCACATGCTTCTCACTGTTGCTTATTTCACTGACACACTCATTTTGCCTCTGATTTTCTCTACTATCTCGTATTTCTTCACACTCTTTTAACAGACAAAGGGATGTTATTCTGGAGTTCCTCACTGATGAATAACTATCAGATGGAGTGGAAACTGAGGTAGTTTTTTCATTGTTACCAACATCTTGTAATTTGTTGTCAATGGAACGTGTCTTCATGTCAACTACTGCACTGCTATTCTCTCTCACATTTGTAACTGAATTTGAAGAGTTCACGGTTCTAGATGACTCTTGACTCTCACTCTCTCCATTTTCAACATAAACAATAGCTGCTGCGTTTTCTTCTGGTTCCCTCACACTTACACTAGTAGCACTTGAGTCCACTGAACGAATGTCTTGAGTAATTTGTTCTTTGGGCAAAGATAAATCCCAAGTATCAGACATACCAGTCCTTGAAAAGTTTTCCAATGCACTTTCGTATCTACTAACTTCAGTTTTTTTAAGGTACTTCTCCATATCAAACACATTGGATCCACTACTTTTTTCTAAATCATAAGGTAAGAAATGACACACGTGAGAACAGTCCTTCTGTTTCTCATCTTCCTGAAAAGTCTTGTCTCTGGTTTTATTTGAAAGTGCCTTGATCATAGCAGCAAGTTGGGAAGGATCCGTATTAACTGACGCCTCTGCAATGGCTGACGCAATGGTGCTGATCCTAAGCACAGAATCGCCACTGTCTGGTAGCTTGTCTTTGTATCTTTGGGGTGTGTTGCTCATAAAGAAAGTGTCCTAGAAGTGAGAAAATTAAACATCAGATCAATTTACCCCAGTTTCATGAACATTCATTAGTCCCCCATTATCATTGGGAGACGCATTTCAAGACCTCCAAGTGGATACCTGAAACCTCAGATAGTACCAAATCCAACTGCCGTAAATCAGAGCATGTTTCTGTTCCTACCTTCCACCCACAAATGTAATGCCTTTTCCATCTTAACTAAGCACTTATCACTCACTGTGGTTGGAACGTTTGAAGTCTGGAGTGCAAAGCATGAATTTCTCTATCCTTCTTTGTAATTTCACATAAAGAAGATCATTCTTACCATAGGTCTCAGCAACTTCAGCCTTTTTTTTCTTTCCTTATTAAGTCGAGAACCTTCACCTTTTCACTTGAAGGAAGCACCTGATAGCTTCTCTTTGGTGTATCCAAATTGCAGGCAACACTACTCTTGCACTTTGGGGCCATATGAAATAAGAGTGACTTTAATACAAGCACTGCAATATCACTAGAGTTGATCCGATCACCAAACACTACTAAGTGACTAACAGGCAACAAGTGAATACAGGTAGAGAAGCTGGACAAAAGAAAGACTCACATCCTACCAGGATGGAGCAAGTTGGTGGGAAGATTTCATCATGCTACTAAGAATGACATATAATTTAAAACTTACGAACTATTTCTGGACTTTTCCACTGAATATTTCTGCACCACAGTTGACCACAGGTAACCAAAACTGCAGAAGGCAAAACTGTGGAAAAGAGGGGGCTACTGTACTAATTTGATCTTTATAACCACGATGTAGGATTTAATGGCAACAAAAAAATTAAGGGCATACCAGTTAAATATCCTAATGAAAAAGACAGCTGCCATCAACTTTAATTATATAGTACCAGGTTATTTATCAAATTGATTACCTTTGTTTTTAAAAAATCATCAGGAATGAAAGACATGGTAAAATTGAATCAGATAATAATTTAAAACTAAAAACTTAAGATATTGAGATTGAAAAGCCACTGAGTCATTGTGACGACAAGTATAATTCTTGGTAATTTCATTCAACTGTTAGAATTATTGATAAGCAAGACATAAATAGGAACCCTGAGTAAAAAACTGAAATGGGCCCAACAGTTAAGAAACATAAACTATTTAACAACAACAACAAAAATAATTGTTAAGACCTCTGCCTCCAGTAATAGCAGACTAAGTAAAGCAAACCAACCTCCTGCTAGGAACAATTAGAACTGAATAGCATATGCAAAAACTTATCTTTGAAAGGACTAGCAAGCTTAAAAAGCCGTGTAAATTTATGGGGCCAAAATCTAAGAGAAGAAAGCAACCCAGAGAGGTAAGCCCAACACTGGGGATGCTGTTCCCTAAGCGTATCTGCTGCTTCAAGAAAAGGCTAAGCAAAGTTGTTCTTGTGGGAATGCAGGTATAAAAAACTGAGTCTGCCAATCCCCCCACTGGGGGATGAGAAGGTGCATGTGTGTATATGTTTGAGGGAGAGAAAGATACCACAGTAAAACATCCATGCTTTGGGATGAGACGACAAAGAGATGCACTCCAGCTGTAAAGGTAAATCAGCATCTGACTGGTTCTCATAAGGATGAGGCTCAGCTCCAATCGGCTTGATTCCAATAAATGAATGAAAGTGATCTGCAATTGCTAGTGTTCCTTGCTCCCTGTCAGAAGCAGACATAAAACCAGTCTGGAAGATATCATCTCCCTTAGCCTCAAATTATTTCAAAGATTTTTCCTCTAAACTGTAGGGTAAAACAAAAGCTACCCAAGCACATCACAGTAAGATGGATAAAAACCAAAGAGAAAAATAACAAAAGACCAACAGCCAACTTTTAAAATGAAATGACATGAAAAAATACATTCAAAGTGCTAAAAGTTGCTCCTAACAATTCTATAGCAAGCAAACATACACAGCAAGAGTAACAGGGAGATAAAGACATTTCAGAGAGACAACAAACAAAATTCATTATCAGCAGTCTCTTAAAAAAAAAAAAAAAAGTAAGGATATTCTTTAAGAAGAAAACTAATCTCAGATGAAACATCAGAAATATTGGTTATTTATAAACCATCATCATATCTTAGTGGGTTAAGTATAGAAATAAAACATAATACAAGAAAAGCTTTTTAAGTATGGAGTAAATTGAGTATTTTGTGATCCCTGGAATGCCAAGTAAGACATTTAAAAGAAAACAAAGGATTTTTACTAAACATCAGTAAGCCAAGAGACAGGTTATAATTATTTGGGTAATCATTAAAATAATATAAATATATATAATTACCAAATCAACAGAGGAGAAAACTGGAATCATATAAAACTCTTAAACGATCTCAAAGAATGCCAGAAGAAAAAGAACAAAGTCTAGGCGAAACAAATAAAAAGCAAATAAAGTGAGCAGATTCAAACCCCCATGTATTGGAAATTCCATTAAGTGTAAGTAGAAAGACTGTGATATAGTTTGGATGCCCCTCCAAATCTCATGTTGAGATGTAATCCCCAGTGTCGGAGGTGAGGCCAAGTGGGAGGTGTCTGGGTCATGGCGGTGGACCCCTCATGGCTTGGTGTTATCTTGCGGTAATCAATGAGCTATCCTAAGACCTGCTTGTTTAAAGTGTGTGGCACCTTCCCCATCCCTGCTTTGGCCACGTGACGTGCCTGTTCCCGCTTCGCCTTCTGCCATGATTGCAAGCTTTCCGAGGCCTCCTCAGAAGCCAAGCAGATGCCCACACCACACTTCCTATACAGCCCACAGAACGATGGGCCAGTTAAATCTCTTTTCTTTATAAATTACCCAGTCTCAGGTATTTCTTGATAGCAACGCAAGTAACAGCCTAATACAGACTGCCAGACTGGCTGAAAAACAAAATCCAACAGTATGTCCCTATAACATCTGAAATATAAGGACACAGAAAGATTAGAAGTAAAATAATGGCAAAAAATATAACATGCTAACACTAACCAAAGAAAGCTGGTATTGACATTGTTAATCTCAGACTAGATTTAGGAAACAAGCATTACTACACATTGAGGGAGACATGCTCAATAAAGGATTTGATTTGTCAGCAACAACAATTTTTAGGCACCAAAACAATTTTATGAAGAATTTAATGCAACAAATTTTATGCGCAATTTGTATGCACCTAAAAATACAGCTTCAAATGTTTAAAGCAAATGTGGATATACCTCTAATGATTAATGAACAAACCCACAATCATGGTGGGAGATTTTAAAAGAATAGCACAATAATTTTAAGAATGCAGGCAGCTTGAGCATCCCGATTTAAATCAATCTCACCTAAATGAGACAGACATTAAGTCACATAACAGACATTCCCTACAAGCGTACAGAAAATACTTCCAAAAATTGAACAAATGCTGAGCTGTATATCATACTTAAACAAATTTCAAAGGTCTAAAACTAAACATTCTCTGACTACAGTACATTTGGCCTAAAATCAATTATTTCAAAAATTAGAAAATCTACACACATCCGATGCACTTACACCACTGAAAAAGCAGGAAGGCAGAAAAATAAGCACACTAGGCATCCATCTCAAAAAGTTAGAACAACACATTAAATCCATAGAAAGCAGAAGGAAATAAATGCAGACCAGAAAATATGAAATAGAAAGACAAACAAAATTAAGAATAAATAAAATTGACAAATTAACAAAACTGAAAGTATCTGGTGAGACTAAGAAAAAGAGAGGCAAAACAGTCAATTATAGAAATAACAAAAGAGACATAGTTTAACAACCTAAAATATTAATCACAAGAGGATATTATGGTCAGCATGATAGTAAAATAAATTTTCAAGTGTAGAGGAAGCTTATAATCTCTAGAAAACTACAATTTACTAAAACTGACATAAAAAAATTAAAACATCAGAATAGTACTACAACTATTAAAGAAAATTGAATCTGCAATTAAAGGTATTAGATAAAGAATATACCAGACTCGGCTGGGCGTGGTGGCTCACGCCTGTAATCCCAGTACTTTGGGAGGCTGAGGCGGGTGGATCACGAGGTCAGCAGATGGAGACCATCCTGGCTAACACGGTGAAACTCCGTCCTACTAAAAATACAAAAAATTAGCCGGGCGTGGTGGTGGGCGCCCGTAGTCCCAGCTACTCAGGAGGCTGAGGCAGGAGAATGGCATGAACCTGGGAGGTGGAGCTTGCAGTGAGTCGAGATCGCACCACTGCACTCCAGCCTGGGAGACACAGCGAGACTCTATCTCAAAAAATAAAAAAAAAAGATAAAAATACATAAAAAAGAATATACCAGACTCAAGTGATTTCACTAATGTATTCTACCAAAATCTTTTAAAAAGCACCAACCTTACAAAAACTCTTCCTGAAAACAGAAAAAATGAGACCAGTAAAACCTTGATACCAAAACCAGACAAGAACATTATATGAAAAGTCATTCATCTCACTCACAAAAATGCCAAATTCTAAGCAAACTATTAGCACACCCAATCCAATGATATATCAAAAGATAACACATTACAACCCTAGTGAGGTTTATTCCAAGTATAAAAGAATAGTTTAATATTCAAAAACCATTTGATAAAATTCATCACATCAACAAAACAGAGCAAGCTCAAGTTCTTCTTAACAGATCCAGAAAAGCATCTGACACCAAAACAGAACAAAAAACTAGTGAACAAAGATTAGAAGACCACTTTGTTGATCCAGTAATTTAAAACAAAACAAAACAAAAACCTTACAGCATGCATCAAATTTAAAGATGAAATACCAAAAAAGAGTTCCCACTGCATCAGGGACACCCAACATCATGGCATCAACACCGTTCTGAGGTCCATCCAGTCAAGGAAGGCAAGACAAAGAAACAAAGGTATAAAAATTAAAAATGAAGAAATAAAACTTCTATTCTCAGATGAAAAACTATGCATGTAGGAAATCCAAAGAGTTGATAATTAGAGTTAATAAGTAAATGTGCTGGATATAAGGTGAGTATATTTAAAAAACAAATACAATTGTGTATTTGTTTAGCCAAAACAAACAGAAAATAAAGTTAAGAAACATAATACTAAAATAATGTTTCATTTGATAGCACAACAGGGTCAAAATAATTGTACATTTAAAAATAACTGAGAGTATATAATTGTATTGCTCATAACACAAAGGATAAATGCTCGAGGGGATGGATAACCCACTTACCATGATGTGATTATTATGCATTGCATGCCTGTACCAAAACATCTTGTGTGCCCCATAAATATATACATCTACTATGTACCTACAAAAATTAAAAGTTTCAACAACTTGGGAAGAAATCTAACAAGATGACATGAAAAATCTGCACAAAACTCATAAAATACAAAGGGAAATTAAAACATATAAATGAAGTAATATGTAAGTTTCATGGATTAGAAAACTCATTATTATAAAGATGTCAATTTTACTGTTCCATAAATTAAATTTAACCCCCAAAAAAGTCCAGCAGGGTTGTTGGTGGTTAGTGGTTGGTGTGTAGAAGCTGACCACGTGACTGTAAAGCACACATGGAAATGTAAAGGGCCAAGAACAGCCAAGATACTTTTAAAGAAAAACAGGAGAGAATTTACTCTTCCAGATATCAAGACTTATTACAATAAAGTTACAATATTCAAGCGTCATCTTGACACAAGATAAACAGACCAAAGAAGCACAACAGAGACTCTAGAAATATACCGACAATGTCACAGAACTTGATTTACAACAAAGTTAACACATACGAGAAATAATGAAAGCATGAACTAATCAACAAATAAAAATACCACCAAAAACGTGAAAAGGCAAGCCACAGACTGGGAGAAGACACATGGAACACTCATCACTGACAAAAGGCTCCTATCCAATGTAAAGAACACCGATAAATCAAATAAAACAAACTGTCCATTGGAAAAATGGGCAACAGACTTGGACAGGAACTTCACAAAATAAGCCTCCAAATGACCAGCAAACATGAGCAAGAACCAGCTTCCTTAGTAATCAGAGAAATGCACATGAAGACAAGAAGGCCCCACTGTGCACCCACCAGAATAACGAGTAAAGCCAGGTGCTGGCGAGGATGTGCAGTGACAGGAAGCACACACTCTTGAACAAATCTATATGGTACAACCACTCTGGAAAACTGTCAAAACCACTGAAGTGAAGTTACGCAAACCCTACAACATACACACACAACTCACATGACTGTGTGCACACTTCCCAGGTACTAGGCTGTTCAGGGAGCATTGTTTTTTAATTGTCCAGCAGTGGAAATATCCCAAATGTTCACAAATGGATGTAAAAGCAACAGAACATTCATATAACAGAATACCATACAGTAATAAAAATAAGTTTCTATTATACTCATCTAAACAAACGTACGGTGAGGTGAAAACAGTCAAAGAAAAGGAACACATGCCACACGGTTTCTTTTACGTGAAGTTCAGAATCAGATAAAATTAATACAGGGTTAAAGGTCAGGTACCTGGAGGCGGCAAAAAAACTTGTTTCTGGGCTGTTGGCAATGTTCTTTCTTGATCTGAGGTGTACACAAGTGTATGCCTTGTGATCATTCATTCATTGACTACAAATCTGTTTTATAAACTCATCTGTGTGTATATCACAACAAAAACTTCAAAATAAAAATTTAAAGGACACTTGCAAGAAATCTGAAGCCAGGAAAGAAAACATGCTAAACTGCATATATTTTTCACAGGTGATCTCGTCTTGATCCTGTATAAGAACTACAACAAGACAATCTTAGATTTCCTTACGAAAGGCTTAAGCTACCTCTGTTTTGCCTTTATCAGCCATTAACGTCACATCATTTTCATCCACTTGTGAAGTACTCTCCACTGCTTCAACCTGTAGTGTAACTGATCCTTCACTTAGCTGTGCCTGGGACTGTTCATTTAAATCTCCTGCAGGAAATATATAATATTCAACTTATAAGTATACACTATTTGGCAAACACAGTCTGTGGAATAAGGATCAGGCAAAATGACTAATTACCAAGGAAGATGTCTTTGTACCCCAAATGTCAGCTGCCTTCACTAAAACGGTTTAAATGTATAGTCACGTGGACAGAGAACAACACCACAGTTAATTTGGCTCAATGCTGCACAGTCCAAACTTTGAAGGAGGATTGTTGATTTTAATATCTTCCTTGCAAATGCACATATAAACTCATTTAATATTTTTCAGCTTTAAACATTTCACGAACATACAATAAGTTGAATTTAAAACTGAGCACTACTTTGTCGGGTGCAATTGCTCAAGCCTGTGATCCCGGCACTTTGGGAGTCTGAGGTGGGCAGATCACTTGAGGAGTCTGAGACCAGCCTGGCCACCATGGTGAAACCCTGTCTCTACCAAGAATACAAAAAATTATCTGGGTGTGGAGGCGTGAGCCTGTGATCCCAGCTGCTCGGGAGGCTGAGGTGGGAGAATCGCTTGACCCAGGAGGTGGAGATTGCAGTGAGCCAAGATCACGCCACTGCGTGACAGAGAAAGACTCTGTCTCCAAAAAAAAAAAGACAGACTGTCTCAAAAAAAAAAAAAAAAAGAGAAGAAAAGAAAGAAAGAAAGAAGTGAGTGCATCTTTAGAGAAACGGAAGATGAGCTGACTTTGTATACACGGACCCCCCATCCCAACTTCCCTACTGGAATACAGGCTCTTCAAGGAATGGAGCTTATCTTATACAAGTTTATGTGATATGTAGCACAAGACATTGTACTAACAAAAAGTAGCTGCTTGGTAATTCTAAGTTGACCAAGAACATCTGATTAAAAATATTATAGATATTCATCATAAAAATTTATCACAGATTATCACAGTCTAAATCTCAAAACATCTCTTTAAAAGTCAACCTAAATAATAAATATATCTACAATTAACTAACTCAATAATTCAACAGCCAACATTAGCCCATTTGAAATTATTTTATTTCCTGTGGTTTTTACAAATTTAGGTAGATTTTGGCTGACTTGTTTCCACTTTAGATTTAAAAGAATATATGAGGTTACATATGAATCAAATCTATAACTAACACTGAGAAACTACAAAGTGTTATATACATTTTCACTCATAAAGAACATGGTCACACATTTAACCCCTAAGTTACACATTTAAGGAAAAAAAAGATTCCTAAAAGCCCCTTCTTTGAATCCTTTACCTGAATATAGATCATGGTTAAGATGAGCCATTTCTTTTTCCAAATCACCTCTCGAGACATCGGATTTTCTTATTAAGGCAACAGGTTCTGTCTTCTCTGGTGATCTAATAAAATAGCCAAATGACGGCTACAAAATAATTAAATGTAAATTATTTCTTTGATTTTCAACTGCTTTGAGAAATTCCAGACTATTTTATCTAATAGTGGTAACACAGCTAAATGACATCAAAAAACTGTTCTTCCCACTTAACCTCAAATTACTAGAGATGACCTTCAAAGGTCCAGGTAGAACCTTTCATTTCCTTAATACTAGCTACCTTTTAATCATTAGAACTCATATTGTCAAATAAATTGCCCTTACTAAGAAATTCAAATTAAAACAACACAGAAATGAGGCCGAGCACAGTGGCTCACACCTGTAATCCTAGCACTTTGGGAGGCCACGAGTTCAAGACCAGCCTGGCCAACTTGGCAAAACTTGATCTCTATTAAAACTATAAAGACTGGCCAGGCATGGTGGTGCGCGCCTGTAGTCCCAGGTACTCAGGGGGCGGAGGCACCAGAGGTTGTGGTGAGCTGAGACCAAGCCACTGCACTCTAGCCTGGGCAACAGAGTAGACTCTGTCTCAAAAAAACAACACAGAAATGATACTTTATTCCTCCAATAATTATTACTGAACGCCTATTATGTGTTAGGCACTGTTTAATCATCAGTGACACATCAATGAGAAAAAAGATAAAAACTCCTGCTTCCTGGAAATTACAACGAATGTACTTTCTTTTACAGAATAAACACATCCTTGAAAAATGTGTGTTAGGATTAGGGACGCTCCTACCAACGTGCATGAACATTTCTGGAAGGTTTCATTCAAGGAGCTTGCTCAAGAGCAGGCAGTTTCCACTCGGCTTTCTTACACAGCAGTCACCGACAGAACTAAAACGTGACCTCAGTAAATGCACTCAATTTTTTATTGGTCTCCACTTGGGAATTTCTTCCCTTGATTCAGTAACTTAAATGCAAATAAGACTTCATTACTTATACCAAAACAAAAATTCCAAATAACAGACCAATTGTTTTTCATGATCCAGTGCTCTGTCCGTCTTACCTTTCCTTACTATAATTCCATTAATAAGGAATTCAGTTACTCTTCAACTTCTGTCATCATCTCAAAGTCACAATCAATCCAAGCAGAAAAATCTACCTTTCTAAAGTATTTATTTTCATTTTTCAATTCACTGCACTGAGCAAGACCACAGTTCAATTTCAAAGTTCTATGAATCAGCTGTGACTTCTAACACTACGTCTATTATTTCAAAATCATACTCTTAATGAAATCCAGTTTTGATAAACACTCCCTCCAATAACCCTAATTCCCTCTGTGGAATTTATCAACAAATTCTTTGACTCTATAGAATAAATCTTGAATTACTGCCCTTTTCTCTGCTTCTGCTAGGTCATCCTTGTCCCCAGCCTTCATCACGTCTCTCCCATTTCCTAAGCATTTGCCTGCTTCTTTCCCTCTTCTGTCTTTTGCTGACTCTCACTACCTGGGCAGCTGACATATGGTGGCAGCCTGCTGCACTTGGATGGGCCAGCACCACAACGAAGTTGTCCTGGGCCTCTAAGCACTTCCCCCTAGTTCATCTGAGATAAAACCCCCTCCTACTAGGAGCCCTCATGATCTGGCCCTTGGAATCATCTGCCATTCTCCCTTCATACCCTCCCACCCTGCTCCTCAGAGCAGCTCTGCCTGCCGGCTTTCATTCCTCCAATATGCCACCCTGGTTCCTGCCTCCAGGCTTGCACACAGACAAAGGCCAGGTCACTAATGGAGGGAGAAGTCTTAATTCTTCTTACAAAAACAACACTTTTTTTTTTTAAGATGGAGTCTCACTCTGTTGCCCAGGCCGGAGTGCAGTGGTGTGATCTCGACTCACTGCAACTCTCCACCTCCCGGGTTCAAGCGATTCTCCTACCTCAGCCTCCCGAGTAGCTGGGATTACAGCCACGCACCACCATATCCGGCTCATTTTTTATATTTTTGGTAGAGACGGGTTTCACCATGTTGGCCAGGTTGGTCTTAAACTCCTGACCTCAAGTCATCCACCCACCTCAGCTTCCCAAAGTGCTGGGGTTACAGTCGTGAGCCAGTGTACCCGGCCTGCTGCCTCCTTTTCATCACTAAGATGCCAACTCAATGTCCTCCCCCAAACGTCAACCTGACCAGCACAGCTAAAGTAACTCCCTCTCCTCACTCATGCTTTATAGAACTTATCACTACCTGAATAACTTGTGTCTTTTTAATTGTACATGCATTACATTTAATTACATCAAAACACTTCTATATTTCAAAACATCTCTTTAGACAACAGTTTTTAAAAATCAATTTTAGAATTCTTCACACCAACCAACAATAACAATAGCAATGAACAACTATTAAATACTCACCACACGTTGGCTTAGCGCTAAATGCTTTACATGAACCATCACATTTAAATCTTACAAAGCCCGATAAAACTGTGCTATTAAGAAATGGGAAATTAAGGCACAGAGGAGTTAAACTGTTCAATGTCCTAGAACTAGCTAAAACACAGAGCTAGAACTGCAGTAAAGGGCTGACTGACGATGAAACCTAAGTTTTTTACCACTCTTCTGTCCCATCCTGTTCTATCTCCATTTTAAAGTCACTCTGCCATCATAATACTCAAAATCTGAAATCTGGTGACTGTGAGTACTCCCAGCAGATTCCATACTTACTCTTTTCACATTGTTACCACCACCAAGGCAACCAAGCGCTTCAGATCTTTGAGCAAAGAACTCTCCTAAAGATAGACGTAAATAACTGGCATCATCTTTATCCAAATCTGATGTGCTATGTGATTTCCTCAACAGACTGTGATTAATTGTAGCTCCCCAGGACATATCGCCCAGTGCGACCGAAGCATTACGAGCATCTATGTTTTCTTCCTAGGGAGAAAGTTATTGTTTCGTTTCTTTCCCCCAGCAAGTCACTTTTCTGTTGTCCTAATATACAAAAACTAAAAAAGGCTTACCAAGAAAATTTAAAAAGTAATTTTTTAAAAACTAGACAAAAAAAAAATTGGACAAACTGAAGCATAATCAGCTACCACAGCTAATGAAGTCCAGTAGAGGAAAATGAGTATTTCTGAACACTTGAGTTATAATACACACGATCTTGAGTTGCTCATGACAGCACTTTCCTGTAATCCCAGCTACCTGGGAGGCCAAGATGGGAGACTGGTGTGAGCCCAGGAGTTCAAGACCAGCCTGAGCAACATGACGAGACCCCATCTGAAAAATAATAAGAATGTTATCTTCATCTATTGCTTCATCAAACACTGTCATAAATTTTGAATCTTCAAAATAAGACTGAAGTAAGATTGTCATAAATAAGAATCTTCATAAAAAACAAACAGGATGTAGGACTGCCTCACTTTAAAACATATTTTTAAAACTATAGAAATACAGCCCGGCACAGTGGCTCACACCTGTAATCCTAGCACTTTGGGAGGCCAAGATGGAAGGATTGCTTGAACCCAGGAGTTCGAGACCCGTCTAGGCAACGTAGCAAGACTCCATCGCTACGAAAAATAAAAAATAAAAAAACAGCTAGGTGTGGTAGTACATGCCTGCAATCCCAGCTACACAGGAGGCTGATGCAGGAGGATCACTTGAGCCCAAAAGCTTGAGGCTGCAGTGAACTGTGATTACCACTGCACTCCAGCCTGGGTGACACAGCAAGCCTTTGTCTCAAAAAATAAACATAAACTATGGAAATATCCATTAATGCCATTAAAGCAATTTTAAGTGAATTAAAGATGTATTTCAGCATGTCAATGATCTTCAATTAATAATTTAGAGTATGAGGGAAAAAGCAGAAGTTGTCTAGCCATAAGAAAAATATGAAATTCTATACTAACTGTATATTCAGAAAGAAATGAACATTTTGCCTACACTTACATTAATACAGGAAAAATTTTAAATTTTGGATAAAACAAATAATTACAAACCTGTATAAATTGATGCTCTTTATTAAATTCTTCTTCATCTTGTGCAATCAAATCAAATGCTTCAGCTTAAAAAGAATACGTTTATATAAATAAATTACACTAATACCTAAACAAACACTAGCATACAGACACAAGTTAGGAAAATGAAATACTAAGGAAATAAAGTTGTAACAAGTATGTAAAAGCTTGCACTCATGATTGATGCATCTGTATTAAACGCTGAAGTCTACGGTTGTCAAACTTTTGCTAAAGAACACCTTGCTGCAGTTGATTGTGTCACTAACTTACCCCAATTTACTCACAGGCTTTACAATGAAAGCTTTTTCTTTCTAAAATTAATTTTTGCTTTGGAGAGTTAGGCACTCTTGCATTGAGGCACTCGTCCATGAATGCTGGTGGAATTTCATCGGGAGTCATCAGACTGGTAAGCCCTCTATAAGCTCGTCATGAAGATGGCTGCAAGGGTGCCCCAGGACCCGCTTGCCACCCACCCAGGAAACCCCGGTCTGGACAAAGACTAGGAGTCCCCTAATGTCTGCCCTCAAGGTTCCTGCCGAGTACCTCAGTTCCCCCTGGGAAAGGAACACCAGCCTAAGCACACTCAACTCCAGGCCGAAGACCATCACTGAAATGCCTCAGAGGGATGGGGCAAATGGGCAAAGAGGGCCAGGGCCAGAAACACAACTGGGAGTGGTGGATTCGTAGCAAACTAGGAGGCCCAAGACCCTGCTTGAGGCATCAGAATTGCCAAGAACTTGAAATGTGTTGGTGAAATGTCTGCCAGCCAGATGCTAGACTGCCTGGCTGCAGTACTCTGGGCCTCTGCCTGGCAATGCAGGGTTGGAGCAGAAAGGAGAAAAGTGAATGGTGACCCAGAGGGCACAGTCCACTCATGGCCCAAACATGATGGAGGCTCCCCACTATCATGTGTCCATGAGGGACCAATCAGATCCACACTGCTCCTTTGGGAACCTAGACTGTATCCCACATTCACAACCTAAGACAAAAGAAAAGCAGACACAGGATATTTCCGTTCAGGAAAAGCACCAAAGACTGCTGAGGCTTCCTGCCTGTCAGAACAGTGCTAGTTCTTCACCTTGTTAAGTGACCATTTCTTATCACACACACACAAAAAACTTTTTTTTTTTTTTTTTTGAGACAAGGTCTGGCTCTGTTTCACACGCTGGGGTGCAGTGGCACAATCTTGGCTCACTGCAACCTCTACCTCCTGGGCTCAAGCGATCCTCCCGCCTCAGCTTCCCCAATAGCTGGGCCTATAAGCATGTGCCACCACCCTCAGCTAATTTTTGTATTTTTTGGTAGAGATGGGGTTTTGCCATGTTTCCCTGCCTGGTCTCAAACTCCTGGGCTCAAGCAATTCACCCACCTTGGCTTCTCAAAGGACTAGGATTACAGGCATAAGCCAAAATGCCCAGCCTAAAAAAAACCACATTCTCAACCTACAGCATAGAACCTAGGAATGAGCATCAGGAGAACCATGAGGCCCTCAAAATACATGCAAAATCATACATTCCATAAAATATATTTCTATGAAGATTCACTGTGGAATCTATGACGCAAGATAAGTTAAAAACCACTGCCCTAAAAGATGAAAGGACCAACTAACCAAATCTGACAGCCAAGAGAAGGGAATTAGGAAACTCGGCCCCGAAGAGGGTAATATGGTTTGGCTGTGTCTCCACCCAAATCTCAACCTGAATTGATCTCCCAGAGTTCTCACATGTTGTGGGAGGGACCCAGGCAGAGGTAACTGAAACACGGGGGCCGGTCTTTCCCATGCTATTCTCATGATAGTGAATAAGTCTCAGGAGATCTGATGGGTTTATCAGGGGTTTCCACTTTTGCTTCTTCCTCATTTTTTCTCTTGCCACCGACACATAAGAAGTGCCTTTTGCCTCCCACCATGATTCTGAGCCACGTGGAACTACAAGTCCAAGTCAACCTCTTTTTGTTCCCAGGTTCGGGTACGTCTTTATCAGCAGCATAAAAACGAACTAATACGGAAGGTAAAACCCAAAAGAAACTTAACGTACTTTGAGGAGTTAAATATCACCTGGTTTTTAAATAATTAACCGAGCAGCTCAAAATAGTATTTATTATAATCCCAAGTGCTTTTTCTCTGAACTGTAAGGGATTCTTCGAAGACACATCTATATTAACACTATGTTGTCTACTCATCAGAAATCAATCACAGCCAATAAGAAAGCAGAACTTCGTATTTTACGAGAATCTATGCCAATTCTTTGGCACACCTAAAACAACAAGCCTCTTGTGCTGAATGCTTCCGAGACCAAACGTGGAAGCAGCCCATTTGTGTCCCCCACTGCTGAACTCTCAGGTCACAAGCAGCAGCAACGGAGCACCTGGAATAGACGGAGCTGAGCTATCAGCAAGGAGGAAGGCAGGCACGGGGAAGAAGAGGCCGTAGGCTCTCTTTTTTCTTTTTTTGAGACGGAGTTTTGCTCTGTCACCCAGGCTGGAGTGCAGCGGCGCGATCTTGGCTCACTGCAAGCTCCGCCTCCCGGGTTCATGCCATTCTGCCTCAGCCCACCGCTGCCCCCACCGACCCCCGAGTAGCTGGGACTACAGGCGCCCGCCACCACGCCAGGCTAATGTTTTGCTTTTTTTTTTTTTTTCAGTAGAGACGGGGTTTCACCGTGGGTTAGTCAGGATGGTCTTGATCTCCTGACCTCATGATCCACCCACCTAGGCCTCCCAAAGTGCTGGGATTACAGGCATGAGCCACTGCGCCCAGCCGAGGCAGGATAAAGTTTGTAAGTAGGCAAATTTTCATTTAAAATGACTTGGACATTATAAGATTACACCCTTTTTTCCAACCTTCCTCTTCTGAGTATCTCCTTCTATTACATAGTTAAAGTTCCTTTCTCCTTTTCAGTACAAAGGCTCCCATTTCATTAATGCTACCTCCACCCCTATTTCCCTGGATCTAGTCCATCCCTCCCAGCACCCATCAGCTTTTTCTGTCCACCAATCTTTTTAATAACTTTCCATCTCCCCGTCTCCCTTTCCTCCCCACCCACGCTAGTCATCCTTTCCAAGCAGACTAGCACTCATTCCCTAAGCACAAGGTTGGTTTCATTCAATCTTTCCAATACCATTTTTTATTTTTTAATAGTAATACATCTAATAATTCAAATTTAAAAGGTGTATGTATGATACCACAATAAAGAGCTTTTCAAAGTTAACCAAAGACTTACAAGGGTATACACTGAAAACTATCTCCCCATCCCTGACCCTCGTTTCCCACGCCCTCAGATGCAACCAATAGCTAAAATATT
Source organism: Mandrillus leucophaeus (assembly GCF_000951045.1). Taxonomy (NCBI): domain Eukaryota; kingdom Metazoa; phylum Chordata; class Mammalia; order Primates; family Cercopithecidae; genus Mandrillus; species Mandrillus leucophaeus. Next base: position 968,263 of record NW_012102987.1, on the reverse strand, counting down.
TCTGAAATATCTATCTGAATTTTTTATTTTTGAGTTCAAGTAGCTAGAGATTCCTGTAGTCAGTATCTTGCTTTATCTTTCCATTGTATGTCTTTACAAATGTCTGTATGTACATCCTCCCCTCTCCTACCTTTCTACACAAATGTTACAATACTTTATGTGCTTGGAGGTGGATTTTACATAATTTATTTTGGTGATCATTCCATTTCAGTAAGTAAAGAGCTCCTTTACCATTCTGTATGGCCACAGGGTGCTTCCCTGTATGGATGCACCTTAATTTATACCCTATTTTGTCCATCTACACTGCTTCCAACCTTATTATTACAGACAATGCTGCAAGTAATGAGCTTGCACATACATCATGTACCATTTGTACAAGTGTATCTGAAGAATAAATTCCCAGAAGCAGAACTGCTCGGTTACAGGATGGTACACGTGTAACTCTGCTAGATGCTGCAATGTCATCATACCCAGAGGCTGTGCCAAGAATGGACTAGCACACCTGTGTCTCTCACATCTTTGCTAAGACAGTTTTATTACCAAACTTTTGGATCACTACCAAGGAAGTAACTGAAAAATACTATGACTGGGTGGATTTACACTGCATTTCTTTCCATCAGTAAAAATGAACATTTTTTGTTGTACATTTAACAACCATTTTTCTTTTTCTATAAATTGTTTCCAATTTTGAGGTAGTTGGTCTTTTTCTTGTTGTTTATTAGAACTGTTTATATATTAGGAGAATGGGCTCTAAATCTATAATATGAATTACAAATCTTTTATTCTCAGTTTGCTAATTTTTAAAAACTTTTTACGATAGAGAGGTGAAGTGTACAGCTCAAGGAATTTTCACAATCCGAACACATCTGCATAGCCAACAGCACAGATTAAGAAGCATAACACTGTCAGTGCCCAAATCACCCGAGCCAGCTTCCCATGCTACCTCCCCATCCACACGTAACCACTGCCCTGCAGCTGGCTCTGCAGGACTGCACTGCCGAGCTGTACACAAATAGAACTACAGAGTCTGCGTTCTCACTCAGCTTCACGTCATTCCACGTTACTGAGATTCATCCAATGCTGTTGCATGTAGCTTCACATCTCATTCCCACTGCAACCTAATATTCCAGGGTATGAATAAACATAATCCATTCTACGGCTGGGGGAGGGGAGGGTGGTTCCGCAGCGACTTGGAAACTTCCACTGCTAATGCGAATTTGAGAATTAGGGGCTGATACAAATAGTGCTGCTATAAACATTCTAGTATGTCTTTTGGTGAATATGTACACCCTATTCTGCTGTGTATGTACTCAGGTATAGAATTATCAGGTCATAAAGTATGAAGTTCATCAAGTTCACCTTTATAAGACACTGCCAAACAGGTTTCCAAAATGGCTGTACCAATTTACACTCCCACCAGCAACACATGAGAATTCCATGATCTTTTAAGTGATAAATATCCACCATTCAGTCTGCATCATCATTTTTAGATCAAGATATCACTGAGTAAGTCCTAACTGCAACTCAGCTTCACACTTCTGACCCCTATTTCCACTAATGACTACTTCTGCCTCAAACCACAATCACCCAAAATCTACCCGTTCTTCTGACTCCCCGCCTCAGGTAACGGTATCGCCATTGCCCCAGCTAACTCAGACCACAGACCCTCCTCTCTTCCTGCCTCTCTACCATCCCCTGAGATCAGCCATCAAATCCCAACCATTTTACTTCTGCGTCTTTCATTAGCTACTCTTTTCATTTCCACTGGGACACCTAGATTTCGACAACATCCTAAGAACTCTCCCAAATGACCCTGACTGCCAAAAGACTCACCTAGCAAGTTCCACAAGCAACGAGTCCTGATGCTTTCCAGACAAGCCTCAATCCTGGAAAGCAGGTCGTCAGAACTCAATCCACTCCTGGCCCACTGACCTCTCCAGCTTCACCTCCTAGCCTCTGGCCACCCTCCCTTTATCCTGCCATACAGGCTGGCCACACTGGACCATGCACCTTCTCAAACATGCCCACACTTCACCATCTCATTCCCTTCCAAACTGGGCTTTCTCTCCATTTGAAATTTCTCATGCCCGCAAAGGATTACCTGTGAAAACTCTACCTCAAAAGTGGCTTCCTATTCTTTTGCTACCTACTCACGCAACGGTTGTTTCTTCTCTGAATTCCATTGCTTTTGGTTTGAGTTTCTCACGATGCCGATGACTGTGTACTGCATTCCTGTCTCATCATTCTGGGCTGATAAGCAGTTAAGGACTGGCATACTACCTCATTTATTGCTGTAATTCCACATCAGGAGACTTTCTGAAAGAAGCTTAGTACAAGCAGTAAGTGGGAAAATTTCTTCCTCTGGCGCAAGCCTATGAACAATAAGGCCAGGCTTGACAGGCCCATGAGCAGCGCGGCTCCTTCCAGTTACAACAGAGCTCAGCCCTGAGGGCTGCGGCACAACATCTTCACAGGCTGCGGCTCCAAATCCCGTGACCTGGCGTCGTGTAGACCTAAACCACTTTCTATATTCACTGTCAGGGATGATGCTGATCAACAACCTAACTGCTTCTGTTAACGCTTTTATCCCTTGAGATTTCATTATCTTTTTGGTTACTTTTCTTCCATCATTTCTACCACACTTTCTACCTTTCATGGATTGGTTTTTGTAACTGCTGATTTATCAGGACATTTCCTTTGCTCGGGTCAGAAATTTTAAAGGGACAGGCAAAACCTGAAGTCCCTTCCAGCCCTGCAATACTAAGGTGTCTACACAGCAGTATACAAATGCTATTCTCACTCATTGGCTTTGCTTAAGGAAATGGCTCGGCTCATTCTACAATGATTAAGACTGGCTAAAACCTGAGGTCCTATAAAAACAAGTGAAGCGCTTCCAGAATACAGTGATAGTCCAGAAGGGATCTGATGTGACTGACCAACAAATAGACAGTAATCTTAGAAAGATCAGAAACAGTGAAAATGTTATAATAAACATTTATCCATATACTTACAACCAGATCTGAAGTCTTCATTCATCTCATCACTTAGAGACATATTTAAATTTTGTTTGCTATTAAAAGATGTGTAATAGGCAAGGTCTGTGACCCACCTACCCTCTTCATTTTGATAGACCACACTCTGTGGGAGATCTGTTTCTAAAAAATAAAATTCCCAAAATATCAAATGACACATGTAGCAACTAAAATGATAAAACATTCTCAATTTTTTTTAAATTTAGATGACTACCTTAGTCACCAACAGTACTGAAGTCTGCCAAAGCTAGTTAGAAAAAGGAAAAACCACTTCCCCAAAAGAAAAGTATCTCTTTGACGGAAGGCAAGCCAGCCTTACTCACAAAAAATCTATAATGGAGAATGAGGAATAAAGGAAAAGAATGTAAGACTTAGCTAGAAAGGTACGTTTTCACCAGATCTCTGAGAAAAGATACCGCTTCTGAGCAATCCTCCCTGTACTAGTAGACTTAAAATTTTGTTTAAACTATAAAACACTAAAATATTTCAATAGGAAAGACTGGCACATTTCACATGAAAATATATCCTATTAAGATGTACGAACATTTCTTTCTTTCACTCTATTTTTTTAAAAGTCCACTTACTGTCTTTATTCTTTTCAATGGACTCGTGACATTCACATGTTCGCCTTTCACAAGTTGGTGACCAAAGGGCATCACTGAAATTAATTCCACTGTCACTAATAGGCTTCAAAGAGGCTACATCCACATCTTCTTGAATGGACACTGTAGGAGTCTCAGTGTCTAAACATCCATCCGTGTGCAAAACTGTCTTATTTTGATGAGGACACTCCACTCCCTGTTTTACAGGGTCAGTCGGGTCAAAACCACCTCTATTGGCATTTGCATCATGAAAATTATCAGAGTTAAGTTTCAGGTCAGTAGCCCTGAGGGTCTTCACCAGAACATCTTTACTTGTACTTTCCTTTAAAAAAAAAAAAAATCAGATTTCTTCACAGAACAACAGTAAGTCTTGTTTTTTATAACTTATTTTAAAATTTATGAGAAAAATTATACAGTTGATACAAAATGTTTATTATATGAAGGAACAGAACACACAGTATTCACTGTATTCTAGACTATATGTGAATATATGAACCATTGATAAGAAACTTACCAAAACCAGACTTTGTGATGTGGTCATGGGAAACACATCAAGAGATTGACATACCAAAAGTGGGCTCTATGTGTGCATTACACTACAGGATGATAGAAACGCTGTCAGCTCAACTTTTATCATTACCAGTAAAAGTCTCTACAAACATGGTAAGCCTATATTAGTGTGACTAGCCTCATAAAATTAATATGGATAAACAGCCCTTGATATTAATATCTTTTAATAGAAGTAAAGCAATTTATACTACAAATGTCCCTGGCCAGTCCAATAAAATTTGTATCAGACAGAGCAAATTTATCCAGTGCCTTCAAACTATGCTCTCCAAAACATTTTTCCGAGCGGCACTTCTTATTCTTTCCGACAATAACAACTGCTGAAAAGGGGCTCAAGTGTCTTCAATACTGTTTGTGGACGTTTGGCTGCCACCATGGTATCACATGCCAGTGAAACTTATTAACAGCAGTCCTTTCTGCTATAATAAGACAAGCAATAAGAACAACCTGATAAGGCACAGTTTCTGAGAGTTACAACACTAAAAGGAGGTCATTCTAAATAAATGATGACTTTCGAATAAGAAAGACATAGGTTCAAATCCTAGTGCCACCATTTATTAACTGGGTGCTTTGCCAACTTATTATATAAAAATAAACATCAAGGCCAGGCGTGGTGGCTCACACCTGTAATCCCAGCACTTTGGGAGGCCAAGGCAGGCGGATCACCTGAGATCAGGGGTTCAAGACCAGCCTGGCCAACATGGTGAAACCCCGTCTCTACTAAAAATACGAAAATTAGCCAGGCGTGGTGGCGGGCGCCTGTAATCCCAGCTACTCTGGAGGCTGAGGCAAGAGAATCACTTGAACACGGGAGGCGGAGGTTGCAGAGAGCTAAGATTCCGCCACTGCACTCCAGCCTGGGGGACAAGAGCAAGACTTCGTCTCAAAAAATAAATAAATAAAATAAATAAACAAACATCAAAACAAATTTCAGATGACTTAAAGACTTAGATATAAAAATACTAGGAAAAAATACAGATGGATTGTCTTTTATTTTTCAGTGAATAACATCTTCTAAGTATAACACTCTAATGTCCTGAATTGTGTCCCCTCAAAAAGATATATCCAAGCCTTAAGCCTGGTAACTATAAATTGTGATATTATTCTAAAACAAAGTCTTTACAGATGTAATTAACTTAAAGATCTTGAGACAAGACCATACTGGATTGGTCACAATGACCAATGTTTGCATCAGACACAAGAGAAGAAAATTTCAGACAAAGACACAGAGGACAAGGCCGCATGAACACACAGAGAGAGATGTGGGTGGTGCTGCTGCTACAAGCCACGGAACACCAGGAGCCAGCAGAAGCTGGGAGAACCAGGAAGATTCTCCTCTGAGAGACTTAGGAGGGAGAACCATCCTGCTAACACCCTGACTTCAGACTTTTGGCCTCCGTAACTGTGAGGAAATAAATTTCTGTTGTTTTAGGCATGCCTGTGGTAATTTGCTCTGGCAACCTAGGAAGCTCATACACACATTAAAGCCTAAAACATATATAAAGATCAATATATTTCCATAACATAAAAACCTTATAAAATTAAGTTAAAATACAAATACCCCAATAGGAAAAAAAAAATGACAAATGCCACTTAAAGCGAGATAACTGCTTTTCATATACAACACTTCCAAAGATTAAAAAGAAACATAATGTGGAAAACTGGCTGTCTCATCCGTAAAGCAACTTAATCTTGAATAAAGAAGGCAGTTACAACTTCTAGCTTCCAGTTCTGCGTGTAAAGGGCTTGGAAGTCGCCACTCCATCCTGACCACAAGTAAAAAGATGAACAAACTGACAAATCAACAACTCTTCGTAGATCCGTAAGAGAAGGTAACAGGATAAACTGCTGCCTCTAAAACGGGAGAGACAGGCAAACACAGAGAATCCTAATCTACTGGGGATATACTCCCAAGCAGCAACCTCCACAGCAAGCAGCAGAGACGGAACACCTAACGTGTAACTGAGGAGCTGCCGCGGGAGAAGGAACACCTAACGTGTGACTGAGGAGCTGCCGCGGGAGAAGGAACACCTAACATGTAACTGAGGAGCTGCCGCGGGCTCAGTGTGGAAAAGTCTGAGTTAAAAACTCCAGGGGATCCAGTCACAGGTGGGTCCCATGCTTTTGTGAGTTTTACCTCCAGCACGACCAAGTTCTCACAGCAAATAATGGAGAAAAATCCCCTTGGGCTTCCAGTATGGGGAGGAGAAAGGGGTCATTTTGAAATACAACAGAGCACTTTGTTCTTAGATACGCCCTCAAGAAAACCTAACCCTGCTGGGGTTTCATCAGCGCCTAAGTAGACTGGGGAAAGGGAAACACCCAACTCCAGCCCCCTCTAGCCTCGCTGTCCATCCTAATGGGAGGAAAAACCTGGGAAACACTTGTGGAGTGCACAGTCTAAAGGCTCAGGCTCACTGACAGACTGAGACCGAACCACAGAATTATGGAATACTTTCCCTCCCCAGCATCTTACCACAACATAATGAAAGGCCTGTTTACAGCAGTTCTTTTACTTGGTACATAACGTCCAGCTAACAAGAAAAAATTAAAAGGCACACTAAACGGCAAAAAAACACAGTTTGAAGAGACAAGGCAAGCATCAGAACCAACAGAACCAAATATGGCAGGGATGTTGGCATACTCAGGCCAGAAATCAAAAACAATTATGATGAATATGCTAAGAGCTCTAATGGATACAGCAGACACCATGCAAGAACAGAGTGGCAATGTAAACAGAGAAATGGAACTGATGAGAAAGAATCAGAAAGAAACGCCAGAGATCAAAAACTGTAACACGTGAGGAATGTCTATGCTGGGCTCCTTAGTAGACTGGACACAGCACAGGAAAGAGACTCTGAGCTCCAGGATATGCCGATGGACTTCTAAAACTGAATGCAAAGACAACAAAGAATGAAAAAACGATCTCAAAAAACTGCAGGACAACTACAGAATGTATAACATCTGCATAACAGAGACATCAAAAAGAGAAGACAAACAGAAAGCAACAGAATGAGAATTTCTCCAAATTAATTCAGACAACAAGCCAGAAATCCGGGAAGCTCACAGAGCACCAAATAAGATAAAGGCCTACCGCAATACGGCTGTACTTGGAAAAAATAAATAAAAGCCAAAACCAATACTTCACCTAAGCATATCACTTTCAAACTACAGAAAATGAAAGATAAAGAAAAAAATCCTGAAGAAAAACCAGAGAGGAAAACAATCGCCTTACTCACAGAGAAACAAAGAGTGACATTTGGCGTCTCCTCAGAAACCACTAAGCAAGAAGGCAGTGAAGTGAACTACTTTAAAGAGTTGAAAGAAAGAAACCATCAATCTCTAATTCTGTACCCTGAGAAATTATCCTTCAAACACGAAAGGGATATACTTTCTCAGACAAGCAAAAATGGAAGGTATTTATTGCCAGTAGACCTGCCTTGCAAGAAATTTTTTAAAAAGTTATTTTGAGAGAAGAAAAATACACAGGTCAGAATCTTGAATCTACAAAGAAAGGAAGAGCATCAAAGACAGAATAAGTAAAGGTAAAACAAAAATTTTATTTTTCTAATTTTTAATTGGTCTAATAACACACTGTTCAGAAAAATAATGGCAACAACGTATTCAATTATGTATGGTTACGTGTATGTATAAGCATATATATGTGAGGGTGTGTGTCTACATATAGACACACATATATGCTTATATATACTTATATGTAAGTGAAATGAATGATAGCAATGATACAAGGAATGGGAGGGAGGAATTAGGAATATTTTGTTATTATCAATACTCAAACTACCTGTTAAGCAGTATAATGTTATCTGAAAGTGAATATGGATTAATTGTAAATATATATTGCAAACTCTAGAGCAACCACTAAAAACAGTGGGACGAAAAAGAATTATATCTGATATGCTAATGAAGAGAAAATGCAATCATATAAAATGCTGAATTAAGACCACAAAGAGGCCAGGCACAGTGGCTGGCCCCTGTAATCCCAATACTTTAGGAGGCCAAGGTGGGAGAATCCCTTGAGGCCAGGAGCTCAAGACCAGACTGGGCAACATAGTAAGACCCTAGCTCTACAAAAAATTTAAAAGTTAGCCAGGTGTAGTGACATGTGCCTGTTGTCCCAACTACTCAGAAGGCTGAGGCAGGAGGATCGCTTGAGCCTGGCAGTTCGAGGCTGTAGTGAGCTATGATTCTGCCACTGCACTTCAGTCTGAGCAACATAGAGACCCTATCTCAAAATAGAAATAATAATAATAATAATATTCTTAAAATAAAACCACCAAGAGAATACGACTGGAAGAAAAAAATAGGAAAAAAAAAAAACAAGAACAACATGGTAGACATTAATGCAACTACATCAGTTAATCACTTTCAAAGTCAATGGTCTAAATACACCAACTGGCTGGGCGCAGTGGGTCACCCCTGTAATCATGGCATTTTGGGAGGTCAAGGTGGGTGGATAACTTGAGGTCAGGAGTTCGAGACCATCCTGGCCAACGTGATGAAACCCCATCTCTACTAAAAATACAAAAAAATAGCCGGGTGGGGCGGCACACACTTGTAATCCCAGCTACTCGGGAGGCTGAGGCAGGAGAATTGCTTGAACTCAGGAGGTGGAGGTTGCAGAGAGCTGAGATCGCACCACTGTACTAGAGCCTGGGCAACAGAGTGAGACTCAGTCTCAAAAAAATAAACAAATAAAAATAAACAGGCCGGGCACGGTGGCTCATGCCTGTAATTCCAGCACTTTGCAAGGCCAAGGCGGGTGGATCACGAGGTCAGGAGATCGAGACCATCCTGGCCAACATGGTGAAATCCCCATCTCTACTAAAGATACAAAAATTAGCTGGGCGTGGTGGTGCGTGCCTGTAATTCTAGCTACTCGGGAGGCTGAGGCAAGAGAAACACTTGAGCCAGGGAGTTGGAGGTTGCAGTGAGCCGAGATCACGCTACTGCACTCCAGCCTGGCGACAAAGCAAGACTCCGCCTTAAAAAAATAAATAAATAAACAAACAAACATACCAACTGGAAGAGATTCTCAGAGGCGAATCAAAACACAAGACCTAAGTATATACGTCTATAAGAAACCAATATGTAGATTAAAAGTAAATGGATGGAGAAAGATATGGCATTAAAACACTAATCAAAAGAAAGCAGGAATAGCTATATTGCTTTCAGACAGAGCAGACTTCAAAGTAGGAAAAGTTATCAGAGATGAGGCAGGGTACTACATAATGATATAGAGGAATCAATTCTCTAGGAAGACATAACCATCCTTAACGTGTATACACCTACAAGAGAGTATCAACATACAGGTAGTAAAAACCAACAGAACTACAAAGAGAAATAGATAAACCAACTATCATAACTGACGACCTCAACACTCCTCTATCAGAAACAGATCCAGCGAGAAGAAATTCAATAAGAACACAGTTGAACACACTAACAATCAACTAGATATAATGGACGTCTATGGAATACTTCATGCAAAAACAGCAGAATACACATTCTTCTTATCAGAAAAAAACCCACACAGCAGAAACATAATTTGAGTAGGCCCCTATCTGTTAAAGAAATAAAGGCAATAATGAATACCCTCCCAAAATAGAATACACCATGCCCAGATAGGTTCAACAGTGAATTCCACCAAACATTTAAGGAAAACATTATACTAATTCTCTACAACCTTTTTCAGAAAATAGCAGAGGGAATACTTACTAACAGATTCTATGAAGTCAGCATCATCCTAATACTCAAACTAAAGACATCACAAAAAAATAAAATGAGTGACCAATTTCTCCCATAAACACAAATTCAAAACTCCTCAACAAAACATTAGGAAATCAAATAATATATAAAAAGAATTATACATCATAACCGAGGAGATCCCAGGTATGCAAGCCTAGTTCAACAATCAAAAATCAGCCAGGCGCGGTGGCTCACGCCTGTAATCCCAGCACTTTGGGAGGCCGAGACGGGCGGATCACGAGGTCAGGAGATTGACACCATCCTGGCTAACACAGTGAAACCCCGTCTCTACTAAAACACACAAAAAAAATTAGCCGGGTGAGGTGGCGGGCACCTGTAGTCCCAGCTACTCGGGAGGCTGAGGCAGGAAAGTGACGTGAACCCGGGAGGCGGAACTTGCAGTGAGCCGAGATCGCGCCACTGCACTCCAGCCTGGGCAACAGAGCGAGACTTTTTTCAAAAAAAAAAAAAAAAAAAAAAATCAAAAATCAATTAATGTAATCTATCACATCAACAGACTACAAAAAAAAAAAAAAAAAATTATGTGATCATATCAATAGATGCAAAAAAAAAAAAAAAACTGACAAAAATCCAACACCCATTCATGATAAAAATTCCCAGTAAACTAGAGAGAAACATTCTCAACTTGATAAAAATAAAATACAAGTTAAAAAAACCTTAAAAAACACCTTAGCTAACATCATACTTAATAGTAAGAAGCCAGAAGCCTTTCCACTAAGACCAGGAATAAGGCAAGGACGTCTCCTCCCACCACTGTTTTTCAACGTCATACTATGAGTCCTAGCTAATGCAATTAAGACACGAAAAGGAAATAAAATGTATACAGATCGGGAGGAAATAAAAACTGTCTTTTGTTTGTGAATGACATGATCACCTATGCAGAAAATCCAAAAGAACTGACAAAAAAATTCCTGGAACTAATAAAAGATGACAGCATACATATTTATGACATAAATGTTAACTGCTTTCCTCTACACTAGCAACGAACTAGTAGAATTTGAAATTTAAAACAATACTATCTACATTAACACCCCCATATATGAAATAAGTTAGGTATAAATCTAACAAAATATATATAACATCTACATGCGAGAAAACTACAAAACTCTGAGAAAGAAATAAAAGAAAATCAAATAAATAGAGAGATATTCAATGTTCATGGATAGGAAGACTCAACACTGTCAAAACGTCAGTTCTTCCCAACTTCACCTATACATTCAATTTAATACCAATCAAAATCCCAGCCAAGTTCTTAATGTAGATACTGACAAACTGATTTTAAAGATTACACAGGCTGGGCATGGTGGCTCATGCCTGCAGTCCCAGGACTTTGGGAGGCAGAGGCAGGTGGATCATTTGAAATTAGACGTTTCAGACCAGTCTGGCCAACATGGTGAAACCTCATCTCTATTAAAAATACAAAAATTAGCTGGGCACGATGGCGTACACTTGTAATTCCAGCTACCTTGGAGGTTGACGAGAGAGAATCGCTTGAACCCGGGAGGTAGAGGTTGCAGTGAGCCAAAATCGTGCCACTGCACTCCAGCCTGGGTGACAGAGAGGGACTCTGTCTCAAACAAAAGAATAATAATAAATTTTAAAAAAAATAAAGTTTACACAAAGAGACAAAAGACCCAGAACAACCAACTCAATCTTGAAAAATAAGAATAAAGAGAGAAGACACTGTCCAATTTCATTACTTAAAAAAGCAGTAGTCACCAAGACAGTGATTACTGGTGAAAGAACAGACAAATAGATCAGCAGAACAGAGATTCGGAAAACTGACCCACATACATATAGTCAAACTAATCTTTGACAAAGGAACAATGGCAACACGATGAAGCAAAGATAGTCTTTTCACAAATGGTGCTGGAACAATTGGATATTTACATGCAAAAAAATGAATCTCAACAAAGACATTATACCTTTCACAAAAACTAACTGAAAATGGATCACAGACCTAAATGTAAAACGCAAAGCTATAAAACTCCTAGAAGAAAACACTGGAGAAAAATCTAGAAGGTACAAGATCAGCACAAAAAATCCGATGTTTCTAAACACCAGCAATAAACAATCCAAACTGTAAATTAAGAAAGCAATTCCATTCACAACAGCATCTAAAAGACTAAAGTACTTGGGAATAAATCTAATCAAGGAAATGAAAGACATACTGAAAACTACAAAACACAGTTGAAATAAAGAAGACCAAAAGACCTAAAAGAATGGACAGACATCCTGTGTCTTCATGAATATGAAGACTTAACATTGCAAAGGTATCAATTCTACCCAAAGTGACCTGTAGATTCAACAAAATCCCTCTCAAAATTTCAACAGCCTTTTCTAAAGAAATGGAAAAGCTGATCCTCAAATTCATATGGAATTGCCAAGGGCCTCAGACAAAAAAATCTTGAAAGAGAAGAATTAAGTTGAAGGACTAACACTTCCCAATGTCCTACAAAGACACAGTGATTAAAGCAGTGTGGCGCTGTCAAAAAGACAGACAAATAAATAGACCAATGGGCTAGAACAGAGAAGCCAGAAATAAACCCTCACATACATGATAAATTGATTTCTGATAAAAGTGCCAAAACCATTCAATAAAGAAAGAACAGCCTTTTTAATAAATAGTGCTGAGAAAATTTAATATCCAAATGCAAAAGAATGATGTTAGTTAGACCCTTACCTAACATCACATATAAAAATAAACTCAAAACAAATCAACAGGCCGGGCGTGATGGCTCACGCCTGTAAGCCTAGCACTTTGGGAGGCCGAGACGGGTGGATCATGAGGTCAGGAGATGGAGACCATCCTGGCTAACACGGTGAAACCTCGTCTCTACTAAAAATACAAAAAAATTAGCCGGGTGTAGTGGCGGGCGCCTGTAGTCTCAGCTACTAGGGAGGCTGAGGCAGGAGAACAGCATGAACCCAGGAGGTGGAGCTTGCAGTGAACCCAGATCGCACCATTGCACTCCAGCCTGAGCGACAGAGAGAGACTCTGTCTCCAAAAAAAAATAAAAAATAAAAAATAAAAAAATTCAACCATCGTTTTCTCTTTTTCCCTTTTTTCTTTTTCTCTCACAAAGTCACAGATCAACAATCTAAATGTAAGAGCTAACTCTATAAAACTCTTGGAAGAAAACAGGAAAATCTTCATGACACTGAATTTGACAACAATTTCACAGACATAAAAACAAAAGCACAGCTAGTAATATAAAAATAGATCACACTACATCATAATTTAAAATTTTTGCACATTAAAGGACAATATCAAGAAAGTAAAAGACAATCTACAGAATGAGAGAAAAATTTACAATTCAGACATTTGGTAAGGAATTAATATCCAGATGACATAAAGAACTCTACAATTCAACAACAACAAAAAAACTCAATTAAAAAGTGGGCAAAGGCCTTAAACGAACATTTCCCCAAGGAAGACATACATGAAAAGATGTTCAGTATCACTAGTCTTCAGGACAATGCAAATCAAAACCACAACGAGATACTACTTCATGCTCATTAGGATAACTGTAATTTAAAAAGGGAAAAAAGTAAAGAGTGTTAAATAGGATGTGGAAAAACTGGAATCCTAGTGTTTTGCTGGTGGATGTAAACTGGTGCAGCTGCTATGAAAAACACTATGGCAACTCCTCAAAACATTAAACACAGAATTACCATACGACCCAGCAATTTCACTCCTACATATATACCCAAACAAACTGAAAGCTAGGACTCGAACAGGTAGTTGTACACTGATGTTCACAGCAGCATTACACTCAAAAGCCAAAAGACAGAAACACCCAAGTGTCCACTGAAGGATGAGGGAATAAATAAAATGTGGTATATATAATAGAATATTATTCGGCCATAAGAAAGAATGAAATGTTGATATATGCTATGACATGAACAGACCTTGAAAACCTCATGCTTAATAAGACAGACACAGAAGGCCAAATATTGTATGATTCCACTTATATGAGCTTACCCAGAGTGGGCAAATTCATAGAGACAGAAAGTAGAATGGTAGTTGCCATGAGTTGGAAGGCAGGAGGGAATTGAGGTTTGTTTTTTAATGGGCAAAGTTTTAGTTTTACAAGATGAAGAGTCCTGAAGATTGGCTGTACAATGTAAATGTACTTAACATTATTGAACTGTACACTTAAAAATGATTAAGATAGTGGCCAGGCGTGGTGGCTCACTCCTGTAATCCCAGCACTTTGGGAAGCCAAGGCAGGCAGATCACTTGAGGC
>NW_012102987.1:950443-953028 GCF_000951045.1 Mandrillus leucophaeus | reverse complement strand
AAAAAAAAAAAAAAAAAAAAAAAAGAAAATGTATAATTCTATGAAAGATACTTACATATTGAAACATTATCAGTAGTGAGTTTTTTACTTTTTCTGTATTTTTCAGAAGTCAACAGTAACTGTTACTTTAAAAAAAAAAATATCATATAAACACAAAAGATACCTTGTTCCTTTTTTCATAGGAAATCTAAGAAAAATGCATAACTTACGCTGCTAAGATCTGGAACGATACCCTTCACGTTTTCTATTTCTTTCTCAATTCCCCAAGTACCAGAGGAAAATGGTAACAGACCACCTGTGTGCCTTCCACTACCTCCAGTACCTACAGAATTACCTGAAAAAATAAAGAAAAATGTTAACGGAGCCACATCAAATCTGAGTAATCTGACATAATAACTGTTTCTTGCTAGTCAAATTATTTTATGTAAACCTAATACTTAGCACTCCTATGATAAATTTAGCCATTTTCATACAGAGAAAATAAGCAACAGTAGGAGGCAATAATAAACATGATAAACTGCTACCATACAGAAAGAATTCATATTTAATTATCGATGTCTGGATAGAATATAATTATTTGTAATATTCAATCCAAGAAATATATACTACAGTATTTCTAGTAACACTAATTTACTTAGCTATTATTAAAAGCTCTTTTGAAAAGTTTCAGACTGTCTAAAGACCTGAGGGAGTAGAAGAGTTAATATATGCTAAATCATACCAGAATTTTTTTTTTTTTTTTTTCCAGATGGCTGAATAGGAACAGCTCCAGTCTACAGCTCCCAGCGTGAGCAATGCAGAAGACGGGTGATTTCTGCATTTCCAACTGAGGTACCAGGTTCATCTCACTGGGGCTTGTCAGACAGTGGGTGCAGGACAGTGGGTACAGCCCACCGAGTGTGAGCTGAAGCAGGGCGAGGCATCGCCTCACCCCGGAAGCTCAAGGGGTCAGGGAATTCCCTTTCTGAGACAAGGTAAGCTGTGACAGATGGCACCTAGAAAATCAGGTCACTCCCACCCTAATACTGCGCTTTTCCAAGGGTCTTAGCAAATGGCACACCAGGAGATTATATCTCACGCCTGGCTCAGAGGGTCCCACGCCCACCGAGCCTTGCTCATTGCTAGCACAGCAGTCTGAGATCGAACTGCAAGGCGGCACTGAGGCTCAGGGAGGGGCGGCCCGCCATTGCTGAGGCTTGAGTAGGTAAACAAAGTGGCTGGGAAGCTCAAACTGGGTAGAGCCCACTGCAGCTCAAGGAGACCTGCCTGTCTCTGTAGACTCTACCTCTGGGAAGAGGACACAGCCGAACAAAAGGTAGCAGAAACCTCTGCGGACTTAAATGTTCCTGTCTGACAGCTTTGAAGAGAGTAGTGGTTCTCCCAGCACGGAGTTTGAGAACTGAGAACAGACAGACTGCCTCAAGTGGGTCCCTGACCCCCAAGCAGCCTAACTGGGAGGCATCCCCTGAGTAGGGGCAGACTGACACCTCACAGGGACGGGTCTCCCTCTGAGACGAAGCTTCCAGAGAAGGTTCCAGCAACATTTGCTGTTCAGCAATATTCACGGTTCTGCAGCCTCCGCTGCGGATACCCGGCAAACAGGGTCTGGAGTGGACCTCCAGAAAACTCCAACAGACCTGCAGCTGAGGGTCCTGACTGTCAGAAGGAAAACTAACAAACAGAAAGGACATCCACACCAAAACCCCATCTGTACGTCACCATCATCAAAGACCAGAGGTAGATAAAACCACAAAGATGGGGAAAAAACAGAGCAGAAAAGCTGTAAATTCTAAAAATCAGAGCGCCTTTCCCCCCTCTAAAGGAACGCAGCTCCTTGCCAGCAATGGAACAATGCTAGATGGAGAATGACTTTGACGAGTTGAGACAAGAAGGCTTCAGACGATCAAAATTCTCCAAGCTAAAGCAGGAAGTTCAAACCCATCGCAAAGAAGCGAAAAACCTTGAAAAAAGATTAGATGAATGGCTAACTAGAATAACAAGTGTAGAGAAGTCCTTAAATGACCTTACGGAGCTGAAAACCATGGCACGAGAACTACGTGATGCATGCACAAGCTTCAGTAGCCGATTCGATCAACTGGAAGAAAGAGTATTGGTGAGTGAAGATCAAATGAATGAAATGAGCAAGAAGAGAAGTTTAGAGAAAAAAGAGTAAAAAGAAACAAACAAAGTCTCCAAGAAATATGGGACTATGTGAAAAGACCAAATCTACGTCTGACTGGTGTACCTGAAAGTGATGGGAAGAATGGAACCAAGCTGGAAAACACTCTACAGGATATTATCCAGGAGAACTTCCCCAACCTAGCAAGGCAGGCCAACATTCAAATTCAGGAAATATAGAGAACGCCAAAAAGATACTCCTTGAGAAGAGCAACTCCAAGACACACAATTGTCAGATTCACCAAGGTTGGAATGAAGGAAAAAATGTTAAGGGCAGCCAGAGAGAAAGGTTGGGTTACCCACAAAGGGAGGCCCATCAGACTAACAGTGGATCTCCCAGTAGAAACTCTACAAGCCAGAAGAGAATGGGGGCCAATATTCAACATTCTTAAAGAAAAGAATTTTCA
>NW_012102987.1:941504-949277 GCF_000951045.1 Mandrillus leucophaeus | reverse complement strand
ACAATGTAATCAAACTAGAACTCGGGAATAAGAAACTCACTCAAAACCGCTCAACTACATGGAAACTGAACAACCTGCTCCTGAATGACTACTGGGTACATGACGAAATGAAGGCAGAAATAAAGATGTTCTTTGAAACCAATGAGACCAAGGACACAACATAGCAGAATCTCTGGGAACACATTTAAAGCAGTGTGTAGAGGGAAATTTATAGCACTAAATGCCCACAAGAGAAAGCAGGAAAGATCTAAAAATGACACCCTAATATCACAATTAAAAGAACTAGAAAAGCAAGAGCAAACACATTCAAAAGCTAGCAGAAGGCAAGAAATAACTAAGTTCAGAGCAGAACTGAAGGAGATAGAGACGCAAAAAACCCTTCAAAAAAAATCAATGAATCCAGGAGCTGGTTTTTTGAAAAGATCAACAAAATTGATACACCGCTGGCAAGACTAATAAGGAAGAAAAGAGAGAATAATCAAATAGATGCAATAAAAAATGATAAAGGGGATATCACCATCGAACCCACAGAGATACAAACTACCATCAGAGAACACTATAAACACCTCTACACAAATAAACTAGAAAATCTAGAAGAAATGGATAAATTCCTGGACACATACACTCTCCCAAGACTAAACCAGGAAGAAGTCGAATCCCTGAAGAGACCAATAACAGGCTCTAAAATTGAGGCAATAATTAATAGCCTACCAACCAAAAACAGTCCAGGACCAGAAGGATTCACAGTTGAATTCTACCAGAGGTATAAGGAAGAACTGGTACCATTCCTTCTGAAACTATTCCAATCAATAGAAAAACAGGGAATTCTCCCTAACTCACTTTATGAGGCCAACATCATCCTGATACCAAAGCCTGGCAGAGAGACAGCAAAAAAAGAGAATTTTAGATCAATATCCCTGATGAAAATCAATGCAAAAATCCTCAATAAAATACTGGCAAACTGAATCCAGCGGCACATCAAAAAGCTTATTCACCATGATCAAGTGGACTTCATCCCTGAGATGCAAGGCCGGTTCAACATACGCAAATCAAGAAATGTAATCCAGCATATAAACAGAACCAAAGACAAAAACCACATGATTATCTCAATAGATACAGAAAAGGCCTTCGACAAAAAATTCAACAGCCCTTCATGCTAAAAACTCTCAATAAATTCGGTATTGATGGGACGTATCTCAAAACAGTAAGAGCTATTTATGACAAACCCACAGCCAATATCGTACTGAATGGGCAAAAACGGGAAGCACTCCCTTTGAAAACTGGCACAAGACAGGGATGCCCTCTCTCACCACTCCTATTCAACATAGTGGTGGAAGTTCTGGCCAGGGCAATCAGGCAAGAGAAAGAAATAAAGGGTATTCAATTAGGAAAAGAGGAAGTCAAATTGTCCCTGTTTGCAGGTGACATGATTGCATGTTTAGAAAACCCCATTGTCTCAGCCCAAAATCTCCTTAAGCTGATAAGCAACTTCAGCAAAGTCTCAGGATACAAAATCAATGTGCAAAAATCACAAGCATTCCTATACACCAATAACAGACAAACAAGACAGCCAAACCATGAGTGAACTCCCATTCACAATTGCTTCAAAGAGAATAAAATACCTAGGAATCCAACTTACAAGCGATATGAAGGACCTCTTCAAGGAAAACTATAAGCCACTGCTCCACAAAATAAAAGAGGACACAAACAAATGGAAGAACATTCCATGCTCTTGGATAGGAAGAATCAATATCGTGAAAATGGCCATACTGCCCAAGGTAATTTATAGATTCAATGCCATCCCCATCAAGCTACCAATGACTTTCTTCACAGAATGGAAAAACTACTTTACAGTTCATATGGAACCAAAAAGCCCGCATTGCCAAGACAATCCTAAGCCAAAAGAACAAAGTTGGAGGCATCACGCTACCTGACTTCAAACTATACCACAAGGCTACAGTAACCAAAACAGCATGGTACTGGTACCAAAACAGAGATATAGACCAATGGAACAGAGCAGAGTCCTCAGAAATAACACCACACATCTACAGCCATCTGATCTTTGACAAACCTGACAAAAGATTCCTGAAAAAAGGATTCCCTATTTAATAAATGGTGCTAGGAAAACTAGCTAGCCATATGTAGAAAGCTGAAACTGGATCCCTTCCTTACACCTTACACAAAAATTAATTCAAGATGGAATAAAGACTTAACTGTTAGACCAAAAATCATAAAAACCCTAGAAAAAAACCTAGGCAATACCAATCAGGACATAGGCATGGGCAAGGACTTCATGTCTAAAACACCAAAAGCAATGGCAACAAAAGTCAAAATTCACAAATGGGATCTAATTAAACTAAAGAGCTTCTGCACAGCAAAAGAAACTACCATCAGAGTGAACAGAAAACCTACAGAATGGGAAAAAATTTTTGCAATCTACTCATCTGACAAAGGACTAATATCCAGAATCTACAAAGAACTCAAACAAATTTACAAGAAAAAAACAACCCCATCAAAAAGTGTGTGAAAGATATGAACAGACACGTCTCAAAAGAAGACATTTATGCAGCCAATAGACACATGAAAAAATGCTCATCATCACGGGCCATTAGAGAAATGCATATCAAAACCACAATGAGATACCATCTCACACCAGTTAGAATGGCGATCATCAAAAAGTCAGGAAACAACAGGTGCTGGAGAGGATGTGAAGAAACAGGAACACTTTTACACTGTTGGTGGGACTGTAAACTGGTTCAACCATTGTGGAAGACAGTGTGGCAACTCCTCAAGGATCTAGAACCAGAAATACCATTTGACCCAGTGATCCCATTACCGGGTATATACCCAAAGGATTATAAATCATGCTGCTATAAAGACACATACACACGTATGTTTACTGTGGCACTATTCACAATAGCAAAGACTTGGAACCAACCCAAATGTCCACCAATGATAGACTGGATTAAGAAACCGTGGCACATATACACCATGGAAAACTATGCAGCCATAAAAAAGGATGAGTTCATGTACTTTGTAGAAACATGGATGAAGCTGGAAACCATCATTCTCAGCAAACTATCGCAGGGACAAAAAACCAAACACCGCATGTTCTCACTCATAGATGGGAACTGAACAATGAGAACACTTGGACACAGGAAGGGGAACATCAAACACCGGGGCCTGTCTTGGGTGGGGGATAGCATTAGGAGATATACCTAATGTAAATCACGAGTTAATGGGTGCAGCACACCAACATGGCACATGTATACATATGTAACAAACCTGCACGTTATACACATGTACCCTTGAACTTAAAGTATAATTAAAAAAAAAAAGTTAAAAAAAAAAGGTAAATTCAAAACTAGAACTTAAGAACAAAAGAATCATATTTCTATACTTACTAGTCCCAGGTAGACAAAAAACTTGGCTTTCCTCAGACCCTTTGTGAGTTGTTTCAGAAGAGTGTGAGTCAAGGGAAATCAGAGAGCTGTTATTTTCTGATTGAAACTTGCAGTTTAAGCTACCATTTTCATTTGCCTGTTGAAAAAATATCTTAGCTGTATTAATCTTTTAAATTAAACTGAAATATTTTGAGGGAGAAAATGTGGCTTTACTGAAGGATGCCAGAAAATAAATGTAGAAGGAATTAGAAAAATTGCCATTGTCACCACGAGAGCAATCAGTATTTCTACGAGTCAGCAAGGACACTGAAGCCAGCTAGTGAAGGGTTGTCGGGGAATAAGATGATCAAAGGGCTGATATTTCATCCCACAGATGACTTATTAATAACAAACAGGAAAAGCTACCTTCACAAGGAGACATACAGCTGACATCACCTTAGCCAAAATTATCAAAAACAGTTATTGCCAATTGTGGGAGAGAGAAACGTCTCTGGTGTAGGGCAATGAGAAGTACACAACACTGCCTCGTTTACCATGAATCCACTCATGAGAAACTGTTTAATCTGTATTCTTGCCAAAATGTTTAATCTAATCTAGTCGGGAGGGAAAACAGATTATGGTTATTTTTCCCTCCTGACTAGATTATGGTTCACTCTACAAAACAAAGGGCCTAGATTTTACAAAATAGATCACGGCATGAAAGAACTACTCCAAATTAAAAGAGAATAAAGAGACAGGACAACCAAAGCCAAGGTTAATCTTTGATTAAATTGTAGACAAAAAATTGTAAGAATAAAGGACATTCTGGGAACAATTGGGTAAATGTGAATATGGACTGTACAGTAATTTAAATTATTATATCAAAGGTAGGTAACAGAATTGTGGTTATGCAGGAAAATGTCCTTATCTACAAAAGATAAATGCTGAAGTATTCCAGTGAAATGTCATACTCTCTGTGACTTACTTTCAAATGATTCAGAGAAGAAAGTATTTATGGAGAGAGAAAGAAAACACAGAAGTGGCAAACTTTAGCAACTGGTAAACTGGAGGAAGATGGTGTAGCTGTCCACTGTGTTACTCCTTTAATTTTCTGTAAGTGAGGGAAAGGTACCAAGAAGGAAGAAAGGGTAGGCATATCTCATCAATTCATACCTGGGAAACACAGAGTCCAAAGAAAACCAAAGGCTTACATTTCATGTGAACATCCAAGGAGACCAATAGTAATTTTCTAATGTCAAATTTCTGAAAAATCAAAAAGACTGGAACACACCTGACTAAGATCATTTGTGGGTAACTTAAAACCTTTTTCTGGAGGTTCTGGTCCTTCTAGGTCTTCATATATCATTCCTGGAATTGCCAGTTGTTCAAAATAAGCCTCCAAATGATCATCATAAAACATTTCATCATCAATATCATCATCTATTGATAAAATCGAGAAAAAATAGAATATGCTTAAAGTGGTGACTAAGCAATAATTTGTAATTAAAAAGGCTGATAAGACATAAATGAGTCAATGGACTAAGACTTTGGTGGGTTTTTTTGACATGAGAAAACTATTGTAACTTTAGTCAATTATAAATCATTATGAACATTTTAATACAAGATAAATATTTAACCTCTTTGAGAAGACAGGACAGAAACAGACCCTGGCATGTTATCAAAAGTTAGGATACAATAAATGTGGCATCACAAATCAATGAGAAGAGAGGAGACTTTTCAGAAAATGGTGTGGCAAATGGTTACCTCTATCAAAAAAGTATAGATGAGCCTATCACAGGAGAAGTAAAAGAAAAAAAGGGAGGAAAGAGGGAGGAGGGAGGGAAGGCGAAAGGCCCTGCAGAGGTTTTCAACGCTGTAACACCCAGCTCAGCAAGCACCAAATAAAACAGGAACTCTCCATCAGTCCTGGTCTTCTAAGTCGGCAATGTCATTTTAGAGGTCAATTTTGCAATCATTAAGAGTCTCAACAACACTCATCACCTATGTCTCAGCAATTCTGTCTACAAGAATCTAGCATACCAAAGCACTCAAAGGGTGGATGCATTCAGGTCAGTAATTATTTACCCACTATTCCAAAATCCAAAAACGTCTGAAAACTCCTCTGGTGGCAAAACCTGCTCTCCATGGACGTGATGCGGACTCAGCTCGTCAGCCTGGCTTTCAAAGCCATGCATAATGTGGCCCCATTTCACACTTTTCTGGGCTTATTTACCAATGTGGCCTCCTACAGGTGCTGTAAACTTGCCACACAAAACCCCTGGCTGTTCCCCAAAACACAACCCGCGTGCTTACAGCAGGGCCTTTGCTGATGCTGTTCCTGCTTCCTGACATGTCCTCCACCTCCCATATCTAAGGCCTGGCACAAGCTCCATCCTTTTTCTAGAAAGCTTCAGTACCTGCCTCAATCAGAGTTAATTTCTCACCCCCTATAATTCCCAGGCACACTTGGAGCCTGTTGGGTTTATGCAACCCAATCTGACAATTGGCTCTTCTCTGCACCTAAGGTGTCTGAGAGCAGAGGCCAAATATTTCATGGTTCTGACTGGGCGCGGTGGCTCACACCTATAATTCCAGCACTTTGGGAGGCCAACACAGGCAGATCACTTTAAGTCAGGAGTTCCAGACCAGCCTGGCCAACATGGTGAAATCCTGTCTCTACTAAAAATACAAAAATTATCCAGACATGGTGGTGGGCACCTGTAATCCCAGCTACTCAGGAGGTTGAGACAGAAGAATCACTTGAACCCGGGAGGCAGAGGTTGTGGTGAGCCAAGATCACACCACTGTACTCCAGCCCGGGTAACAGAGCGACACCACATCTCAAAAAAAAAAAAAAAAAATTCATGGTTCCCCCAATTTCTAAACACAGTGCTATATACCAAATGGCACCTCCAGGTGACTACTTTATACTCTAACAATGTTAAACTGAGGATGACTACAATCATATCAGGATAGATATATAGAAATAAATTCTTGAATTCCATCACTTAATAGAAGTGGCCATTTGAGTGCCGGCAGGTAGGAAGAAAAGGTAAGGACAAAAAACCCAAACAGTTGGCATAATAACTACTGCAACAAAGCAGAAGAAAGTGGAGTGGTGAAGAGCAGGGAAACACAGGGTACTCGCAGTACCAGAGGAATCTTCCAAGCTTGTCGGTAACACAAGTTTCTCATTTTCTAATAAGCTAGTGTGGCTTAGGTCACTGTTTAGAGTCTTGTCTTCAAAATGTTTTCCAGCATCGAGCACAACAATCTGTAAGAAACAAAATGTTAACTAAGAGAAGCACATTCAAGGCTCTGAAGAGCACAGTACAAGGCTACAAAAAGGACCAAGTACGTTCTCAACTTCCAATGTGTTCACTATCTGTAAATCACAGCTTAGGCAATAAAGGGCTAGCAATTGTACATGTATTAATAACTTTCCTTTCCCCCATGCCACCTCCCTCACCTGACCTACTCAATAGAGCATCCTTAAAACTTAAGGCTTCTCTCAAACTGTGCACATGCTCAGAGAGGCTCGTAATATAGTAAGTACACAAATACATAACTGAACTTCAGCAACACAAGGCTTCCAAGAAAGTGAAGATAACAAAGCTAGACCCGGCAGCCTGTATCTAAGGAACTCCCTGCACCATTACATTGGAATAATCAATTTCTCTGCTCCACAACCAGGGAACATGTAACCCTAAAGGGCACACAGCCATTTAATAAGCATACTCAAGGCCCAGAATGAAAATGTAATTATATGTAATATAACGTGATTATATGTCATATATACTACATATATATGTAAATAACACCAGCATAGGAATTATATTGCAAAATGCACACCAATTTTTAAGACAGAAACATGGAATCTTAATCCAGTTTTACATTTAGAGAGGACAGTGCTGAGCTATTCTCACAAATATTTAAGCACCAGGGGCATCAAAGACTACTATAATCAACTACTATTTAAAATAGATGATCACTTAGAATATGGCAAATGTTAACAGCTGTGCAATGTAAGCTCTGTGCTTCAAAAGTTTTTATAATATAAAAATTGGGGAAAAAACCTATATGGGAAAGAACAATATGTAAAACATCCCTGTCTTTTTGGTCACGTTGGCTACGGAGAATGCCGTGTACTCTGCCAGGCTTGGTCCCTGGAAAATGTCTCCATTCTGATAAAGTGGCACAGCTCCACAGGTGAGACAAGACCTACATGTGGTAGCAGCTCCCTTCAGTCTGCTTTCTAACACATTTATTTTCCCCTATTCTCATTTCTTCCTCTTTTTAATCAAGCATCTCATGTTTCTATACTTCTGTTGCTTTCCAGTTTTACTGTCCCTTATATTATTAATTTCAAACATTAATTTCAACTTCACTA
>NW_012102987.1:938121-939364 GCF_000951045.1 Mandrillus leucophaeus | reverse complement strand
GAGCTGAGATCCGGCCACTGCACTCCAGCCTGGGCGACAGAGCGAGACTCTGTCTCAAAAAAATAAAAATAAAAAATAAAAAAATAAAATAAAATATCAGAAAAAAGTAGTAAAAAGGAGAGATGATGCAAGTATGACAAAATCCTATACCAATGGATAAGTACATGGGAGGTGTTTTTAATTGATACATACAATTCACATATCATTGATTCATTCTTTTAAAGCATACAATTCAGGGGCTTTTAGTATGTTCACTAGGTTGTACAGCCATCACCACTATTTCCATTATTCCAAAATGAAACACTATACGCATTAGCAGTCACTCCCCATTCCCGCTATCTGCCAGCCTCTGACAACCAGGAATTTACTTTCTGTTATTTGCTACTCTGTATCTATAGATTTCCCTATGGATAAACAGAGTCATACACTTTGTGGCCTTTGTGTCTGTCTTCTTTCACTTGGCATGTTTTCAAGGCTCACCTGTATTAAAGCACGTATCAGTACTCTGCTCCTTTTTGTGGATGAGTGATACTCCACTCATGTGGCCATACTACATTTTCTTTGTCCATTCATCAGTTTATTAACATCTGAATTGCTTCCACTTTTTGGCTGTTGTAATGGTGCTATGAATATTCACATACAAGGTTTTGTGTGAGGTCGGACACAGGGGCTCATGCCTGTAATCCCAGCATTTTGGAAGGCTGAGGCGGGTGGATTACTTGAGGTCAGGAGTTTGAGACCAGCATGGCCAATATGGTGAAACCCCGCCTCTACTAAAACTACAAAAATTAGCTGGGTGTAGTGGTGCACGCTTGCAATCCCAGCTACTCGGGAGGCTGAGGCAGGAGAATCACTAGATCTCAAGAGGCGAAGGTTGCACTGAGCCAAGATCACACCACGCACTTCAGCCTGGGGAACAGACCAAGACTCTGTCTCAAAAAAAAACCATAAGTTTTTGTGTGGACATACGGTTTCCTTTCTCTTGGGTATATACCTAAGAGTGCAAATGCCAAGTAACATGGTAACACAACAGTTAACGTTTTGAGGAACTGTCAAACTGCTTTCCAAAGTGGCTGTGCAACTTTACATTTCTACCAATAATGTAGGAGGATTTCAATTTCTCCACATCCTCGCAAACACGTTATTTTCCATTTTTTTTAAAATTATAGTTAGCCTAGCCTATAAAGTGTGAAGCAGCAGCTCACTGTGGTTTTGTTTTTACTGTTTCTTTTTTTTTTTTTTT
>NW_012102987.1:933339-935421 GCF_000951045.1 Mandrillus leucophaeus | reverse complement strand
ACCTGCACTTCCTCCAAAAAGCCTCTCTCACACTTGAAACTTACTAGGGGTCACATACAGGGTGAGCACATAGGGCAGGGCCAACAAACATTTTGTGTAAGGGCCAGATAGTAAATACTTCAGGCTTTATGAGCTGTACAATCTCTGTCACAACTTCTCAACTCTGCTGTTGTAGCACAAATAACAGCCATAAACAAAACATACACAAACGGGCACAACCGTATTCCAATAAAACTTCACAAAAACAGCCAGCAGACTCGATGCAAGCCATAAACTATGGTTTGCCAATCACTGGCACAGGGAAATAACTTTTACTTTAGACCCTTTTGCAATCATTCTATAAACTTTACAACTCTTACAAAAGTGAAACAAAAAGTGTACCTCTTTTTTATCAGTTTTAACAGTGTTTAGTTTATATTTTGTAAGCAAGTCTCATAAATTCATGACTGCATGCCTGAAATTCAGGTTTGGTGGTAATGTTGGGCATAAACTGTTTATCTTCTCAGCATCTCTCTTCTGAAGAGACCATCCTTTATACTTCACGTGGTCCAGTAGGGCTGTCACTTGCATTCCTCTATCTGTGCATGTATACACACTCATGCACAAGCACACGCACAGAATTGGACATTAGATCCAGACTCATCCCAACCCACCTCTTGGCACAGCGATATGCAGAGGGGAGGACACATGAGCCAAGTGAGCTCGTTAGAGCTGTCTTTTTCCTCTTTTCTGATCACAAGTGTTAAGAGTATAGGCTTGTGTTGCCAACAAATGAGACAGACTGCTTATCATTTGACAAATTATTAAGTAACAACTAAGGGCCAAGAACCATTCGAGGCACTCAGGCACTCAGGATACAACGAAACGCGCACGCGCGCGCGCGCACACACACACACACACACACACACACACACACACACACAAAGAAATGCTTGCCCTCATGGAGCTAACATTCTAGATGAGGCCAGTACAGAGTGAAGCAGAGCAAACAGATGGACTCAGCTCCGACATCACCAAGCCCAAGAATACAGTCCCAGGCACCAGCACTACCCTTGAACCTTCTCATTACTTGAGAGAAACTCCCATTTTTACTGAAGCTGGGTAAGTTAGAGTTCTACTAGAAAAAAGTAGATGACGTCTAACTCATATTAACACTTATATATGTGAAATATGAACTTTCACTCCCCTATAATACTCCGGAAAACGATAACAAATACATAAAAAGTTACCTTGGGTTCCTTATCATTCATCCATGACTGTAAATGAAAATCAATAGGTGAGTCTGTATAAGAAAACAAAAACAAACTGAGAGACCAAGTTATTTTATCAGCTAAATACCCAACGATACCGAAAAATAACAAGAAATATTTTTCTCTTGAAATAGAATAGAAGCACTTTTAAATGATGTATATGAGTCCATCATAGGTTGGTTGAATGTTTTTAAATGTTAGGGTGGAGATTCATAAAAAAAACTGTACCCAAGAATTTCAATATGTATCTAATCAAGACTTTACAGCTAACGTTTGCTTTGAAGGAGATGTGCAGAGAGAAATAAGAGAAATGGCACCTTATGACTAACCAAAGGGACAAATCCAAATAGTGGGACAAACTGCACTGTGACTGATCTACAGTATTTCAACAAGGCACTGACACATGAGACGCAACAAAGGTGTGCAGCATAACAAAACCTCTCTCAGATCCCCATTCACACAAATCAATACGAACAACTCTATCAGATGATAAAAAAAGAAGCACTAAGTTCGTTAGCTGTGTTAATAGCACTGTGGTTATATAAGAAAATATCCACCCTTCAGGAGATGCATACTGAAATATGCACAAACGGCAACAGAAATTTTAAAATATCAGAAAAAGGTTGGGCTCGGTGGCTCAAGCCTGTAATCCCAGCACTTTGGGAGGCTGAGACGGGCGGATCACGAGGTCAGGAGATCGAGACCATTCTGGCTAACACGGTGAAACCCTGTCTCTACTAAAAAATACAAAACAAAAACTAGCCGGGCGAGGTGGCGGGCGCCTGTAGTCCCAGCTACTCGGGAGGCTGAGGCAGGAGAATGGCGTAAACCC
>NW_012102987.1:914514-931304 GCF_000951045.1 Mandrillus leucophaeus | reverse complement strand
CACCTCAGCCTCCCAAAGTGCTGGGATTACAGGCATGAACCATTGTGTCCAGCCTCATTGTGGTTCTGAATTGCATTTCCTGGATGTCTAATGATACTGCATATATTTTCATGTGTTTACTGGTTATTTGTACAACTTCTTTTTTTTTGAGACGGAGTTTCGCTCTTATTACCCAGGCTGGAGTGCAATGGCGCGATCTCAGCTCACCACAACCTCCGCCTACCATGTTCAAGCGGTTCTCCTGTCTCAGCCTCCCATGTAGCTGGGATTACAGGCATGTGCCGCCACGCCCAACTAATTTTGTATTTTTAGTAGAGACGGGGTTTCTCCACGTTGGTCAGGCTGGTCTCAATCTCCCGACCTCAGGTGATCCACTGCCCTTGGCCTCCCAAAGTGCTAGGATTCCAGACGTGAGCCACTGCGCCTGGCCCAGTCTTTTCCCTTTCTTGATAGTGTCTTTTGAAGCACAAAAGTTTTCAATTCTGAAGTCCAATTCATCTATTTTTTTCTTTTATTGCTTATTTGAGTTATAATATCCCTCTTTTCTTTCACATATATAACATTTTTCATCAAGAGAAACACAAACCTCCCTTACAATTTTTCTAACATATAATGTGCACTCATTCATCAATCTTACAACATACAATCAGGCAAGTCCTTTTGAGTACTGAACTAGTTTGGAGTTACAGAATACCACTGCTACGTAAGTACATAAAATGAACTTTTCAATTTCCAGTTTTGATTTCTTTGACGAAAGAAAGTGAATGCAGAGTACTTAAGAGCAATCAGACAGCAGAAACCTATAATTTTTTTAAACAACTTTCCCTATATTTTTATTTATTTATTTATTTTTGACACAGGGTGTGGGTCTGTCTCCCAGGTTAGAGTGCAATGGCATGATCACCATGACCGCCTGGGCTTAAGCAATCCCAACTCAGCCTCCCAAGTAGCTGGGACTTAAGGCGCACAGCACTATGCCCTGCTAATTTTTGTATTTTTTGTAGAGACAGAGTTTCACCTTGTTGCCCAGGCTGATCTTGAACTCCTGGGCTCAAGCCATTCACCCACCTCGATCTCCCAAAGTGCTAGAATTACAGGCGTGAGCCACTGTGCCTGAACCCCCATATTTTTGTAGTTTCTTCTCCACATCTAATTTGAGAGCAATTTTTCTTTTTGAGACAGAATCTCACACTGTCACCCAGGCTGGAGTGCAGTGGCGCAATCTCGGCTCACTGCAACCTCTGCCTCCCGGGTTCACGCAACTCTCCTGCCTCAGCCTCCCAAGTAGCTGGGATTACAGATAGCCACCACCATGCCTGGCTAATTTTTGTATTTTTAGGAGAGACAGGGTTTCGCCATGTTGGCCAGGCTAGTCTTGAACTTCTGACCTCAGGCGATCTGCCCACCTCGGCCTCCCAAAGTGCTAAGGTTACAGGCGTAAGCCACCGTGCCTGGCCCAAGGGTAATTTTTCAAATGCCTTACCCTTGAGTATTTCCAATACATTCAACCTAGTTTTCTTAGAAACAATAATTTATTTTAGAACTTATAATTCACCAGTTTTATTTAAAAAAATAAGCTTAGAAATAAAATTGACTCTCAATAAGAATATAAATTAAATAGTGGAAGAAAAGTGGAAGATGCACTAAAAATAGGCTTGTCTTGAATATAAAGTATCCTGTGGCCATCCGACAGCATGGTTTCCAAAGCAAAGAGAATTTCAGCTTAAATCAGTCAACAAGGTTAAGAGGAGACCTTTTCCTATAAAAGTACTGTAAACATGATATTAACAGGTACAATGCAAACCAAAGCACTTTCAGTTTACAGTATGATAGTACAAAATGAATACATCCAAGCCAGGAGTGACGATGCATGCATCCAGCTCCAGCTACTCGAGAGGCTGAGGTGAGAGTCTTGCTTGAGCCCAGGAGTTTGAGCCCAGCCTGGGCAACACAGTTAGAATCCATCTCAAAATTAAGGAAAAGGAAAAGAAAAAGGCCAGGCACAGTGGTTCATGCCCATAATCCCAGCATTTTGGCAGCCCAAGGCACAGCAGATCTCTTGAGCCCAGGAGTTCAAGCCCAGCCTGGGCAACATGGCGAAACCCTGTCTCTACTAGAAACACAAAAAGTTAGCCCAGCATGGTGGTGTGTGCCTGTAGATTCAGCTACTAAGGAGGCTGAGGTGGGAAGATAGGTTGAGCAGCCCAGGAAGTTGAGGCTGCAGTGGGTTGTGATCACACCACTGCACTCCAGCCTGGGCCACAGGAGTGAGATTCTTCCTTAAAAAAAAAAAAAAAAAAAATTCCAAAGCTGGGGAAATGAAAAAGGAAATAAAAACATATGCATTAAGAAATAATTTCCAATAGTTCAGTACCTTGTGCTTCTTCCAGTGGTGAAGCCCTGTTGAAGAGATCTTGGTCCTGCAAGGATTCTGTAGCTCTGGCTGGCTCCTCTTCTGGTCCTGCTGTCTCCATTTGGAAAGCTGACTGTTTGCTGAGAGCATTTGACAAACGCTGACTTTCCACATAGCTCTTTTTCCTAGAGATAGAACTTTTTTATTAGGAAACAGAAGAATGATAAAATGTTAGTTACCTTGGGTAAATCTACAAAATATCTATTAATCAGTTATGTGTTTCACCTCTCAAAAAGAAAAAATGGAAGCAACGAAAGGAAACATTTGAGTCTAGCCAGAGAAGTACAACTGCTAACACTGCATGGTATTCGGAGGACCGAATCAACCTTTTGGGTCCAGTGATATACGGTCTACCAAAATCAAAGAGAACGACATACAGCTGCTCTTTCTCTCAAGCAGCAAAAAGTGGTTTTTTTATCTCCAGAATAAGTATCCTTGAAACCAGGCTACATAATACAGCTTTCTAAAATCTGCAGACTTAAAGGATATTGGCATATTTGCCAAAATAGCCAAATCTCTGAATTAATAAAGGTTTCAATTGTTTTTACTTTTATCCCTAGTCCTGGTTCTTGTCCTTATCTTTCTTTCTGCCTCTGCTGTTTTCTGTGTGGATGAAAGTATTTTTCTTACAGGCAATTTTCCTCCCACCCTACTTCAAAAACTCTTGGGTCTAGAGCAGCTCACCACAGAAAGAGGAGGAGTGGGAATGGAACTTCAGGAAAAAGCCTCTAAATGCAACAAATTCATTACATGACATACTGATACCAAGAGCCAGACTCAAATTTGGCCAGGCTGAATTTTTTTTAAAAGCCCTTCCATATTTCTCAAATCCCAACCCTTCATGCCTGAGGCAACACTCCAACTCTAACTACAATTTACTTCCCAGTTTCTCCATCTCTTTACTGGAGCTGTAGTACATACAAAGTCACCAGCTTAAGCCAAAGGTGCACTTGTGGGTAGGTACAGGAAAACTTCATTGAGTACAGGAAAGGAAAGGCATAGGTGGAAAGACTATGCATAGTTACAAAGTCAAGGGGTAGCAAGGACAGAAAGGAAAAGAGGTGGGGGAGCAAGATGGTGACAGGAAATAAATAAACAACAAGTCAGGACGTTTAGGTCCATATTTTAAAGCCCCACCCTGAGAAAAGCATGCAGTATGACCACCAGAACTTTAGAATGACAGGGTCAGTTGAGAGCAGAGCACTCCACATTCGCCACCATCCCTCTAAAAAAGCTACTTCGTCAAAACTACAGATATCCTCTATTTTTATTAGCTCAAAACAACTTTTCAAACTAAGTCACAAGTTTCAAGTTAAACAGGAAAGAGCAACTTCCAAGTGTCCAATAAAATGACAGCAAGGAAAGCTATAAAAGTGAGGCAATCTGGGCAAGAGCTACCAGTCCTCACCCATGCTTACCCCAGATTCTGGAATCCGAAAAGCAGACGGGGCGTGCAGGGGAAAGAAAGATGGGGTGTGCAGGCGGAAAGAAAGCCGCAATCCAAGAACGGAAGGGCCCGGAAGCAGAGAAGGAAACAAATCTGCCAGGAAGAACCACAAAAATGTTCCGTGGCTACAGGCAGGAGGAGGGCAGGAGGGAGTCAGGAAGAACCACAAAAATGTTTCGTGACTACAGGCAGGAGGAGGGCAGGAGGGAGCCGGGGGCGGCAGGAGAGGGTGGACTGAAAGCCCGGCATGAAGTGTGGCAGGAGCGCCCACCCTTCTGCCCCACCCCAGAGACAACAGCCATGCACACACAACAGCGAACACCTGGCAAGGGGGAGGGAAGCGCTTGCCTGCAATCAAAGCACAGAAAATGCCTGTGGAGAACGAAGTCACGGCAGTAACAACGGCCCAGAAGAAAGCATTAAACATCTGGCATAAAATGTAAGACTCCAGCCTGCGCACTCTACAGTAAACGGCCAGGAACAACGTCCCTCTTGCGGGGAAGTCAATGAGAAACGAGAGTTACATACACAACGGATAAGGATGCCCACGCTAGGCAGCCTAGAAGCCAGCCACAAATCAGACGAGAAAAACAGGAGCAGTTCAAGAGACAAAAATAAAAATGAACAAACTATACAAGCAGCCCTGGAGAAAAGGAACAGTTTACAGAACTTTCAAAATTTCTAATTAGAATCTTCAGAAGTATCCATGTAGCTGTTACACTCAACCCTCGGTATACATGGGGGACCGGTTCCAGGACCCCTGCGTCTACCAAAATATGCCATATTCAAGTCCCACAGTTAGCACTGACTACATTCAGGTTTCACATCCACAGATACTGTATTTTCCATCCACGTTTGGTTGAAAGAAATCTGCTTGTAAGTGGAACCACACAGTTCAAACTCGGGTTGTTGGAGGGTCAAGTGTACATCCACAAAAACGGCCCATTTTAAAAAAAGGTCAAAAAAAGAGCTCTCATGATTAAAATTATGATTGCCAAATGATTTAATGAGCAGGGAGAAAAAAAGAAACTTATCTAGAACAATGTCTTTTTGCACTAAAACAGAAAAAAAGGGAAAAAAATAGAAATAGAACAACCCAGGCAATCCAAAACAGCAGTTCTGGAAAAAGAAAAGGAAAAACTAGAAGAAAAGCCGTAATTATCTAGAACTGATCTCCAAATCAATGCCAATTAGAATTTAGTGAATGGGGGAAAACAGCCCCACCCACAAGGGACTCAGACGGGATTCTAAAATTTCCAGAGAAAACATAGTTCAGATAAAAAACCAAGTATTGAGATTACACCAGACTTCACGTACAATGTAGCAGTATCTTCAAAATTGTGTGAAAATTTATTTTCATCCTAAAATTCTGTACTCAGCTAAAATATTAATTTATTCGAAGATTAGAATAACGACATTTTGAAACACAAATTCCCTCCTCCCCAAGAAGGGGTCAAAGAAGTCACCCCTCACCGGGAGACTGGGGCTTTGCCTCTCCCGGCTGCTGGCCCTCCAGTACAGCGTCCAAGGAAGCCCTATACTCAGACCAACAACTCAGGGCTTCAGACTGTTCAAAACTCAAGAGCTAGCTCCAAGCACTTACCTCTCCCCAGGCACTGAGTCTAAGACTCCATCTCGCCAGGCCTCCCGTCTTCCATCAACAAGGACCAACAGGACCAGTTTCCAGAGCTCCTGCCTCCAGCAAGAGTCAAGGGGATACCCTCAAGATGCCCTCCCATCCCTGACATTTGCGGTTTCCTCACAGCAACAGGTGAGTGGGACTACCTTCCCAATGCCCTTTAACTACCGAATTTCAGCTCCTAAAACCAGCCAGGATGCCTCACTGCTGGCACTCCAAGCCCCTTAAGACTGCCCAGCGCTTCTACTCCCCAACAAACAAAACCCTTCTACTGTGCCTTCTGTAATTGACAGAGCTGGGTTGACAAGATCTGCCATTCCTGAATCCCTTCTCTGAACATTCCTTTCACCTTACTGCTTTAATGAAAGCCTGAATATCCTGTGAGGACATTACTACCCCCAAGCTCTGACAAGGGGGGACCCTCATCTCTCCCACAGCCGTGGCATCATCACCTGGTGTGGAGATGGAATATATACGCCCTTCTTGCCCTCAGTGCCACTTCCAGGTCACTCTCCCTAGAGCCTCACAGCTCTGAATCACCTGCTACCCCTCTTGCCTCTAGTACCACAACTATATGATGCTGACCCCATCTGCACCTCCAACCCATCTGTACCACCACATCACTCTCCCTCCCACTGTCCATACCCTCTCCTCCTCCTTAACCTAAAGCCCATGGCCAATCTCAGCAACCTTGTCCCTTACTCCCTTTATAAACTACAACCCTGGTTAAATCCAATTCTCTGCCTCCTCTTCACCGGCACTCCTAAGCTCAGTGTGACTGGAGAAACATCACAATCACCCTGAACAGTCATGCCCATGGCCCTCAAGTTGGGCCCTTGATGTCGTCTAGGAATCCTAACATTTCAACCCTGTCCATTCATTTTCCTATGCTCCCATGTGATAATTTTACATCTTTTTTTTAAACCACCAAACTCCTCCTCCTCCACCCTCACTCTGACTTGATGATTATACTTCCTACTTCACTAACCCTACTTTTAGCCTGAAGCACTGAAAAGGTAACTTCCACAGATCCTTACCACTACATGCACCCACCCAGGACAGCCTCCCACCTGTTCCCGCAAAGGAACTGTCCGCAGTCCTACCCAGCTAAAGCCATTCCCCGCACTGCACATTGTGGCCTACCCTCTCTTACTGACACAGACGTTACTGCAGCAATTCTCTTCCCTTTCTACATCGGCAAGTTTTACCCTTTCCAGGAGATTATTCCTGTTATCATGTAAACAAGTAGCAACTTCTCCCACCACAAGAAAAAAAAAAGTGAAACTTTTCTTCACCCACTACAACCATCCAGCTATCACAACCTCGTTTCTCTACTCCCTTTCACAGCAAAACTCCACAAGCTGTCTACTGCCTCTAACAGTAACTCCCGTTCTCTCTGAAACCCACTCTGAGTAGGCCATCACGGTGCCTGTCCCTGCTTCCACCAAACTACTTACTGGGGTTCCGAATGACCTAATCTATGCTAATTCCAAGGGTCAATTCTTTGCCCTCATTTTATTTGACATAGTTGGGTAACTCTCCTTTTAGACATGCTCTGGACATGGCTTCCAGGATGCTCTGTTTTCCTCCTGCCTCTAATCACTAACTCTTAATCTCGCTGTTGATTCCTCCTGTCCCCAGCTTCTCACCGTGAAGCATCCTGAGGACCAGGCCTGGTTGCTCTCTTCCATCTGCCTCACTTCCAGACAGTCAAGACTCAGTGCCATGCTGCTCCCTCTTGCCTCCTACAGTCTCTTCCATGTGACAGCCAGAGTGGGCCTTTTTTTGAGACAGGGTCTCACTCTGTTACCCAGGCTAGAGTGCAGTGGTGCAATTACGGCTCACTGCAGCCTGGATCTCCTGGGCTCAAGTGATCCTCAGAGAGGGCCTTTTAAAACACAATTCAGATGTAGCCCTTTAGTGGCTTCCTGTATCTCTGAGTCAAGGTCCTGCTCACCACCTCGCCAGCCTCCCTGTGCTCTGTGGACCACGCGGGCGACGAGTCAAGGTCCTGCTCACCACCTCGCCAGCCTCCCTGTGCTCTGTGGACCACGCGGGCGACGAGTCAAGGTCCTGCTCACCACCTCCCCAGCCTCCCTGTGCTCTGTGGACCACGCAGGCGACGCTCCTGCCTTAGTTCCTTCAGGCTGGCTGCACCTTTGGCCTGAAGTCTGCTCCCCCGGGCGTCCACATAGTTAACTCCCTCCCTCAAGTCTTGGCTCAACTCTGTTTTCTTCTTTTTTTTTGAGAGAGTCTCACTCTGTTGCCCAGGCTGGAGTGCAGTGGTGTGATCTCGGCTCACTGCAACCTCCACCTCCCACGTTCAAGCAATTCTCCTGCCTCGGCCTCCCAAGTAGCTGGGATTACAGCCACATGCCATTACACTTGGCTAATTTTTGTGTTTTTGGTAGAGATAGGATTTCACCATGTTGGCCAGGCTGGTCTCAAACTCCTGGCCTCAGGTGATCTACCTGCCTTAGCCTTCCACAGTGCTGGGATTACAGGCGTGAGCCATTGTGCCCTTGGCTCATATCTTATGTCCACAATGAGACCCATACTGAACACTGCCTTCAGCCTTCCTAATAACCCTCCTTATCATATTCTGTTTTTTTCTAGTACTTTTCCCTTCTAATATACTGTAAAATTAGTATATTTTAGTGTCTTGTTTAACATCCGTTGTAATCACTGGCATTTCCTACCCACTTGGAAAAGTGTGTGGCGCACACAGTAGGTACTCAGTCAAAACTGCGCAGCAAAGGAATGAATACACAAGGGTTAACATCTTTAATACAAAGAAAGCACTTATATATAAAGACTATCAAGAGGCAATTCACAACATAAATATAAGTAATGAACAGACATTAAAGTAGGTTCAATTCCATAAATACTCAAATACAAATTTAAACACAGAAAACAAGATTGTCTGTAATACCACCATTACCATTTTGGTTTTTTAGACTTCCAGACTTTCTTCCATGCATACACACATGTGTATTATATAAATTATTTTTCCCTCCAAAAATCAAAGATTAAAACTAGCATCATCAAATGTCGGGCAGGGCTGAGGGAAGCTGGCATTTTCATCATACGTCTACTAGGAGAAGAAACTGGCACAAGTTTTCTCAAGAGCAATGTGTTAATTTGTCATGGTCTTTAAAATACACTGTTTTTACCTCAGCAATTTAAACCCCAGAAACCTTAATAATATCCTAGGTGTGAAAAATGTATATATAAATGTACATATAGGGAAGTTCATTACATTTATAATAGCAAAACTGGAATAATCTAAATGACCAACATAGATCTGAGTACACAGTCCATTAACATTATGACACAGATTCATATTAATAGTAATTGAAAGCTGAACATAATACTGCATCTTAATTTTTTGTGTAATAAACAGAATAAGAGTTTAACTTATTTTGTTAAAAAAATAAAAAAATTTTCATTTTTTTTTCTATAGTTTCATATTAGAAGTAAAAAGATTTAAAGGCATAAATGCACATACAAAAATTTGTAGTATGGAAGACTACAAATAAAAATGTACTAAATGGCTGTTCTCTATTTAGTGGGATTATAGGCCTTTACTGTCTTCAAATAATTTTCTATACTCTCCGTTTTTTTCAATAGCACATGTTAATTTTAGAATAAAAAAAAAATGTTTTGAAAGACTAAAACTGTGATTAAAAAGCATAAAGAAAACTCTTGGCCGGGTGCGGTGGCTCACACCTGTAATTCTAATCCCGGTACTTTGGATGGCCAAGGCGGGCAGTTCACTCAAGGTCAGGAGTTTGAGACTAGCCTGGCCAACATGGTGAAACCCCATCTCTACTAAAAATACAAAAACAATTAGCTGGGTGTGGTGGCACATGCCTGTAATCCCAGCGACTCAGGAGGCTGAGGCAGGAGAATTGCTTGAACCAGGGAGGCAGAGGTTACAGTGAGCCAAGATCACACCATTGCACTACAGCCTGGGCAATGGAATGAGTGAAACTCCACCTCACAAAAAAAGAAAAGAAAACTCTTAAAGATTCTTAGAATTAATCAGAATTACTTAGAGACACAATCACATTGTCACTTTCCACAAGACTGCGTAAGACCTACTTTTAACATAGTACAAGCAAACGAAGGCATGAACTTACTCGTCATCCTGGAAGCTAAGCTGTAACCTCTCTCTTGGTTCAGCATCACTCTGGCTTCCGGGAGATGACCCAGATGGAACTGAAAATCTCTCTTCTACTAAGTAAGATGACTGGACATCAGGATACCTACACAAGAAAAAAATTTGTTTTAATTGTTAAGAATTAAATTACACATATTTAAATGTCATCATGACATAGGGCTGCATGACAGTAAAACCAACCACCAGGGACAAAAACAAACAGGGCTCCTGTATTTCAAACCATGATCCTCTGTGCAAAGCACGGAAACCTGTGGCTCAGCAATGGGGAATTCATCTGTATTCAACAATACAGTCACAAAAAATCTTAAAGCTATAAGAGCTGACAGCGTTAATACAACCCCTTCGTCCCAAAGGTCAAGATGATGCTCCTCACTAAATGTTTAGGTTGAGAGAAGATGGGAAAGTTTAAGCATAGGCAAACTTTATACGTTACGCAAGACCCTACATGGAATGGATGTATAAACCATACACAGTCCAGTTGAAGATACAAAACAAGGTGTATTTAACCAAACATCAATCTGGTAATAAAACAGAAATTTTAAAAGTAAAGAAAATAAAAGCTGGTTGAGTTTTGGGGGTTTTTTTGAGACAGTCTCCCTCTGTCGTCCAGCTGGAGTACACTGGCCCAATCTCAGC
Source organism: Mandrillus leucophaeus (assembly GCF_000951045.1). NCBI lineage: Eukaryota > Metazoa > Chordata > Mammalia > Primates > Cercopithecidae > Mandrillus > Mandrillus leucophaeus. The sequence goes on along the minus strand of NW_012102987.1, from coordinate 920,986 downwards.
TCACTGCAACCTCCGCCTTCTGGGTTCAAGCGATTCTCCTGTCTCAGCCTCCCGAGTAGCTGGGATTAGAGGCATGAGCCATCACGCCTGGCTAATGTTTGTATTTTTAGTAAACAGGGTTTCGCTGGCTGGTCTCAAACTCCTGAACTCAAGTAATCTCCCCGCCTTGGCCTCCCAAAGTGCTGGGACTACAGGCATGAGCCACGACGCCCAGCCTGGTTGAGTTTCTAAGGAAGAGAAACTTGACTTCAGGAGATGAAAGTTACTAGAATGACAAGAGTTACTTGAAGAGTTACTTCACAAACCTAGGACAGACTGAAAGCTGGAAGAGAAAGAGAAAGACAGCCATACAAATCCAGTAAAGAGTAAACCTGGCTGAAATGAATTAAAAAGTGAGACTCTGTCAGACCTCTAAATAGATCCAATGACCCAAAACTCTAGACACCTAACCTAAGATGGACCAGAAACTCATGAGACATTAGGAGACAGTTCAGTGTAGCTAAAAATGTAATTCATAGATGTCTTTTGAGAATTTGTGTTGCCACATTCTGTAACATGAACAGAAAAGCAAATAAAACCAATGTACTGAAAAAGAGAAGAGGCTGGGTATGGTAGCTCACACCAGTAATCCCAACGCTTTGGGAAGCTGAGGCAGGAGGATCACTTGAGCCCAAGAGTTTAAGAACAGCTTAGCTAACACAGCAAGACCCTATCTCTACAAAAAAATTTTTTTAATTAGCAAAAAAAAAAGAGAGAGAAGAGAACGAGTTATACAGAGAGACACAGGGTGGGATGACAAAAACCCAAGTCCTGATAGCTTCCCAAATCTCAATCCCTGTCCCTTCTTGCAGCAAAGCTCTGCACTCCTCCCCTGATGACAAGAGGTACTCCTACAACCTTATGATTAATTTTCCTTTGAACTTCGCTAACACAACTTGTTTTACATTACTAGCCATTAGTATGACTGAACTAATACAAATCCAAAACACTATAGACAAAAAAAAAAAAAAATAGACCAAAATAGGTAATTGGTGCTCAAACCCCAAACCTACCCACTTTGAAAAGGCAATGCAATATGTCTTTTCCATATTCATTTCACATATTTGGCCATCTCCCTCATAGACAAAACAAAAAGCTCAAGCTTGACTGAGAAACATAAGTATCAGCATGCTGTCGGCTTTACGCCCTGGAAAAAATCTGCTCAAACAAATCTTACCTGTTATCAGTGCTGGATCTATTCCTAGCAAGTGTGGAAACAGCAACCGGCAAGCCAAGATTTGAAGAAAGAGTGACATTTTCCAAAATCCCACTGTTACCAAATAATGAATTGGTGAGAAAGCTTGGAAATGATTCTTCTGCTATACCTCGAAAATCTTCCATCTCACTGCAATAACAAAAGTATTTCAATAGGTCACATATTACTGTAAGATGTTTTTAAATGATTAAAAGCATCATCTTAGAAAACTAATAAATCTTAGGAAAAAAATCCTTTTTGTAGCATCAGTAAGGGGGAAATAGGCAAATAGTCTGAGGTAAAATAAATCTCAGAATACTCTGCTACTTTATAGATGAGAATAGAAACCTTAAACATTAAACTTATCTTCTTATAATTAACATAATAACGCAATACAACACATTTTAATTTGCTCTTTGCTTCATGTAGCAAGGAAAAAGAATTACTACAAACTTATCTAGTAAAGAAAGCAAAGATGGCAGAGAACACTGATGGTATATATACAAATGATTTTAGGGCATATTTAAAAGTTTGGTAGTTACGTACTCATTCTAATACAGAACAGAAAAAGTACAACTAGCAAAAATCTAGCCTGGATCTCAGAGTGTCGTTAAGAGCGAATTAAAAAGTGAACACATTCAAAGAAAAATTTTCAGTTAAAGTATAGTTGGCACATGGACAAGGTAAAAGGGGTAAAAGGGGCACACAAATGACTAAATCTGGAAGACACCAGCACAAAACCTACGCTATTACTAGAGAACTTGACCACGGTACTCTGAAGATGTTAGCCAGTCTCAACAATTTTTCAGAGTACGTATCATATACACACTGCATGGAAATCAGTAAAGGAAATAATGACAGGAGGACTAAAAGATAAATAATCAGGAAAAGCTAAAAAAAAGAAAGGATATTGGCAATGTGCCTTGAAGACTGAGAAGAACTTTTAAAAGGCAGAGTATGGGATAAGAGAGTTTATTTAGGATGACAAACATGAGCCAAAAAGGAAAAGAGTTAAATTTTATTGCATATCTACTAACTTAACTCACTGAATCCACAGAAAATCTTACAATATAGGTATTACCCCATTTTACAGATGAGGAAACAAACTGAGAGACTAAATTAGCTCAATTTTCCCAAGGTTGTAATTCGTTAAGATTCAAACCCAGGTCTGACTCGAAAACCCACCCTAAGTGCTATGTCTATGCTGGCAGTAGCAAATACTCCAATGTATTTTGGCAGCAGGTGAACAAAATAACACAGTAAACAAAGCTAGAATGCCAGAATGGAGCCAGATTCTAAAAGTCTGAAACGGTGTATTGGAAAGTTTGAACTGTACTCTGCAACCAACGAAGGACTGGCACAATCAATCCATAGTATGGGAAGGGAGAGGACTTAAACACCTGGAAGACTATTCAAAGAGCTACTTCAGTAACACAGGAGTGTACTAGGATCAACGACAAATTGGATTAAAGCACAGATTTTAGACAGTATGGACTAACTACTCTACAAAATATAAAAAGAAAAGGTTTCACGACCACTAAAGAGAGTATGGGGCAGGTGCGATGGCTCATGTCTGTAATCCCGGCATTTTGGGAGACTGAGGCAGGCGAATCACTTGAGGTCAGGAGTTCAAGACCAGCCTGGCCAAAGACGAGGTGAAACCTCGTCTCTACTAAAAATACAAAAACTAGCCGGGCGTCATGGCGGGCACCGGTTACCCCAGCTACTTGGGAGGCTAAGGCAGGAGAATCAACTGAATCTGCGAGGCAAAGGTTGCAGTGAGCCAAGATTGCAGCCCCGCACTCCAGCCTGGGCGACGGAGCGAGACTCTATCTCCCACCAAAAATAAGAACTTACTTGTTTTGGAATAGGAATTAAAACAAATTAAAGAATGTGTAAGCAGAAACTCAGTTCTATGTAAGAAAACCCAATTTCCCCAAGAAAGAGAAACAGCTGGAGCCCTTCAAAAATTATCTGCCTGTTTTCTGTGGCTAGTGAGCCTTATCTCTCCTCCTTTCCACGGCATTGTGAAGACCCTGTTTCTCTGGCTGTGCAGCTGCAAGGTCACTAGACAGATAAACTCAAGCCGTAAAACATGTTTTTCCCTGGAAAGTAAGAAATGATGTAACGCATGTCTCAATTAATTGAATAACTGTTCTTGTTTCTCGCTTCTGTAGTATGCTATTCCCTGTACAGATCCCCCCCGCCCGCCCCACGAAATGCTTAAAAGGTAGCTTAACTCTTTGAAGGCTCAGACTTGTCCAGGGCTCAGACTTTTTGGATGTTAATCCGACTGGGCTGGTGCACCTAAATAATAAATCCTCCTCAATCCCTCAGTCTGATTCCTAAATTATCCCACAACAGTTTATGAAGTGCCCATGCCCCCGTCTGAAGCCCACCTCTCCACTCTGTACTCGATCCCAGCCCCTCACGGCACTGACAACTACTCTACCAACCGGCCCCCTTTCTTAACGTGATCGAGTCTTCTGTCTGTGCAAGCCCTCCCATGCTGGGCATGCTGCTATTTCTCCCACCTTTTAAAAAAGCCTTCCTCTTCATTATCCCCTGAACTGCCACCACACCTATCCATGCTCCCTTTATCACAGGCTTCCAGAGGAATCATGACTGACCATCCAGTTTTATCACTGTTTATTCTTGCATTTATCTGTCTTCTTCCAGTGAAATAATTTCTCCCTAAGAGCAGGGGCCTTGCCTATCTGTCCATCACTATTTCCTTAACACTTAGAACAATGCTTAGCACACAGCAGGTACTCAGTAAGTATCTGTGAAACTAATGAACGACAACATTCTCAGGCAGTGGGTAACCTCAACTTTAACTTTAACCCCTATATATTTAGAAGAGCAGCTTCTTGGGGAAATGTCTATCTTGTTCATCCATATATTCCCAATACCTGACACAGAAGTGGAAATACAAATTGCAAAAAGGAGTTGTAAGGAAGAATCTGTAACCCCTAGTTTGCTGATACTCAGTGTCTATTATCAAGTAATGTGCTAATTATTTCACATACATTTTTCTAATCCCCATGTCAAATCTGTAAGGTAGCTATCATTCCTATTATTGAGGGAAATGAGGCAGAGAGAATTGAGATGTTTCCAGTCCACACAGCACAAATGAGGCCAGAGGATTCCCACCCAGGCAAGTCTGGCCGCAGGGTATTCTTTCCTCTGCACTAATTCCACCTCCCGGTGGTGCCTGAAGTCCCAGCTCCTCAGGAGGCCACCATGGAAGGCAGCTTGAGCCCAAAAGTTTGAGGCTGCAGTGAGCTATGATCACGCATGTGAATAGCCACTGCAATCCAGCCTGGGCAACAAAGTGAGACTCTGTCTTAAATAAATATACAGGAGCATATGCATCAGTTATATGCAAATACTACACCGATCTATGTAAGGAACTTGAGCATCTAGAGGATTTCAGTGTCCTGGGGTAGGAGCAGGTCCTGGAATCAATTCCATGGATAACCTGAGGGAACAACCACACTTCCAAATGGCTCTCTGACATCTACCTTACCCCCCAATGCAATACAAAATACAAAAGCAAACTTGTTACCTTTCCTCCGTTCCTTCCTGCCGTTATCTTCAGTCTTCGCCCAAATCCATCCCTATTAACTGGCAATACAAGACGGACACCGAGGACCATTCTGATCCCTCCTGCTCTCTCACCAAACTCTAATGCTTCTAACGTCAAATACACCTCTGGAGCCGAGCCCCACTTCTATATTCCTAATGCCGGCTGCCCATCACTTTTTATTCTGGACTATCACACGAGTCTCCCAACTAGCCTCCCCAAGTCTAGCCTTGTAATTACTAAGTTATTCATTCATATACAGACGTGTAAACTATTAAAATGCATACAAAACACTTCAACAGTTGTTCCTATTTAGAAGGGGCCTAATCCAAAGAAAACTCAGAAATTATGCGAAGATCATTCATGCAACAACCATTATGAAACACAAACCATGAAGAACAGTCTACTTGACCCCAAGAATGCAAAAATAAGTAAGGCAGCTCTCCTCAGGGAGCTGACAATCCCTATCAACGACGATAGTGGCAAGTGCTTCAACAGACCTTTGCTAAGGGTGCAAAGGTAACAAAACCCACGGGAAGATTCCTCAAGATGTAACCTAGCACCTAGTCTCTTCTCCAGAAAAGATTACACTTGCAAACCATTCAAGGACGTAACACATTCCTGAAGGAAATTTCCTTTAATTTCTCACATTACTGCATTACCCACCCCTCCTCCATCATCTCAAGTGAAGACAATATGTTATCTCTTCTTCTATATTTGAATTGAGTAGCTATATTTGCAATTTCTCTTGCTATTTCCTTAGAGTAGGGACCTCAAATTTCACATCTGGGTTCACTAATTACATTCCTAGGTACATTACATTCCATAGTACATATGACTACAGTCAGTAATCGTAGGTCTAGGTATACGATTACACACATTTAAAAGCACGTGCCGTGGAACCCAAAGCCGAGCCAAACTTTCCCAAAACTCATCATTTACTCTTGGCACTTTAAGATATACTTTAAAACTAGGTAGGCATTTGGTATATTGTTGTTCGAGGCTTACCGGTTTTGCCCAGAAAGCTGAAATTTGGAGAAAAAGTTGATTTTGGAGCAGTAAAAACGCCAGTCGAATGACCTCAAAATACTAACAGCCAATGGGAATACGGTCATAGGAACAGCTGTTCTCCAAACGACTGCCTTGAAGAGGTCCTCACGTTTTACTAAACAATCTCTGAAATGAACAGCAAAGTACACGCAGAGCGTATTAACATTCGTCTCATTTCCCGCTCTGTTGATAATGAAATCATAGGCAAGCAATGCAGGTGAACTATTAGGAAGAAATGAACGCAACCTGCAGAAACCAAAGCAAGCCAGTCCACGGAGGACAGGGGCATTCAGCATTAGGCTCACAAAGTTACTTCCTGGGTCAGAATTTTAAACAAAAAAGAGAAACAGAGCCGCCCATCACGATGCACAGAAAGCAGCCACCACCGGCCACCGCACAGGCACCTGGCGAGACGCCCAGAGGGAAGCACGGAGAGGGCCGGTCCCTCGAGAGGTGGGAGTCCCCAGACAGGACGGAGGAGAGACAGCCGCGATGCCCTGACAGTCTCTCATCACGCCCGGCCAAAGCGCCGCGACACACGGGCGTGCAATTAACCCCAACCGGGCGCAGCTCGGCTCGGAGGCCGGAGGCCGGGCCAGGCG
>NW_012102987.1:900131-913954 GCF_000951045.1 Mandrillus leucophaeus | reverse complement strand
CGCCCCGGCTGCAGCCCCGAACGGCCGTACCGCGCCCGCCTCTGGTTTACGTCTGTTCGCAGCACCAGGCAAGGGGAGGAGACTGAGCCGGCTTTTGATTGGACAGCAGGAAGAAATGGGGCGGGAAGAAGCCCAGTGATTGGTGGGGACCGCGCGTTCCTGGATTTGAAGCGAGGAAGCCGCGCGCCCTGCGCGTCCGGGGAAGAAGGAGGAGGAGGAGCTGGAGCTCTGCGCCGGCTGGGACCCGGGGGCTGCTCCCGTTGGCGCCGCCTTCAAGGTCTTGGCGAATTTGAAAATAATGCTTACTTTATTCAGTTTGGGGCTCCAGGGCACCGCCAGTCACTCTATGCGCAAAGAAGTATTCCCCGCCAACAAATCCCCCCGATAGGTTTCGTCCTTCCGTGGGCAGATGCAGACCTTCCTGTTGGTAGACCTGAGAGGCGTCGGGTTTCACCTTCAGTTAATTCCTCGGGATCCAAGTCTCATGACAGTTCCCACATCTAGTCGCCTCTCTGTGACACAGTAGGCTTTGCCTCGATTGGGAAAAAGTGAGGTGAGGCATAATTTGTCCCTAAGTAGCTTCCTACTTTTGTCCATCCTTCTTAGGCCACAAATCCCATCCCCGCCATGTGCTCGGCACAAGCCCTTAACTACTACACTGCTTCACTGAGACCACGCCTTTCACTCAAAATGTATCTCAGTCTTTTTCAGTAAGGTCCCTTATCTCAAAATTCATTCCATATAGTCACAGAAGGAAAAGAGTCCCTCTTTTCCAAAGCTAACCCCTTAACTTCATTCAAGTTACTGAAAGATGCCCCGCGCACTTTGGAGGAGAGAATAGGGAAAATGCAAAGTTTAGAAGCCCCTAGACCTGAGGTTAGCTCGGTGGGGAAAGACGTCTGTTTACTTGACCGCTTTCTACCTCCTGCAAACATGGCTCAGCTGTCATTCTTGTATATCCTCGCCATTGTTTTCCTTCTCTCTGCCTACAAAAATGCAGCACCTCTCTATCCAAACACATTCACCACACATGCCACACACACCACTCACATCAAACACACAGCCACACACACCCACATACAACCCCACACACGCATACACACATCCACACACAACACACACCCACGTACACCCCCCCCCACACACACACAAGACACACATCGCCCACACACCACACCCCTTCCTTGATTCTGTTTCATCACCTAATGACCATTCTTGGCTCCTTCCCTTAGTGGTCTCCACTTTTTTTTCCATAGAGGAAACCAGGCTTCCACTTTTTATACCTGATTTTGACGCATTTCATGGTGTCTATAGCTGGGTCCTGAAAACTTAACATTTATCAGGAATAGACTCCTAATTGTCAAACTCAGTGATTATCTCCACAGTTCTTTACACCTCTTCTTGGAACCCTGCAGCCTTGGTATTTGCAAAGAGTAATTACTTTATTCTACCTTTGTCCACACTCAATGAGCAAAGATGAATGCAGAAAATCTCAAGATTTTCTGAATCCCAAAAAAGTAAGCCAAATGCTTCGTTAGCCCTAGAGCTGAAAGGGTATACTGGAGTGTAATGAGCCACATTTCACATTTCTTTCTCAGAGTATCTTAACCTCTTTCTACAAAGCGGTCACACATTGGAAGTGAACTGCTTAAATATGTCTACATGTTCCAGACTGTCACTCACACCAAATCCTTAAAAAATGTCCTTCCTCCATAAATATCCTCAAGTCACCAAAGCACTCCGCACAACACTCAGCAACCTGATAGAACTCTATTGACAGAGATCTCTGATTCAGTCTCGGCAGCAAGACAGCCTGGACTCCGACGCCAGGCTGCCTGGATCTGAATCCTGGCTCGCCCTCCCTCTTCCAAACTGTGCAGCCTTGGGCAAGGAACTTTAACCTGCTGGTATCCTTGTCTGTAAAAAGGGGATAAAGCGTTTGCCTCAGAGGCTTACTGTGAGGATTTAAAGCGACTCCTGTAAGGTATCTAGAGAAGTACTGGCTCATGGAAATACTCAGCAAACATTAGCTATTATCTTATACCTCAGGATCTCACCTCAGTGCCGACTGGAGAGGAGGAACAGAACTCCCACGGTGATTTCCAAATCTCTTTAGACGCTGAGTAGAGCCTGCAGAGGCCCCATGACCAGGGTGCCTCCCAGGGAATTAGAAGCGAGGCCTATCCAGTTTTAAGTTGACATCTCTCAGCTCCCCTTTTACCAACTGCTTAAAGTGGTATGCCTCAGCCACCAATACCCAAAACCTTCTCCCATGTAACCACAAGGTATGATTCCAGATTAATGTCCCACTAGTTCCCTAAATGAACCAGACTGTTACTTATATCCTGTTCTGTAAACATACCCCTACCCTCTTTTACCTATTGAAATCAGACATCCCTTCCAAATTCTGCCAGCTCAAATAACTTCTCTCTTTTATGCCTACTATACAATTTCTACCATTATTACAAAGCCGAACCCATTACCTTTGGTAAATTCTAGAAATGCCTTCTCCCACGAGTGTAAGTTTGTGTGCAGACTACCTTTCTATTTTTTTGCATACCCCAGTGTTTGGCACAGTATCTTGCACATGGTAGATGCTCAGGATTCACTACATTAAATTGGAGAATGGTCTCAATTTCATTATCCCATTCTTACCCCAGGTACCTCTATGACTGAAAGCTCAAAGACATGCCTTCTCATTCTGAGTCAGATTCAGCATTAAAATTTCTTGTTTGATCCTCCATAAGGCTACAAGCCTAGCAAGTCAATTAACCAGAGGAAGACCTTTGAGAATTATCTGAAAGAGATATTTACATAGAAATGCTAACCTTAGAGACAAAACACTTTGATGATTAGACAATAAAACTCCAATGTTCCTTAAACTAAAATGAATAGGCTAGGTGAGGTGGTTCACGCCTATAATCCCAGCACTTTGGGAGGCCAAGGTGGGATGACGGATTGAGCCTAGGAGTTTGAGACAGCCTGGGCAAAAAGTGAGACCCCTCACTACGAAAAATTTAAAAAAAAAATAGCCAGGCCATGGTGGCGTGCACCTGCGGTCCAAGCTACTCAAGAGACTGAGGTCGGGGGATCGCCTGAGCCCGGGAGTTCAAGGCTGCAGTAAGCCATGATCATGCCACTACACTCTAGCCTGGGCAACAGTGTGAGACCCTGTCTTAAAAAATAAAAAAATAAAAAAAATGAATAGCTCTTAATCCTTTGCATATTAAGAAGTACTAGAGATATGACAGTATTCAAGGAAAGGTGTCTTTGAAAATTAGAATAGTTATAACAATTATGTCACCTATGTGATTACCTCATAAGACACACGAAATACTGTTCAGAGCACCTCTGTCTCTCTAGCCCTGATAAGAGGTTAAACCCTTGACAATTCCTGACAGAACTGAACCAACAAGCATATTACTAGTTTTAACCATTTTATCACAATTTCTATCAAGTACATTCTCATCTTAAAATATTTTAGAAAATATTCTAATGTTGACTAACTAGGTTGAAAGTCAACATCTGTGCATTCTAAATGTTAGTCTACATACTGACTTTCTACCTTTTAAATAAATGTAATATTTTTGCTCACATCTCCTAATTTTTGTTTGGGTTTTTTGTGAGATAGTGAAAGGAGAGTAAGCCTTAGCAACTATCTTAAATAAAATACATTCTGTTTTTATAAGGCAAGAGATTTGTGTATTTTACAATATATTTTATTACATAACCTACTTGGATAATAATTACAAAAGCTTTAAACAGTAATTCCAAGTAGTGAAAGGCAATTTCCTTTAAAAAAAAAAAAAAAAAAAAAAAAAAAAAAAAAGTCCACATTGGGTTTTGCTGCTTTATACACAGGAATGATTTACTTTACATACTAGTCAGTTGCAACATTAGCCTGTAAAATGAAATCCATTTTCTAAGGTCTCAAAGACAGAATCAGCTTCATAAGAATATGCTTTCACATTAGCCAGTCTGATAAAGGATAAACAACTTAAGACTATGGTAACAGTTCAAAATAAAATTTACAAAACAGGCACTTTGAAGTCAGCTACTGTGTGTAACTTCACAGTTAACGTTACTTGGACATATCTCATTTCATCAAAGGTTATCACCCAGTGAAGCCAACGTTCCTTTGATGGAGACGCACAAACAGATTTAGGTTCGAAACACCGTGTTCCAGTTGTAATACATGCAAGACAGACCCTAAGTTAGAAAAATCTTCTGAAAGAAAGTGAAGAAAAACAAAAAGCAGCCAGAAATGAAAGCATTTACAAGCACTTGAATAAGGCCTTTCAATGTTAAATCAGTGTTTTAAACCCCTTCATTCTCAGGTAAGGGATTAAGAGGCCGAGAGAGATATCGTCTGCGAGGGTGAGGATACTGGAGGTTGGCAGTGTCAGCATCGCAAGAGTGCTCTACCAGAGGAGGAGGAGGAGGAGGAAGGAGCTGGGCATAACTGGACCATCTCGATCCAGCCCGTGGGGAATCCAGAGGGGGAAAGAAATACCTGAAACAATGAAGACAGGAACAAAACACCAAACAAAACAAAAACAGGGAAAAAAAAAAAAAAAAAAAACACAAGAAAAAGAGAAAAGTAGTAAATACAGAGAGAACCAAAGAGGAGAAAACACATGCTAGAAAAAAAAAAAAAAAAAAGCTTTAGTATATTCATGCCAAAACTAACAGAACATAATAGCACAAATCAAGACCCTTACTCAAATCAAGATTGCTTAAGCAAGTATAGAAACTTGAAAAGAATACAATCTGTTAAACTTAAAATGTCAAAAAAAATCAATATAAATGTTACAAAGAAAAACATTAATTTTATAAATTCAAAACACTTTCTAATCTCTCAGAAACATCTGATGCTATTCTGTACATTTACAAATCTAATAAGCTTTTTCTCTTAAGCAATGGTTCACTCACAAGAGCAGCAAGCACACATTTTTTTTAGTGCATACATGATACTGGGAACACACACAGTATGGCTGGCTACTGCAACATGCGTTTGAACAACTACAAACACTGAACACTTATTTTTCTGCAAAAGCCTTAGGATAGCTACCAAATTTTGAGAAGTGAAAGGACTCACAAAATGACCGTGCCCTACTGTTACTCTTCTTCCATTTTGTAACTTACCCGTAACACTTACACATTTTAGCAAGCTTAAATATTTATAGCTTTGTTATCAAGGTCAGAGCTTTACAGGATATGAACTAATTTAAACAGCCAACTAAATTAAGAAAATCTTGAGACGTGGAATGCTGACATTAATTTACATGCACAATTTTAGTAAAATTTTAATGGCTTCTCTTAATAGTGTGTGTCCAAATTTTGATTTGAAGGAAACTAACCCATGGAATAAATAACACCATAAAAATATACAAATGTATATAAGAAACATTTATCTCTTTAGTGACTATGAATTAAAAACTTATAAAAAAGTGTTTCCATCTTACTTCCAAATTGTAAATGAAACAATACCAAATGCTTAACCTGGCTACAACTGTACAGTCAAGTTCCTTCATTTTACTATTACTACTTTACTAATTCACTCCTTTACTAATATTCTTTAAATACTACAAGGAAATGACAGAGTTGTACTGAATGTCATGTATAAAGCAATTCTACAAAAAGTAAATCACTCAAAACAATCTTTATAAAAAATATTTATTCAATCTTCAAATTAAAATTATAAAAGTTCATTTTAAGCTGTTTTAAGAAAGCAAAAGAAATATGTCTATATTTTCCAAATGAAATAAAGTGATATTTCCCCTCCTCCCAACTACTTAGATAAGAATGGTAACAACCCTTTTAATCTTTAAACCCAAATTAGTTTCAGGAATATTTCAAAAAATTGTTTTGGTGACAATGTCTCAACAGAAAGCCTCTCCATTTATATTTCAAAAGTTTCAAATAGTGTCAATAAACTGACTAGTACAAAAAAATATACACTGTATTTTTAAAGGCCTTTAGGATTGCGTTTAGTAGTAAGCAGGCTGCTGGTGTATCTTGGGAGAGGTCAAACGGCGCTGGGGAAGGGGAAAAGGAGCTCGCTTTCCATTCCTGTGTGCATGCAACAAGCAGCAAAACAGCAAAGTTACTCCAGTTAGCTTGTACTCAGCTGTGCTTTCTGTTAAAGGACATAATACAAATGGAAAAGGGAAATGCATCACAGATCCAACACAGATGGTTATCGGCACAATAAGAATACAGATCAAAAAACAGAAGCTATTTACAAAAGAAAATACGCAGTACAGGCAGTGACCAAGAACCAGCCTTAAAAAATCAACTCTACTTATTTGTTTCATGAAATAATCTTTATAATCTGGTATCTTCCACGGTAACCTGAAATCGTTTTGATGCACATACTTAAAAACTCAAAATCAAAAGCAGGACTTCTTTATAAAAACATAACAATATAAAAATAGTTGAAATTTTAAATACAATTTTCTTATTTTATTTAGGATAACAACAGGATAACCACAGGACAGTCCATTAGGCTGTGTTTTGACGTTTCCTGAATTCTATTCCAAATTATTCACAAAGACATATTAAAATAATTTTATCTTACAAATTCACATATTTAAAATTTGAACATGAAAACAAAAGGATGACTCTTTAGATGACATCAAATATTCCTTATTATGATACACAAGAATGTAACATACGTTAACTATTCTAAAAATCAATCTCAGGTTTTATTATTTCCTCTTATTTCCATTAAACTTTAAACACAAAAGCCAAATAATTTAATGTACTCTCTTCTAAAAAGCCTTAATAAATGTATTTTATTTAAAATTGCAGTTTGACCTAATGCAAAGACCACACTACAAGCAGTGAAAAACACTAATGTTCATTTGGACTAAAACCCTCACTATTAAACCAGATAACCTTCCTCTCACTGTTGCAGAAGTGAAGTTGAATCTTAAACCTGTAACATTTCTACCGATAGACCACTAAAGCTTCAGAATATAATGTAATGACCTCATAACCTACCTGCAAATGTTATGACCAAGTAAGCCAAATACAGAGGTAACGAAATGAACTCTTAAATGCTAATATAATCACATGTGAACATTTCCACTCCATCTTATAATCCAGGAAATAATCCACCTTAAGTAGAGCTACCAGAATGATTTAAAACAAAGAGAATTTCCAGTTCTCCCATGAACAGCCTACCTGCCAGTAGAAGATCCATTTAATGAATTCTGAAGACTTGGAATATTTGAACCTAGGGAAGGATTTGAGTTTCCCTGCTGAGAACTCCCATTGACTGGGCTCCCATTACCTTTCAAAATACCAGTACACTTCCAATTGTCCATATAATTAGCTGAAAGGAAAATAATCAAATACATTAACGTGATTAATACCAATGCCTAAGGGCACAAATCCGTACCCATGTCCTTAAATTACAATTAAAGAAATGAGGGAGAGGCTGGGGGCTACATTTCTTTCAGGATAAACATTAAAGACACTTTTTAAATGGAAGACACATTGTCTTAGTTTTAACAAATTTTTAGAAGTTTTCAAAGTGTCAATAACTTTAAAAATATAAAGCTTTCACCACCCATGTTACAGATAATAGCAGAGACAATTTTCTGAGCTACCGTATTATCACATTATGAAATTAATATTAAAATCTCCATTATAATATTAAAGTCTTCATTTTAATGAATTTCACTTACATATGTAAGGTAATGAAATTGTCTTCTTAATTATGCAAGTGTAAGTTATATGGGTACCTAATGTCTTCTGAAATGGATGTAGGTAAAAAACCTTTGGAGATTGAGTGGCTTATCCAAAATGGCCTTATTAGTTTGAATGCAAAATTGGTCTCTGAAGACAATGAGCCCAAGAAAATCAAGTTAGGCAGCCTGCTGGGGAGCATGGCAAGGTGGTCCTGACTAAAGCCCAGAGGCAGAAAAGGACAGCAAAGCCCTTGAAATCAAATTACACTGAAGAAAGGAAGGTCTGAGCTGGTTTTGCCAAAGCCCAAAATCGAACATGGGAGGCCCTCAAGCTTACCCAAACTGCACTTCGGGAAACAGTCACTGCTAAAGAGTACATAAACTAAGACAGCTATAATTTTGAATGCTAAGTATGGGACACCATTCCTTATGGTGGTGCACAAATCACAGAAATCTCTGCCCAACAGATAATCATCCGAAAAGCAGTGCAGAACCACGCTACAGCGACCACAGTCAGTGTCAACTGTCCAGACCTTCTCACTCAGCCTGGCACTTATAACAACTTCCAACCAGGGCCCCAAGCAGGGAAGACACTGGATTTTCTCCTATTAAGGACTGATTGTCTGAAGTAATCTATTTGATAAAGTAACAGCGACTGTAGTCCTCGCCTGAGTCTGTAGAGAAGTCATGTAAGGTACATAGATGGCAACTGGTATCTTTTTACTGCAGATACTGCATATTCTGTGGTAATTACTTCAGTTTTAAAAGTTGCTCTGTTCCATATAACTTGAAAAACAATTCAGTGATTAACTGCTATGAACCAGGTAAACTGATGTTCGAAATAACATAAATTAATATGACATTAAAAGTAACCGTAAAAGACCATTTTTAAAAAATATTTCAGAGTTTACATTTTTAAGTAAAAACTCCAGAGCAGAAATATAAACCAACAATCACCCCTCCACTGAAATCTTACCTTTCCACAATCTTACACAGCCATCATCTCCTGAAGATGCTAGCACCGTTCCTGTTATATTCCAACTCACTCGCCAGACCTGAGAATTATGATTATCAAACTGAGCCACTATATGGATTTCAAACTTTGTTGGCCCACCAGAGGAAGTCAGTTCTTTCCTGTTAATAAAAAACATTTTCTGAGGCATTCTAAGCAAAGTTTTAAAATACACACACACACACATATAAAATTCTAAATTAGCAGTAGTGGTCTCACCACCACATCACTTTATAATAATGTACTCATCTGCATAAACCCCACCCTTGGCCCTTGAGCTGGGCCAATGTCATTTCCATTTAACTCGCCAAGGCCTGGAGTGATCCCAGCACATAAACGATATTCAGTGACTGTTTCATGGAAGAAAGAAACAACAAAACAGGATGATTTTATTCTCCCACACAAGGCCGAGGAATGAAACAGATGACAATAATTAATTTAAAAAGGCAGGGCAAGGCCACGTGCAGTGGCTCACACCTGTAATCCCAGCACTTTGGGAGGCCAAGATGGACAGATCACTTGAGGCCAGGAGTTCAAGATCAGCCTGGCCAACATGGCGAAACCCCGTCCCTACTAAAAATACAAAATAAAAAATTAGCCAGGCATGGTGGCGGGCGCCTGTAGTCCCAGCTACTCAGGAGGCTGAGGCATAAGAATTGCTTGAACCTGGCAGGTAGAGGTTGCAGTGAGCCAAGATCATGTCACTGCCCTCCAGCCTGGGCGATGAAGCGAGACCTTGCCTCAAAAAAAAAAAAAAAAAAAAAAAGGCAGGGCAGCAAGTAGGAAAGAATGAAAGAACAGAAAGAAAAGAACTGGAATTCACAATTCAAAATTAAAGTTAAATATGTTATTCACAAGACTGTATCAATACTAATTTAGTTTTCCCTAGACTGCCACTTGTCATTAAATATTTATAGAATATCAGTTATATTCGGAGAATTGTTAGCATCAGCCTAAATAAAGCACAATTAAGAGAATATAAATCTACTCTTTACTCAATTCCTCTTTCCGAAAAGACATATATTTATATATAAAATGTTCATTCAATAATCCATTCTTCAAAAATGACATTAATTTAAAAGTAATTGTAAAAGACCATTTTTAAAAAATATTTCAGAGTTTACATTTTTAAGTAAAACTTCCAGAGCAGAAATATAAACCAAATCACAGTTACCTCTACTCTCTCCTCCACAAACAAAGGTAATCAGGAGGCAAGAGTATTTTCAAATTCATAAATGCTTCGAAAACTCACCTCACAGGTTTTAATGTAAAAATTCTCACATCTTTGGTTGCTATTGCTAGAATATGGAAAGATCTTCCCAAGTTTGGAGCGAATGCAATATCATGAACGGGATCAGTGACTGTCATAAGAGTTTCAGCTTTTGCATATTTCCTAATGGAAAAACAAACAATTTAAACATTTTAGAAATAACATGTACAAAGAAGCACACATCACTGCATCGCACCTTTTTCACACTGCTCACAGTCATGCAGCGCTCACCTCTGTAGTGGGCTCAACAGTGGTCCTGACCCCCAGAACCTGTGAACGTAACCTTATTCAAAAAAGGTCTTTAGGACCTCAGAATGACATCCTAGATTTAGGGTGGGTCCTAAATCCAATGCGCAGTAAGTATCCTTAAAAAAGAAGAGGAGAGATGTAGAGAGACAGAGGAGGCAGCCATGTGAACACAGAGGCAGAGACTGGAGTCTTGCTGCCACAAGGCAAAGAACTCCTGGAGCCAGCAGGAGCCAGACTAGACCAGGAAGGATTCCAGAGGAAGCACAGCCCCGCCGACACCTCGATTTCAGACTTCCGGCCTCCAGAACTGAGGGAATACACTCTGTGTGAAGACACCTGATTTGTGGGAATTTGTTATGGTAGCCCTAGGAAATTAATACAACCTCCCATGTTTCCTCCTCTGATAATGTACACCGAGCTTGAAATGGTTTAATAAAAATTTAACTAGAATAAGGTCTTGGCTGGCCACAGTGGCTCACGCCTGTAATCCCAGCATTTTGGGAGGCTGAAGTGGAAGAAATGCTTCAACCCAGTAGTTCAAGACCAGCCTGGGCAACACAGCAAGACCCCACCTCTACACAAAACACAAAAATAGCTGGGCGTGGTGGTGCACACCTGTAGTCCCAGCTGCTTAGGAGGCAGAGATTGCAGTGAGCTGAGATTACACCACCGCACTCCAGCCTGGACAACAGATTACACCACTGCACTCCAGCCTGGGCAACAGAGTGAGGCTCTGTTGCAAAAAAAAAAGGAACCCGAGATGGCTGCACTCTTGCTGAGACGTGTTCATTGTCATTACCTCCAAGCCCACTTTGGCCCTCAGCTCCGTATCAGAAATGCTGTTCCCTTGGGAACCACGGCAAAAGAAGAGATAAGAGCGGTTCTGGAATAAGAATATAGGTTCAAACCGTGCTGTGTCTCCCCACATCACTATCTACAGCTGGTCTCTTCCCGTGGTGATGTCCATCGGCCGCCGTGGCACTGGTATTGCTTTCAGTGCAGGAGTCTCTCTTTTTGGCACGTCGGCCCTGTTACTCCCCGGGAACTTTGAGTCTTATTTGGAACTCGTGAAGTCCCTGTGTCTGGGGCCAGCACTGATCCACACAGCTAAGCCTGCACTCGTCTTCCCTCTCACGTATCACACCTGGAATGGGATCCGACACTTGATGTGGGACCTAGGAAAAGGCCTCAAGATTCCCCACGTATACCAGTCTGGAGTGGCTGCCCTGGTTCTTACTGTGTTGTCCTCTATGGGGCTGGCAGCCATGTGAAGAACGGAGGTGCCCAGCATCATCTTCCTACACGTTACATTCACCCATCTTTCTGTTTGTCATTCCTATCCCCAGCCTGGGAAAACTTCTCCTTATTTGTTTAGATCCTTTTGTACTTTCAGATCCCCTCGGAGCGGTAGACTACCTTGTAGATCATAATCGTGGAAAAGGGTCTAGTTTTCCCCTTGTTTCTAAAAATGGGGTGGCTGCAAAAACTCCCCTTTTTTGCCCACAGCTTGCCTACTCTCGGCCTAGCAGCAGTTATTCTCTCTCCATACGGGGCTTTGATTTGTGCTGAGGGTCAGCTCTTGGCTCCTTCTTCCTGAAACAGTGGAAACAATGCCAGCTCCGTGGCTTCTGCCCTGGGGATGGGGGATGAGGCTTTGGGTGCCACTGCCTGTGGGCTGCTGGCTTAAAGGACAATTCTGTTCTCTGCTGGGAGCCCAGGCCATTAACACCTACGCAGTGTTAATGAAAGAAGAGAAGTGACGGGAGGGGAATTAGTCTGTCCCAGCTAGAGGGAGATCAAGAGGGCTACTTAGTTCTTGGAGCAGCTGCTTGTGACGAGAAAATATGTAGAGCTTTTGATGCAAGAAGAAAATCCAGAAAATTGTCACTGAACATATTGTTAATGCTTTTTCTTGGATTTCCAGAACAGCTTCTTAATTTTATACTTTCTCATCAAAGGCATGTACCATTTTTTGAAACTGAATTAAAATACTCATTTAAAAAAAAAAGGAATAAGGTCTTGATTTATTAGCCACTGACACCTCTCTTAGGAAAAGAGTAACGCGTTGCCTGAGTATTTGAGTGTAAATAAAAAAGTAAAGCTGGTAACAGGAATTGAGGTTTTTTCGGTTTTCCGTTTTTTTTGAGATAGAGTTTCGCTCTCGTGCTGGAGTGCAATGGTGCGATCTCGGCTCACTGAAACCTCCGCCTCCTGTGTTCAAGTGATTCTCTGCCTCAGCCACCTGAGTAGCTGGGATTACACGTATGCACCACTACGCCCGGCTAATTTTGTATTTTTAGTAGAGACGGGGTTTCACCATGTTGATCAGGCTGATCTCGAACTCCTGACCTCAGGTGATCCACCCGCCTCTGCCTCCCAAAGTGCTGGGATTACAGGCGTGAGCCATTGCGCCCAGCAGGAATTGAGTTAGGTGATAATAAAAGGAAACTATGCAAAGGCTATTTCATCTTTGCAATTCTATTTCTTTACGTATAAACACAGAATAAGAGATAATGAAGGCAGTGGTAGATCAGAGTTTTCTACTAGGTTCTTCTAAGATTGAATATCCCGGACAGAACCGCAGCACGAAACCCTGAGTGCAGGAGACTGGGTGGAGACATCTCCCCATCCCACCTTTCTACTACCTTCTTCTAAAATAGTGGCGCTTCCAGCGTTTTGTGCTTGACCTTCTTCTCACCCCAACATTCTTCCTAAAATATCTACCAAGCTGGTACACACCTCAAGGTTCTCTCCTTGACCTTTCTCACCCATCCAGTCACCCTAAGCAATCTCATCCACATCCTTGCTTCTACTGTGTGGTCTGCAGTCGCCTGGAAACTTCTGGGAAATCCAGAAATCTCAGCCCCTTCCCGGGGCCTACACAAGCAGAACATGCATTTTTTTTTTCTTTTTTGAGACGGAGTCTCACTCTGTCGCCCAGGCTGGAGTGCAGTGGCGTGACCGCAGCTCACTGCAAGCTCCACCTCCCAGGTCCACGCTATTCTCCTGCCTCAGCCTCTCAAGTAGCTGGGACTACAGGCGCCCGCAACCACACCCGGCTAATTTTTTTTTTTTGTATTTTTTAGTAGAGACAGGGTTTTACCATGTTAGCCAGGTTTCGATCTCCTGACCTCATGATCCACCTGCCTCGGCCTCCCAAAGTGCTGGGATTACAGGCGTGAGCCACTGTGGCCGGCCAGAATATGCATTTTAACAAGATCCCCAGATGATTCACACAGACACTGAAGTGTCTACACTCATGGTTTCAGTACCTACAAACCAGTAATTCCTAAATCTATCCCCTGCAATTCAGGACCTTCTACCAAAGGCCAGAAATAGGACAGAGGGAGCTAAGAGCACACATGCTGCAGCCAAAACGTATTTGAATCCAGGCTGTAACTTGACCTTCAGCAAGAAGTTCTCCATAAAGTGGGAGTAACACCAGAACTGTGGCAGAGAGATTCTAAGAGTCCCCATGACCCGCACCTCCTGGTGGTCATGCCCTTGTAAAGGCTCCTCTCCATGAGTGTGAGTGCGGCCCACGGTTTGTTTTCTACCCAGGGAAAGGAACATGGCAAGGTGGCGGGACAACACT
>NW_012102987.1:896681-897566 GCF_000951045.1 Mandrillus leucophaeus | reverse complement strand
CACCTCACCAGGCCCAACCCCATGCCCTTGTCTTTGTTCCTGCCTCCTCTCTGCCTGCAGAACACGCTCTGTCTCTCGACTAATGCTCAAACATCACCAGCTCCCACCTGACACTTCCTGCCCTACCAGGCAGGTACGTGCTGCCATCTCTAGCAGGTCACCATCCTCGTCCGTATCCTAGCTGCTGTGAGCTCCTTCAGCTCTTAATACAGTGCCTGCTGCTTATGAAATGTTGAAAAAGTGAGATTTTTCTTACCTGAGGCAAGCTATATATTGTAATTAATTAAGGTGGCCGGGCACAGTGGCTCATGCCTGTAATCCCAACACTCTGGGAGACAGAGGCAGGAGGATCACCTGAGGTCGGGAGTTCAAGACCAGTCTGACCAACACGGAGAAACCACGTCTCTACTAAAAATACAAAAATAGCTGGGTGTGGTGGCGCACGCCTGTGATCCCAACTATTCGGGAGGCTGAGGCAGGAGAATCGCTTGAACTGGGGCGGCGGAGGTTACGGTGAGCCAAGATTGTGCCATTGCACTGCAGCCTGGGCAACAAGAGCGAAACTTCGCCTCAAAAAAAATAAAAATAAAAATAATTAAGGTTATCTAAAGCTTCTCCTATCAGGAGGAGCCAAATAAGATCCTCAATGAGAGCGTATATGAAAGGAATGAACAAAAAAGACTTTGTTTCTGGTCCTGACTCTGGACCTTAGACTAGCCATTCACTCTGTTGGTCTCGGTTTCCTCATTTGTAAAATAGTGTTAATGAAAATCTGTCTCCCCTACTTACAAGGTGGTGGGTAGGATTCAAACTTCATAATACATATAAAAATGCCCTGTAACCTATAAAAACACATGGCACTTCTATTATCACTATCAATGCTAG
>NW_012102987.1:896271-896556 GCF_000951045.1 Mandrillus leucophaeus | reverse complement strand
GGCAAATGCCTCCTGTCTACTAAATGGTGATACTACTCAGAAAAAGATAAACAGGCCGGGCGTGGTGGCTCACACCTGTAATCCCAGCACTTTGGAAGGCTGAGGTGGGCAGATCACAAGGTCACGAGCTCGAGACCATCTTGGCCAACATGGTGAAACCCCATCTCTACTAAAAATACAAAAATTAGCTGGGCGTGGTGGCGGGCGCCTGTGGTCCCAGCTACTCGGGAGGCTGAGGCAGAGAATCACTTGAACCCAGGAGGCAGAGGTTGCAGTGAGCCAAGA
>NW_012102987.1:892616-896221 GCF_000951045.1 Mandrillus leucophaeus | reverse complement strand
AGAATCACTTGAACCCAGGAGGCAGAGGTTGCAGTGAGCCAAGATTGTGCCACTGCACTCCAGCCTGGGCGACAGACTGAGATTCTACCTCAAAAAAAAAAAAAAAAAAAATTAGGTAATTTCTATTTCCCTGTATTTTCTTTCAGAACTAACTGCAAGTTATTTATCTTTTTACTCCAATCTTATTTACGAAATACATTTTCTTTTCCTATGTTTTAGAATTTTTTTTTTGACACTGCTGGAGTGAAGTGGTGCAATTTTGACCTACCGCAGCCTCGACCTCCCAGGCTCAGGTGATCCTCCCACCTCAGCCTCCCAAGTAGCTGGAACTACAGGCGTACGCCACCATCCCCACAGCTAGTTTTTGTACTTTTTGTAGCAAAAGGGTTTCACCATGTTGTCCAGGCTGGTCTTCAATTCCTAGACTCAAGCGACCCAGCCACCTCGGCCTCCCAAAGTGCTGGGACTGCAGGCATGAGTCACCTCCCCTGGCCAATGATACACCTTTTAAGTTTCGGGCTTATGTCTACATATTCATTCTGCTCAGCTGAGGTTGAAATTTACTTAACAAGCCCAACACTTCATGAAGCCTCTATAAAATGTGCTATATAATAGGGCTCATAGCTTTCACAGCTTAAAAAACCATGAAAATCTCTAACACCATTTCCCATCACAGCAGCATGTTCTACCGGACAGCACTGTTGAAGACCAAGCCTCTCTGCAGACATCAAAAATCTAGGAAGGCAGAAGGTATAAGATCTCTTTGGCAACTCAGATGGTAACATTTGGAAGTGCAGAGTCCACGGGAGTAACACTAGTTCCTTCTCTAATGTTGGCCCTGCCTAAGATCTGACTATTAGACCCAAGAATTTTGTCTAGTACCTGTGAAACCCATCTGATCATGTGACAGGTGCTCTCCTCTCCCGTAAGACTGAGTAGTGTGCCTCTGAGACAGTGCTTTTGGCTGTCAAAAGCTTTGCAGACACTTGTATCTCAGCATGACCAAAATTAACTTACCTTCACATGCTGCTACACTCTACCCAAATCTGCCTTGTTCCCAGAGTTCCTTATCTCAAGAAATTACACACAACGAAATTACACACTGAACTCTTAGGCCAGAACCTTAGAAATAAACATTTTAACACTTGCTTCCTTCTCCTTCAATTCTCATATCCAATCAATCACCAGGTCCTATTGATTCCACTTCTCAATTATTCTCAAGTTGTCCACTTACCTCCATGCCACTGCTACTACTATCCCAAAGCCACGTACTCCCCAACCTGGACTGTCTTCACAGCATCCAAGCCCTGAACCCACCATGTTTCCCTCCAACACACTTGTCACATCTATGGAAGATCCATCTGATCCCATTATTCCCTATTCACATTACCTGTAAGATAAAACTGAAACACAGGACACTACTTCTTATAGATACAAGTCTTGCCTATTTCTCTCCACACTCACTTTTGCCCAGTATGTTCCAATCACAGTATAAATATACTCCCTCTCTGTTGCTCACGGGCCTTACCACATGCAATTTTCTCCACCAGGAGTGCTTCTGCCCTCTGTCTGGCTAACTTCTACTCATCCTATAGGTCATCTTCTAGGTGAACCTTCCTAGTCTCTAAATCAGATTAGGTTCCCCAGGTGTAAGCTCTTTAGCACCCTGATTCTTCCACTTCATAAAATTCATCACTGTTTTTTACTATGATTGTTTCACTGCAAGATGGTAAGTACTGGGAGATCAATTACCTTCCCCTCTTTTTTTTTTTTTTTTTTTTTTTGAGGCAGTTTTGCTCCTGTTGCCCAGGCTGGAGTGCAATAGCACGATCTCAGCTCACTGCAACTTCCGCCTCCCAGGTGCAAGTGATTCTCCTGCCTCAGTCTCCTGAGTAGCTGGGATTACACGCACCTGCCACCACACCTGGCTAATTTTTTGTACTTTTAGCAGACACGGGGTTTCACCATATTGGCCAGGCTGGTCTACCTTCTCCTCTTTATCACTCATGCCTGTACTATCACAGCCTAGCACAGAACTTGCTATATTATAGTAAATCAGCAAACATATGACGAATGATACATAATTCTGTAAATGAATAAAGAAATAACATTTTAAAAAACTGAAATGCAATTCTGAACAATTATTAAAACCAAAGCAGGACTGACCTGGTGTTTTCATTATATTCAAAAATCTGAACCTTGGCCATTGCGTTGGGGCTACTGTCATCACTTCCTACAGCGATCATGGGGGAATGAGCTCGAGAGCTAGAAACAAAAGAAATACACACGTCAGAGAATGAACACACTGGAGGCAAGCAGACACCCAGCTTACAGTCAGCCTGTCACTACTAGTGACATGTAGGTCTCTGCCACACTGCTGACATGGCCACACTGCCAGTGTGTGCACCTGAGAATGCCACACATGGGAGCTGAGGATTCCATCCTTATGAACTGGTTTTAGCATGTTCTTACGGCTCAGACAGAAAGGAGCTCTTTGCCTGAAAGAAAGCTTTCAAGCATTCAACATATTTCTAAAAAATACTTAAGAGGTCTTAGTAATTTTTCCTCCTGAAATTTTCGGTCATTAACTATGAAACAAAAAGTAATCCTACTGTGACTAACTTCATGACAAAAAGATTGTAAGTGCTTTGACAAAAAGAAGAAACACGCAGGTAGGGTGGCTTGCACTGGTGATCCCAGCATTTTCAGAGGCTGCGACGAGAGGATCATTTGAGGCCAGAAGTTCAAGAAGAACCTGGGCAACATAATGAGACCCTATCTCTACAAACAAAAAGTTTTTAATTAGCCTGTTGTGGTGGCGTGTGCCGTTTGTCTTAGCTACTTAGGAGCTGAGGCAGGAGGATCGCTGGAGCCTGGGAGTTGGAGGCTGCAGTGAGCTACGATCGTGTCACTGCACTCTAGCCTGGGCAACAGAGCGAGAGCCTCTTTCGGAAAAAAAAACAGCAGATGGACACAGGAAAAGCGGAAAAGCCTACCCCTGCAGAAGTCATGATCCCACATCACTGCCCCCCAGACTCATTTGTGGTCAACCTCATTTTGAAAGAGCAAAAGATAAGCAATGAAAGAATGGCTCTCCTGAACTAACAGTTGAATGACTTTTTAATTTCTATGCCTAATGAATGTAATTTCCTTTGCCTCCCTCATCCAGATTAATATCTCTGTGAACCTGGCACCCTTGTTTAATCTTTAGCCTCAATATTGTGAACTACTGACCTCTTACAGCTAAAAACAAAATGTGGTAACTGATGAAAAATTTTAGTTCTTTATTACTAAAGCTTCAGGTAATTAGATCAAATTATCTAATTAAGAAAATTACCAGGCAAACTACAAAATGTTACAGTAATAAAATAAAATTATAAGTTATTTATAATAATTTTTGGCTATTCAAATAGATGCAAATTCCACAGCAAATTTCTGTATCTCACAAACTTCCTTTTGCTTTTTTTTCCTGTTTTTTTGAGACAGAGCACCGCTCTGTCACCTAGGCTGGAGTGCAGCGGCAAGATCTCTGATCACTGCAACCTCCACCTCCTGGGTTCAAGTGATTCTCCTGCCTCAGCCTCCTGAGTAGCTGGGATTACAGG
>NW_012102987.1:889270-891116 GCF_000951045.1 Mandrillus leucophaeus | reverse complement strand
TAAGACATTCACATTTAAACCACTTTCTAAGTATGATTCACAGCTAAACAGTGAGGAAAACCATCCAGCTTTCTGACGGAACAGTGCAGACAGATCACCTGGATCTCTGCCTCCCTCCTAAACCCCACTGAAATGATGAAGTAATATCATCAGACTGGGCTAGAAATCCAGAAAGAGTGCCATCCGAAATCAAGAAACTTGGAGGGTTTCCAGGAAGTCAGGAAGCAGATCAGACTGAGAAAGAAAATACAAAAGAAGAAAGAGCCCATATCACCATCAGTAAGTAGAAAATTGCAGAAGGTTGGCCGGGCGCGGTGGCTCCCGCCTGTAATCCCAGTACTTTGGGAGGCCGAGGCGGGCGGATCATGAGGTCAGGAGATCGAGACCATCCTGGTTAACGTGGTGAAACCCCATCTCTACTAAAAATACAAAAAAATTAGCTGTGCGTGGTGGCAGGTGCCTGTGGTCCCAGCTACTCAGGAGGTTGAGGCAGGAGAATGGCGGGAACCCGGGAGGCGGAGCTTGGAGTGAGCTGAGATCCGGCCACTGCACTTCAGCCTGGGCGACAGTGCGAGACTCCGTCTCAAAAAAAAAAAGAAGAAAAAAAAGAAAATTCCAGAAGATCCAACCTCCAATTAATAAATGCAAAGAATAGAAATGAGTTATGGACAATCATGGAGTGATTTGGTCAAAAACCACTGTCTTAGTGAGACAATTAGAACTTGAAAGAGAAAAGTTAAGAGCTGGAAATAAATGAGTACTCCAAAACCAACGGGGAAAGGGGCAGGGAGGAAGAAAATACGTTCAAATGGTTCGTCGTGCTCAATGGAAAATCCTTCTTGCTTTGTGAGTCTGAGGGTGCCCCAGCCTGCTCTTGGCTCACACATCCTTAGGAAATGCTGCCAACCCACTCCACGCACTCCACAAAATGCAGTCAGCCTCCCCAGTGGAGAGAGTACGTTGTTAACCCAACAGAGCACCCAGCAGGAGAAAAATGCCAATACCAGTTTTCTCTACTAGCAGTAACAGTCACTCACCCATAAATAAAAATAAGCAAAGACCAGCGGACACCAAAGAAAAACAAGCAGCGCAGAAGATAAAGACCAAGGCACATGAAAAGAACTGATCTTTGAGAAAACACATATAGCCAATCCTCACTATTTCGAGATTCTGCATTTGTAAACTGGCCTAAAATTTATTTGTAACCATAAAACCCAATTCTCTCAGGCTTTATTATTATTTTTTTCTCTTTTTTGAGACAGAGTCACACTCTGTTGCCCAGGCTGGAGTACAGTGGCATGATCTCATTGCAACCTTCACCTCCAGGGTTCAAGCAATTCTCCTGCCTCAGCCTCCTGAGTAGCTGGGATTACCAGCGCACACCACCACGCCCAGCTAATTTTTGAATTTTTAGTAGAAAGTGTTTTGCCATGTTGGCCAGGCTGGTCTCAAACTCCTGACTTGAAGTGATCTGCCCACCTCGGCCTCCCAAACTGCTGGGATTACAGGCATGAGCCACCGTGCCCGGCCCAGGCTTTCATGGTCATTGATTGGCAGGTACAAAGCAGCTCTACAAAAAAATCCAGTTGCCTGATGCACAGTTTCCCAGCAGAGATGCCTTCTTCCTTTGGCTCTCATTGGTAAACGAATGTCCTTTTCACAGCCTAGTCAGTTCGCCTCACGTTTTTCACATTTTTGTGCTTTTAAAAAGTGATTTCACAGTTTAAAATCCCGTGGATGCTGCTGAAGCGCTGTCTAGTGTTCCTAAACATAGGAAGGCCGGGATGTGCTTTATGGAGAAAATTTGTGTATTCAGAATGCCTTTTTCAGGCCTGAGTAGTTTGTG
>NW_012102987.1:882226-883680 GCF_000951045.1 Mandrillus leucophaeus | reverse complement strand
TGGCCAGGCTGGTCTCAAACTCCTGACTTGAAGTGATCCGCCCACCTCGGCCTCCCAAAGTGCTGGGATTACAGGCATGAGCCACCGTGCCCGGCCCAGGCTTTCATGGTCACTGATTGGCAGGTACAAAGCAGCTCTGCAAAAAAATCCAGTTGCTTGATGCACAGTTTCCCAGCAGAGATGCCTTCTTCCTTTGGCTCTCATTGGTAAACGAATGTCCTTTTCACAGTCTAGTCAGTTCGCCTCACGTTTTTCACATTTTTGTGCTTTTTAAAAGTGATTTCACAGTTTAAAATCCCGTGGATGCTGCTGAAGCGCTGTCTAGTGTTCCTAAACATAGGAAGGCCGGGATGTGCTTTATGGAGAAAATTTGTGTATTCAGAATGCCTTTTTCAGGCCTGAGTAGTTTGTGTTGTTGGCTGTGAGTTCGATGTTAATGAATCAACAACATATAAGTTACCTTTAAATAGAAAGACACACAAAAAGGTTATACACTGATCAGTTGACAGAAATGTAGTGAGAGACTTGTGGAAAGCCTGTATTTCCCCTAGGAGCAATTCAGTATCCAGTATTAGCTAATTCAGCGTTCATGGTAACTTTATAGAACATAGCCAGGGCAAATGATAATTGACCTAGTATCCAGTATTATAGCTCAGCGAACAAATGCAAATTTTAAAAACTCTCAACTAGGAACCGCAGGGAAATAGTGTAATGCATGTAAAAAAAAACTGACTGGTATAAAAAAGAAATAATCAGAGAAAAAGAAAGTCTGAACAATTAAAAATGATTGCCATTCACACAAAAATTCAATGATGGGATAAAATGTACACCTGGAGAACAAAGTGGAGATCTGGGAGATGGAGTACTAAATTTCCAAACAATTTTTTTTAAATGGAGAGTAAATCCTGGAATAATCAAATAGGAGTGCCAGAAAGACAGAATAGAGACGAGAGAATAAAAAGAAATTATTAAAGGATCATAAGATATCCCCAATTTGAGACAAGAATACTCATTTTTAAAGGGACCACTGAGTGTCGAGTAGGACTGGCCAAGTGCAGTGGCTCATGCCTGTAATCTCAGCACTTTGGGAGGCCAGGCCAAGAAGACTGCTTGAATGGAAAAAAAAAAAAAAATCTAAAGACCACATGTGACAGAAAATCTGTGACAGCTAAGTATAAGCCAGAAATAAAAGAAATCAAGAAAGAAAACAGAGCACTCATCATAAGGTAATACCAGCTTATTCTACAGGAACAACAAAGCTTTCATGAAACAGATACTGGCATCTCAAATGAATACTTACATAATCTAGATTGTAAAGCTGGCTGCTGCTTGATTTTTAGAACCAATTTGTAGTCAAAAGACAAAATACACATATGTGTTAAATGTTTACAGAATGTAAATATTATAAATCTTGCCAGTATACAAGCAATATAAGAATTAGGAAATGGACTGAG
>NW_012102987.1:873893-881331 GCF_000951045.1 Mandrillus leucophaeus | reverse complement strand
AAAAAAAAAAAGATAACATAGCAAGAACCAGAGGTATAAGTAAATCCTTTAAAAATATACTAGTGACTACCAGAATTAAAGTCTGAAAACAGAACTAATAACAGCATTTGTTTTTAGGGGGTAAAAGAACTTTACCTTTCTTTCTGTATTCTTACAGATTATTTCAATTCTTTTCTTTACCAAGTGATTCTTGTAATTGTTTAAAAATAGGTTAATAAAAAGCAACTATGATAATATACATGCAATCATGCTCTATATGGCAGTTAAAAAGAAATGAGGTAGAACTAGATATATTAATATATGGAAAAATGCCCACAATGTATCTTTAAGTGAAAAAAGCTAATTGCAAGGAAGGAAAATGTAAGGGTTTCTGGCTGGGTGCAGTGGCTCACGCCTGTAATCCCAGTACTCTTGGAGGCTGAGGTAGGCAGATCACCTGAGGTGATCAGTCTGGCCAACATGGTGAAACATGGTCTCCACTAAAAATGCAAAATTAGGCGGATGTGGTGGCGCATGCCTGTAATTCTAGCTACTTGGGAGGCTAAGGCAGGAGAATTGCTTGAACTCAGGAGGTGGAGGCTGCAGTGAGCCAAGACAGCGCCACTGCACTCCAGCCTGGGCAACTGAGCAACACTGTCTCAATCAACCAATCAATCAATCAAT
Source organism: Mandrillus leucophaeus (assembly GCF_000951045.1). NCBI lineage: Eukaryota > Metazoa > Chordata > Mammalia > Primates > Cercopithecidae > Mandrillus > Mandrillus leucophaeus. Next base: position 880,668 of record NW_012102987.1, on the reverse strand, counting down.
CAAATGTATGGGTTTCAACATCTGTGTGCTTTGTGTCTACCTGTGCTAGTAAATATTTCGGCGTGTGTGCATATGTCTGTTTATGACTTCATTAGTTATTTGTACATGCATAGAAAACATCCAAAAGGTTCACATGAACATATTTACAATGCTGGTTCCCTCTGCTGAGTGGAAACGGGGACAAGTGACATGCTGGGTGAAAAACGGAGAACATATAATCTATATATCTTGAGAAAAAGCACTTTTGAGAGAATAAATTATCAAATTATTACCTTAAAAATTACTAGTTTATGGGCCAGGCACAGTGGCTCACACCTGTAATCACAGCACTTTGGGAGGCTGAGGCGGGCAGATCACAAGGTCAGGAGATAGAGACCATCCTGGCTAACAGGGTGAAACCCCTTCTCTACTAAAAATACAAAAAATTAACCGGGTGTGGTGGCGAGCACCTGTAGTCCCAGCTGCTCGGGAGGCTGAGGTAGGAGAATGACAACAACTCGGGAGGCGGAGCTTGCAGTGAGCCGAGACTGCGCCACTGCATTCCAGCCTGGGGGACAGAGGGAGAAGCTGTCTCACAAAAAAAAAAAAAAAAAATTACTAGTTTATTTTACTAGGATGTTATCAGAGGTTTAACATGTAAACTTACCTTGAAGGGTTCCAAGAAATACAACTACAGCTTAGCTTACATGAGATCTCATGCTGCAAAGACCACTGGCTGAGATTCATAACATCTGGTGCCTCATATATTCTTACTATACCATCTGCCGAACAGGTTGCTAACATAAGACCCATGTGCTTGGGAGCAAACTTCACATCAGTAACAGATGTTCTGCTATCCACCAGAGTTGTCCTTTTAACCTAAAAAAAAAAAAATTAACAATTTAAATTCCATAGAAAAAGAAAGCATGGTAGAGTGGGAAAGACACACAGACTGTGGAATCACACAGAAACTCCTCTGTTATTCACTAGGTATACGAGCTTGGATATGTGTCTGGGCCACAATTTCCTACAAGTACATGGCAAAATACCACATATATAGCTGGGAATCACTAACGAATTAGCTAGCTATAATTAATTACTCCCTTTAATGAAAAAAAAAGTCTACCTCCAAAAGCCTCCCTTTATATATAAGTAATCTCTCTTAAGCAGACTGGTCACAAGAAACAGAAAATGTTAGAATTTTCAGACAAGTAGTTTTGACATACAAAGCATGCTGCAGGCATTAGATCCTTTAACAGTAAATGAGTTGAGCATGATGGCTCACACCTGTAATCCCAAAACTTTGGGAAACCGAGGCAGGCAGATTGCTTGAGCTCCGGAGTTCAAGACCAGCCTGGGCAACATGGCAAGACACCATCTCTACTAAAAATTAAAAAAAAAAAAAAAAAATAGCCAGGTGTGGTGGTGCACACCTGTGGCCCCAACTATTCGGGAGGCTGAGGTGGGTGGACTGCTTGAGCCAGTGTGGCAGAAGGTGCAATGAGCCAAGATCGCACCACTGTACTCCAGACTGGGTGACAGGGCAAGACCCTGTCCCAAAAAAACAAACAAACCAACAAAACAACAACAACGAGTGGGCCACTGCACACGCGGACTGCCCACCCCAAGGGAGGAATCAGAGTAAGAGAGACAAAAAAAACACTAAGGAAGGCATGCAATTTCTCCTCTCAAGAGTAATTTTCTGTTAATCCCATTTGGACCACTATTATTCTCCTTTTTTTTTTCTTAGGGACGGGGTCTTGCTCTGTCACCCAGGCTGGAATACAGTATCATGATCATGGCTCAAGTGATCCTTTTGCCTCAGCTTTCCCAGTAGCTGGGATGACAGGCACCTGCCCCCATGCCCAGCTAGTTTTTCTTTTTTTTTTTTTAAGAGATGGGGGTCTCACTATGTTGCACAGATGGGTCTCCAACTTCTGGCCTCAAGCGATCCTCCCACCTCAGCCTCCCGAGTTGCTAGGATTACAGGTGTGAGCCACTGCACGCAGCTACCACGCACTTTTAAGTGAAGGCATTTAACAGAGACCAAAAGAACGGTAGAAAGCAAGCTCTGTGATCACTGTAAAATTCCAACATCACATTTAAAAGTTACCTTCAGGCACACAGATAAGATAAAACCTTACTAAAAACATCAATAAGCCCAGGTGCGGTGGTTCACGCCTATAATCCCAGCACTTTGGGAGGCTACGGTGGGTGATCACTTGAGGTCAGGAGCTCAAGACCTGCCTGGCCAACATGGTGAAACCCCATCTCTACTAAAAATATACAAATTAGCCAGACGTGATGGCAGGAGCCTGCAATCCCAGCTACTAGGGAGGCTAAGGCAGTAGAATAGCTTGAATGTGGTAGGCGGAGGCTGCAGTGAGCCGAGATCACGTCACTCACCAGCCTGGGTGACAGAGCGAGACTCTGTCTCAAAAAAAAAAGTCAATAAAGTTTAGAAATCAACAGATTACTGTCTATGGTTACCAAAATGCCTCTTAAAGAGTCTCAATATTGGCCAGGCGCGGGGGCTCACGCCTGTAATCCCAGCACTTTGGGAGGCTGAGGCGGGCTGATCACGAGGTGAGAAGATCGAGACCATCCTGGCCAACACTGTGAAACCCCGTCTCTACTAAAAAATACAAAAAAATCAGCCAGGCGAGGTGGTGAGCTCCAGTGGTCCCAGCTCCTCGGGAGGCTGAGGCAGGAGAATGGCGGGAACCCAGAGGGTGGAGCTTGCAGTGAGCTGAGATCGCGCCACTCACTCCAGCCGGGGCGACAGAGCAAGACTCCGTCTCAAAAAACAAGAGTCTCAATATTAAAAGGATGATATTACATACACTTCAAAGATAACACCTTAGCAAACATTTGTCTACAGACCCCACTGAATAACACAAACACAGATGCTGAGAAAATCAACGCATGTGTTACAGTGGGTCGTCAGACAGCAGCAGGGCAGCAGAGGACCCCACCCCACCAGGAACACCAAGCAAACATGCGGTGACGGGCAGGCCGTGGTTAAACTCTCCTCTGAACTAACCACTGGCTGCAGCCACGCCCGCGAACGCAGTCTCCGAACAGACACAAACCCCGGACACCGGCGACCGGCAGCGCCTGGGGAGACCGCAGGAGGCGGACGAGCGGACGAGCGGCTCACGCATGCGCACTAAGAGGCAAAATGGCGGCACCCAGCCGATGTACGACCTTCTAGGAACATTCTGGTAAGGGAAGGCGGCCTCAAGCGAGCATATGCACAACTCCAGTAGACACACCGCACACGCAGCCCTCCCAAGCACGAGCGGGCCACTGCACACGCGGACTGCCCACCCCAGGGGGGAATCAGAGGAGAAGAGACGCAACCCCGGGAAGCACGCCAACGTCTGACCACCCAAGTCAAAGGTCTGCTTTAACCGGATTGCCTCTCTCAGCTGAGAGAGCCCGACAGACTCCATTTCAGTGCCTTCACTTGCAGCCCACCTTACCTCCCCGCGTGAAAGGCGCAGCGAGGGCAAGCTGACTGCAGGAACGCACCTGCTGGTAAGATACTGAGGTTCAATCAGCAGCTCCCGGGGACGCGCTCGCTGGATGGTACCTGAAGCCCCTGCATTTATCTCTCTGTGATAGTCTGAGTCCCTGCGCCTGGAACTGTTTATTTTTCTGTAACTGCTTCTGTAACCAATTAATTTTTTAACTTTTTGCCTGTTCTGCTTCTGTAAAAAATGCTTCAGCTAAACTCCCCCATGGTATAAACAGAAATCTAGCCCCTTCTTCGGGGCTAGAGAATTTTGAGCGCTAGCCGTCTCTCGGTGGCCGGCAATAAAAGGACTCCTGAATTAGTCTCACAGTGTGGCGTTTGTCCACAACTCGCTCAGTTACAACAGGTCAAACCATGCATTTGACTCTCTCAAGTCACCCACTTGGTCCTCTTCCAAGTGTATTTTACTTCCTTTCATTTCTGCTGTAAAATTTTTTAACAAACTTCCACTCTGGCTCTAAAGCTTACCTTAGTCTCTTACTCTGCCTTATGCCCCCCTAGGTGGAATTCTTTCTTCTGAGGAAGCAAGAAATAAGGTTGCTGCACACACAAATCGATTTGCCACTGCTAATATATTAATGAAAGGTGACTAAACTAAATACAAATAAGTATCTTGAAGTTTGAAGAAAAGTCCTTCTTATGCCACCACTCCCAAATCCAACCTATAGTATACTGAACTGACACACCTCCGATTTAATGCCAAAAAATCCTTTATAAGTCTATAAATTTCTATTCCCTCCTCCCCATAAGCAGCTGTTTGGCTTAGGGAATCCCTAGTGCAAAGGCAATCAGACATACTCCTCCCCCTAGAAGAGCTGTAAAACAGTCTGAATAGCCACTCAAGCTACAAAGTTACCGGAATTAAAACAGTGCGCTATTAGGACAAGGAGACATACAGACCAGTGGTCTACAAGAGAGCCCAGAAAGCAATCCTCCATATATATAGCCAATTAATTTTCAACAAAGGTGTCAAGACCATTCAACAGGGGAAAGAACGGTCTTTTCAATAAATGGTGCTGGGATAACTAGATTTCAGCACCCTAGCATTTTTTAATGACTGAAATAAATAATTTTTATCAGGCCCTTGCTTGCTTGCACATGTTAATCACTCACTTTTTGCTAAATATTCCTTGTTGCAAACAATATAAAGATAAACTGTTGATGTACTGCTTTTCTTTGTCAAGCAGAAAGAGGTAACTTCAGGGTCACGTAAAGAAAAATGTTGCCAGAAGAAATGAATGGCTTTAGGGACACTGTTACCAGCTGCTAACAACCAGATGTCTGGTTGCTGAAGGCATTATCTGAGACTAAAAAAACACAGACTTTTCCACTAGATTCTGTGAAACTCCCCATCCCTTACTCTCTAGTCACATTAAAAACTACCCACTGCTTCCTTTTGTTTAGATGGATTTAAGAGATCTTTTCCTCCCACCTTCTTGCTTTAGCCAAATCAAATAAACCTTTCTCTATCTCCAAGTACCGATGACTCAGTATTTGATCTCAGCTCCACACTGGGGATACAAGCCTGAATTGAGGATTCTATAACAATCTTAGAAGAAAACGCTGGGGAAAGTCTTCCTGACACTGGATTTGGCAATGCCTTCCTGGATATAACACCAAAAGGAGGGGAAACAAAAAAAAATAGATAAACTAGACTTCAAAATTTTTAAATTTTGTACATCAAAGAAAATCATCAAGAGTGAAAAAGGCAACCCACAGAATGGGAGAAAGTATTTGTAAATCATTTACAGATTGTGCATATGAAATCCAAAAATCTGAAATCTGAAATGCTCCAAAACCCAAAACTTTTTGAGCACTGGCATGATGCTCAAAAAAAATGCTCACTGAAGCATTCTGAATCTCAAAGTTTTGGATTTAGAATGCTTAATTGGAGTCGGGCATGGTGGCTCACACCTGTAATCCCAGCACTCTGGGGGAGCCCAAGGTGGAGGATCGCTTGAACCCAGGAGTTCAAGACCAGCCTGGGCAACTCTATTAAGTGAATAAATAAGTAGGCAAATGCTTAACTGGTAAGTATAAATGCAAATATTCCAAAATCCGAAATCGAAAACATTTCTGAATCCTAGCATTATGGATAAGGAATACTCAACCTATACCAGATAAGGGATTAATATCTAGAACATATAAAGAACTCCTACAACAACAAAAAACCCATTTTAAAAAATGGGCAAAGGATATGGATAGTATTTTCCCAAGGAAGACATACAATTGGTCAATGAGCACATGAAAATATGGTCAACATCAGTAATTCCTAGAGAAATGCAAATCAGAACCACAATGGAGATATCACGTCACAACACAGTCACTAGGATGGCTACAATAAAAAGCACAATAACAAGTGCTAATGAAGATCTGGAAAAACTGGAACCGTTGAGCATTGCTGGTAGGAATGTAAAATGGTGTAGCTGCTATGGAAAAGTCGGACAGTTCCTAAAAACGTGAAACAGAACTACCATATGAGCCAGCAATTGTACTCCTAGGTATACATCCAGAATAATGGAAAGCACGGTCTCCAACGTTTATCTGTACAACAATGCTCACAGTATTCACGACAGCCATGAAGCGGAAATAACCCAAGGGTCCGTCTACAAATGAACGGATAAACAAAATGTGGTATACACACACAATGGAATATTACCCACCCATAGAAAGGAATAAAGTTAATATATGCTACAATATGGACAGACCTTGAAAACATTTTACTTAGTGAAACAAGCCAGTCACAAATCGACAAATACTGTGATTCCACTTATACGCAGTACCTAGTCAAATTGATAGACAGTTGAATGGGGGTAGAGGGAGGAGGAAGGGGGAGGCATTCTTTAACAATACGGAGTTTACGTTGGCAATGATGAACAGTTTTGGGTATAGATAACAGTGATGGGTACACAGCACTGTGAACGTAATTAATTCTACTGAATTATAATAGTTACAAATAGTTAAAATGGACCGGGCACCATGGCTCACGCCTGTAATCCCAGCACTTCGGGAGGCCAAGGCGGGCGGATCATTTGAGGTCAGGAGTTCGTGACCAGCCTGACCAACATGGTGAAACCCTGTCTCTCCTAAAAACAAAAAAAAAAATTAGCTGGGCATGGTGGCACATGCCTGTAGTCCCAGCTACTCAGGAGACTGAGGTAGGAGAATCGCTTGAACCCCAGAGGCGGAGAATGCAGTGAGCCGGGATCCCACCACCTTACTCCAGCCTGGGCAACAAAGCAACACTGTGTGGGGGGG
>NW_012102987.1:870177-871983 GCF_000951045.1 Mandrillus leucophaeus | reverse complement strand
CCTCCGTCTCAAAAAAAAAAAAAAAATTGTATTAACCCTTAAGAGTTTAAGGTTAAAAAACAAAAAGATTTTAGAGTTAGGCACAGTGGCTCACGTCTATAATCTCAGCAACTCAGGAAGCTGAGGTAGGGCCAGGAGTTTGAGATTGCAGTGAGCCAGAATACTTAAAAATCATATACGACTATTAATAGGTAAAATCAAATACAATGCAAATATTCTGGATTCATCATAAAAGTTATAAGCAATGCAATGATGCTCCTAAGTATTGCTTCAGACCCAAGTTAAAATGAAATAAACAAGAAAGAAAAAAACATGGAAGGAAGAACTTTAGAACTGGTAAAAATAGAGGGGAGTGGTGACATTTTACCAATTATCTGAGGTTGCCTTGGGACTAGTGCTCCTTGGCTGCTCATGTCTTCCCAGTCCCCAGAATACCAACAAATGTCTCACCCAGTGGCTCTGTCCTCGCAGTTTATCATTTGATTCTCCTACTATTTCTTCCCATACAGCAGCTGTTCGGTCAAAAGAACAGGAAGCCAAAACCTGTCCAAATTCAGGATGGGCCCATGTCACACGCCATACAGATCCACTATGTGTCTGGGGAATCGCAAAGAAAAAGAAAAGAACAGATATTCGTTATTCCAGGGCTCCTTTTTTCCTAAAAACTTAGTTTATTCATATTTCATAAACACTGGTTTTATGTAAGGAAACAATACAGTTTTACTTCTGTAAGAGGAGAAAACTGATCAACATAACATGTAAATAAAAAGTTAAATCCAGAATGTTTTAACCTTTAGAAGACATTCTATACTTAGGATTATAGCGCTTCTGGAATTCAGTTCTTTTCACATTTTACTAATAAAACAAAAATCTAGCCAGATAAAGTTTACTACTTTCCAGTGCTGATAGTTGGAGAGTTGCTTCAGAGTTTAGCATAACCAACCTTTAAAACAAAGATTCTACAAGTCCACCAGTTTACTTGTAAATTCTTTCTACAGAAAATACCCATCTAATAAAATAAATAACATTAGATTTATTTGCTCCAAAATCCACAGAGACGGAAAGTAGATGAGTGGTCACCAGGGACTGGGAGCAGAGTGAACATGAAGTGATGGCTAAATGAGTGCTGGGTTTCCTTTAGAGGTGGCAAACAATGTTCTGAAATTAGAAGTGGTGGTGGTTCGCCAATTTAATGAATATACTTAAAATCACTAAATTGTACACTTTAAATGGGTGCACATTATGATATGTAAATTATAGCTCAATGAAAAAAATACTTTTTTAAAAAATTTGCTTCAACCAGGCATAGTGGCTCACGGCTGTATTCCCAGCACTTTGAGGGGTTGAGGTGGGCAGACTGCTTGATCTCAGGGGTTGGAGAGCAGTCTGGGCAATACGGCAAAACCCCATCTCTACAAAAAATTAGTCAGGCGTGGTGGTGTGCAGCACTTGTGGTCCCAGCTGCTTGGGAGGCTGAGGTGGGAGGATCACTTCAGCCTGGAAGGTTGAGGCTGCAGTGAGCCAAGATTGCGCCACTGCACTCCAGCGTGGGTGACAGAGCAAGACCTTGTCTCCAAAAAAAAAAAAAATTGCTTCAAAAGTCTAATAATATATAGAGATTATAGCCATAAAATGCTTAAATGATTTTAACTGACAATATAGTCTATTGATAATAGACTACTGTATGAAGAGTAGATACGGGGAAGCCCAAATCCTTACACCCCTCATGTTGGCCAAGGGGTGGGAGTGGAGGGGATCGGAGAAGGGATATAAAGATCTTAAAGAATGTCACCATCAAAAGAATTT
>NW_012102987.1:866962-869297 GCF_000951045.1 Mandrillus leucophaeus | reverse complement strand
CAAAAGGAAAGTGACCAGACACAAAGGACTATGTATTTCAGAATTCCATTTCTATGACATTTATAGAAAGGATAAACCAGGCCAGGCGCGGTGGCTCACGCCTGTAATCCCAGCACTTCGGGAGGCCAAGGCGGGTGGATCACTTGAGGTCAGGAATTTGAGACCAGCCTGGTCAACATGGTGAAACCCTGTCTCTACTAAAAATACAAAAATTAGCCAAGCGTGGTGGCAGGTGCCTGTATTCCCAGCTATTCAGGAGGCTGAGGCAGGAGAATTGCTTGAACCCAGGAGGCCGAGGTTGCAGCGAGCCGAGATCACGTCACTGCCCTTCGACCTGGGCGACAGAGCAAGACTCCAGCTCAAGAAAAGGGCAGAGGAGGGTAGGGGAGAGGAACCTATGGAGACAGAAAATGGATCAGTGGTTGCCTGGGGCTTGGAGTGGGAAGAGGCCACAAGCAAACGTCTGAGTTTGAGAGAAATGTTCTAAAACCGGATCACAGTGATGGCTGCACAACTCTGTAAGTTGACTAAAACTCACTGAACTGTACATTTAAAATGGATGACTTTTAAGGTATGAAAATTTCTACTTGGCCGGGCACGGTAGCTCACGCCTGTAATCTCAGCACTTTGGGAGGCTGAGGGCAGATAACCTGAGGTCAGGAGCTTGAGACCAGTCTGGCCAACATGGCAAAACCCCATCTCTACTGAAAACACAAAAATTAGCCGGGCATCGTGGTGCGTGCCTATAGTCCCAGCTACTCAGGAGGCTGAGGCAGGAGAATCACTTGAACCCAACAGGCAGAGGTTGCAGTGAGCCAAGATCACACCACTGCACTCCTACCTGGGCAACAGAGTAAGACTTTGTCCCCCCCCAAAAAAGGAAGAAAATTTCTACTTGAGTAAAGGTTTTTTTTTTTTAAAGAGAAAAGTATGTATGTAACATTACAACTATTAAAATACATAAAGGAAAAAGGAATATTCTGAATTACTAAGATAATTATGTTAGAATGCTACATAATTACAGATTTTCTTACTCTCAAATTCTGAGAAACACACTTGTTACTTTAATAGTGAAAAGTAGTAAAATGTCTCTCCAGGAAAAGAACTACTATATTAATTTTATCATTTTCTCAAAACAATTCATTGATAACTATGCAATAAACAGTAAATATTTCTGTATTTTTAATAACTGTAAAAATAAACACTAACCTTCCAGCTAGCAGTACAATGCCAATCACCACTTTCACTTTTATCCCAGACCTACAAGAAAATAAAAGGCAGATATTTTATACAAAAATTCCTACAAGTTGATACGAAAATCTGTAAGACTGAATCAGTGTACAAGCAAAGGGATGAACATATAATTCACAAAAGAATACAACCAGCAAGTAAACATTCATTCATTCAGTTAAATATTTATTGGGAGGCCGGGTGCGATGGCTCACGCCTGTAAACCCAGCCCTTGGGAGGCCAAGGCAAACGAAGTCAGGAGTCCGAGACCAGCCCAGACAACGTGGTGAAACCCCGTCTCTACTAAAAATACAAAACTTAGCCAGGCGTGGTGCCCCATGCCTGTAGTCCCAGCTACTAGAGACTGAGGCTTGAACCCCGGAGGCGGAGGTTGCAGTGAGCTGAGATCACAATACTGCACTCCAGCCTGGGCAACAGAGCGAGACTCCTGTCTCAAAAAATATAGAGAGAGAGAGAACCTTGAATGTGTCAAGCACTGGGCCAGGCACTGAGGGATTCAGGAAGCTGAGCTCTAAATAACAGAGATAATTAGTTACAGTCAAATCTCCTTATTCAAAGTAGTTGTTTTCTACAGTGTGGCCTCCACCACAGAAACATTGCTCGCAGGGGAAATACTAGGTTAGGTTCCTGTGAGTCTCTGGTCTACATTTTTGTCAACCAGTCAGTACATGACCTTATTTAATGTGTGTTTCTGTTTAAAGAGAACTTATTTAATACATATTGTTTATTCATCAATATTGAACTCACTCAACAGCACTATAACTCATGTCTGAAGGAAGCTTCTCTAACGCACGTACTATCGTTTTAACGCACGTCGCCTCCTCCTGTATAGGAATCAGACAGCACTTCAGCACTAGGCTTAGAGGCCATTTTAAACAGCGAAATCACCAATAGAAAGAACAAACAATGAAAAAATCATTGCACTAAATAGATCACAAAAAACACCTGCTTACAGTACGAGCCAAAATAGAGTATCACCTGGTTTCACCTCAATGGGAAACGTCTGTCCTGAGACTCAAACTTTTCACCACTCCGCACGCATGCACAAATGACTGCAAAAGCAGTGTGACTTTTGGGATACAAG
>NW_012102987.1:862666-864842 GCF_000951045.1 Mandrillus leucophaeus | reverse complement strand
AATATATAGAGATTATAGCCATAAAATGCTTAAATGATTTTAACTGACAATATAGTCTATTGATAATAGACTACTGTATGAAGAGTAGATACGGGGAAGCCCAAATCCTTACACCCCTCATGTTGGCCAAGGGGTGGGAGTGGAGGGGATCGGAGAAGGGATATAAAGATCTTAAAGAATGTCACCATCAAAAGAATTTGCTAGGTGCTTCTCAGGGAAAATACTGTATAACAACAAACAACATGCAGAAAATGTGTTTCACACTCTATAGCTGACATTTTTTACAGTCAACAACATAAAAATAGTTTAACCAATAACTTCAACATGGTAATGTCACCAACTAAAGGTACATTTTGCACCCTTATTTTTTAACCTTGTTTTGTCCAGTGTTTTCTGTACCATCTTTAATTCTTACTTATACAGGGCTATAAAGTTAAAAATGCACACTAAGGCAGGTAAGTTTTATTAGATTTACAGTAAAATGCAATCTAACTAAAGAATAAGGTTTGCACAAAGATGCTCATAACAATAAAATGGAAACTTAAATATTCCTTAGTTAAGTAAAATGGTATTTTTATTGGCTGTTAATAAAAAGCCTTTAAAGATATAGAAAAGTACATATGAAATATGTTAGGCTTAAAAGCAAGAGATAGGGGTTTCCTTTTGGAATGATAAAAATGTTTTAGAACTAGAAAGAGGTGATAGCTGCACAACACTGTAAATTAAGTAAAAGCCAATTAATTGTTTACTTTAAAAGTATTAATTTTATGATATGTAAATCTCACCTCAAAGGAGGGGGGGAGTTTGGATAGAACTTTCACAGAAGAAGATACATGAATGGCAAATAAGCATATGAAAAAATAATCAACATGAGATATTAAGGAAATACAAATAAAATCCAATGATTTTGTGGTCACTTCTCAACAACTAAAACGTCTATAATAAAAAAGACAGGTATTATCAAGTGCAGGTGAGGATGCAGAGAAACCGGAACCTCACACACGGCTGGTGGGCACAGTCACTTTGGAAGAGTTTGGCAGTTTCTTAGAAAGCTAAGTATACATAACCCATCAATTCCACTCCTCGGCATCTATCCAAAAGAAATGAAAATGTATGTCCACAGACTTACATGGCACGTTCTTAGCATTACACGTAATAGCCAAAAACTAGAAACAACTCAAATGTCCATCAACTGGTGAACAGACAAACAAAACGTGGCAATATATATACAACTGACTACTCAGTATCAAAGGAACCAACTGACACATGACACAATATGGATGAACCTCAAAACATGCAAAAGGAAAGTGACCAGACACAAAGGACTATGTATTTCAGAATTCCATTTCTATGACATTTATAGAAAGGATAAACCAGGCCAGGCGCGGTGGCTCACGCCTGTAATCCCAGCACTTCGGGAGGCCAAGGCGGGTGGATCACTTGAGGTCAGGAATTTGAGACCAGCCTGGTCAACATGGTGAAACCCTGTCTCTACTAAAAATACAAAAATTAGCCAAGCGTGGTGGCAGGTGCCTGTATTCCCAGCTATTCAGGAGGCTGAGGCAGGAGAATTGCTTGAACCCAGGAGGCCGAGGTTGCAGCGAGCCGAGATCACGTCACTGCCCTTCGACCTGGGCGACAGAGCAAGACTCCAGCTCAAGAAAAGGGCAGAGGAGGGTAGGGGAGAGGAACCTATGGAGACAGAAAATGGATCAGTGGTTGCCTGGGGCTTAGAGTGGGAAGAGGCCACAAGCAAACGTCTGAGTTTGAGAGAAATGTTCTAAAACCGGATCACAGTGATGGCTGCACAACTCTGTAAGTTGACTAAAACTCACTGAACTGTACATTTAAAATGGATGACTTTTAAGGTATGAAAATTTCTACTTGGCCGGGCACGGTAGCTCACGCCTGTAATCTCAGCACTTTGGGAGGCTGAGGGCAGATAACCTGAGGTCAGGAGCTTGAGACCAGTCTGGCCAACATGGCAAAACCCCATCTCTATTGAAAACACAAAAATTAGCCGGGCATCGTGGTGCGTGCCTATAGTCCCAGCTACTCAGGAGGCTGAGGCAGGAGAATCACTTGAACCCAACAGGCAGAGGTTGCAGTGAGCCAAGATCACACCACTGCACTCCTACCTGGGCAACAGAGTAAGACTTTGTCCCCCCCCAAAAAA
>NW_012102987.1:858095-859211 GCF_000951045.1 Mandrillus leucophaeus | reverse complement strand
CTCTACAAAAACAATTTGTAGGCAGGCGTGGTGGCGTGCATTTGTAGTCTCAGCTACCGGGGAGGCTGAGGTGGGAGGATCGCTTGAACCTGGGATGTTGAGGCTGCAAAAAGCCAAGATGGCACCACTGCACTCCAGTCTAGGTGACAGAGCCAGACCTTGTCTCAAAAAAAAAACGGAAAAAGAAAAAAAAATTAAGTGAAATAAACCAAATATAAAAGGGCGAATATTCTATGATTCTATTTATCTGAGGTACCTAGAATATGCAAATTAATAGAAAGTAGTAGAAAAGAGGTTACCAGAGGGCGAGCTGGAGGCAACAGGGTGCTCTCGGGTACAGAGTTTCAGTTTAGGATGATGAAAAGGTTCTGGAGATGAGCAGTGGTGACGCTGCACAGCAATGTGAATGCTGGGCTCAATGTCACTGAATTCTACACTTTAAAACGGTTAACGTAGTTTATTACAACAAAAATAAACTTGTTTCAAAAAAAGAAACTACATCGTTTAAGAACTGCAACACTACCTATAAAAAGTTTATCTTTGAGAGATCACTGGTATCAAACTCGAATGTGAAAAAGGAAAAACTGTCCTTTAGATTTTCAGTGACTCTGGAGTTGTCGAGAACCAAAATAAGCCGCACTCCAGCTTTCATTCATCCTGCAACACATCTGGGAAGTTCCTAAATCCCATATATCATCCCCACATTAGAAATTCTGCTTGTCGGCGGGGCCCGGTGGCTCACGCCTGTAATCTCAGCACTTTGGGAGGACGAGGCGGGCGGATCACGAGGTCAGGAGTTCAAGACCAGCCTGGCCCACATGGTGAAACACCATCTCTACTAAAAAATACAAACAAAAAATTAGCCGGGCGTGGTGCGCGCACCTGTAATCCCAGCTACGTGGGATGCTGAAGCAGGATAATCGCTTGAACCCGGGAGACGGAGGTTGCAGTGAGCCGAGATCGTGCCCCTGCACTCTAGCCTGGGTGACAGTGATTCTGTCTCAAAAAAAGAAAGAAAGAAAGAAAGAAATTCTGCTTGTCGGAGGTGTCCACAGACTTTTACAGGAACTTAAAGAAACAAACCCTCCGATTCCTGCGCAGCAAGCAGAGAAGTCA
>NW_012102987.1:857729-858045 GCF_000951045.1 Mandrillus leucophaeus | reverse complement strand
ATGTATATACACACACTCTACCATGGCAATTTAAAACGTTAAAGGAAAAACAGAGGAAATCAATAAATATTAACAAACATTAGCAATAAGCCTGTAATTTTTTTACTCTCTAAAAAGAAAAATATATTACTTGTTCATTTAAAAATATATACAAATAAATACATGGCTCCTCCTTTAAAAAAAAAAAGTACTCTGGAATAAATGGACATACGCGGGCTGGGCAAGGTGACTCGCACCTGTAATCCCAGCACTCTGGGAGGCTGAGGTGAGAGGATCACTTGAGCCCAGGGGTTCGAGACTAGCCTGGACAACACAG
>NW_012102987.1:831795-854774 GCF_000951045.1 Mandrillus leucophaeus | reverse complement strand
TGCGTCCTGCGGGACTGGTGCGGGTGCCTCCGGGCCCTGACCGTTCGGCGGCGGCGGTTGCTCTGCAAAAGGCGAGTTACCTGTGATGAGAAGCAGTAAGAGCGTATTTGTATACTGTGAAATGAAGAAGGATGAGAAGGTGAAGACTGCTCTCGCGGTCCTCGTCCCTGAATCATAAGTCGACGTTTGGCTGTGTTTCCCCCAGACACGTGCGAGGCGCGCGGAGCGGGTGGAGGAGGCGAGCCGTGGGCGTGGTCAGGAGCCGCGCTCCGCAGGGACGGCCGAGGAGCCGGGAGGGCCGGGGAGACGCCTGAGGGCATGACGGGCAGTCCAGGCTCGGCCGCCGAAGAGCGCAGGCTGGACGGGGAGGAGAGGATCGGAAGTAGTAGTTTAAATGCGTCAACGTTTTACCGGCAGACCGGGCCCGGGGGTTCCAGGAGCCACCACGGGGTAGGGAAACAGTAGGAATTACCAGAGCCCGCCGGTAGAAACGTCATCCCGGGGGAAGGAAGCGGCCGGGGAAGTGGGCCGCCTGCTCGCCGGGAGCCGGAGTCCTCGGGGAAAGGAGGTGAAGAGGACCAGACGCCCGGGAGGACGCCTGGCTCGGATCACGGATTCCGCCACAACGGGAGAGTGGAGGAGCCGCTTCCGAGACGCCAGCGACTCAGGGGGCTTGCTCATAGGAAAAGGCATTCTGGAGGGCGTAGTGGGAAAGTTTAGGATGGAGACGGTGGAAGCTTGCGTCAGGGGAGCGAAAGTACAGAAGAAAAAAAAACTAAAAATGAGGCTGTAGGAAATCCGTTTGGATTTTGGCCAGGAATGACAAGCATGTGAGGTATGGTAAGATTAGCAGGCTGGAAAGGTTTTTAAATGATTGGTCCCGGCTGTCCCCTGACGGATTGCACAGAAACCTGCAAAGAGAAGTGGCGAAATGACCTTTTTCAACCTAAATAAGATTGTATTGCTACTTTAAGAGGTGGACCCCACCTCTTATGATAAGTGATAACAACTATAACTTTTTTGAAGGTCAAAGACACTCATATCCAAAGAAAGTGCTCACTATAAAAGTCCAATCAAAATATATTGATTATTATTAAAATACCAAAACAGTTTAAAAATTCTTTTCATTCAATGTAAATAAAGACAGTAAACAGATCAGTGGTTGCCAGAGATTATCAGAGTGGAAGTGAAGTGTTGAATTAGGTGAAACAGTGGATTTTTAAAAGGAGACTTTAGTTTTTAGAATACTTTCAGGTTCACAGCAAAATTGAGCAGAAAATAGAGTTCCCGCATGTACCCGTACTGCCACACATGCACAGCATCCTCCACTGTCAACGTCCCATACCAAAGTGGTACCTTTGTTATGATCAGTGAACCTACATTGACACGTCATTAGCACCCAAAGTTCAGGCCTGGTGGCTAAGTTACCCTGTAATCCAGCACTTTGGGAGGCCGAGGCAGACAGATTATCTGAGCTCTGGAGTTAAGACCAGCCTGGGCAACGTGGGGAGACCCTGTCTCTACTAAAAATACGAAATAAAAATACAAAAAAAAAAATCCCCAGAAGTCGTGGTGGAGCCGAGATTGTGCCACAGCACTCCATCCTGGTCAACATTGTCTCAAAAAAAAAAAAAGGGGGGAGACATTATCTCAAAACACTCTTGGTGTTTTATTCTATGGGTTTTGGCAAAGATATAATGACATGGATCCACCGTTATAGTATTATGCGGAATAGTTTGACTGCCCTGAAAATCCTTAGTGCTCCTGTTCATCCCTTTCTTCTGACAACACCTGGCAACCGCTGATCTGTGCACTGACTGCATGGTTTCGACTTTTCCAGAATGGCATATAATGGAATCTGGAAGTGGCCAGCCTTTTCAGATTGCCTTCTTTCTTTACAGTAACATGCATTTAAGCTTTCTCCTTGTCTTGTCTTGATAGTTCATTTCTTTTTAGTGCTGAATAATATTCCATTGTCAGGCTGTAACAATGTTTATTCATTCACCAACTAACGGGCATCCTGGTTGTTTCTGTGTTTAGGCAATTGTCAGTGAAGCTCCTACAAACATCTGTGTGCAGGTTTTTGTGTGGACATGTTTGCAGCTCCTTTGGACGGATACCAAGAAGCATGATTGCTGGATCATATAGTAAGAGTAAGTTTAGTTTTGTTTTTGGGGGTTTTGTTGTGTTTTTTGAGACAGGGTCTCACTCTGTCATGGCAGACAATCATGGCTCACTGCAGCTTTAAATTCCCTGAGTTCAGATGATCCTCCCTCCTCAGCCTCCCGAGTAGCTGGGACTGCAGGCACAGTGCCACTACACCCAGCTAATTTTTCTATTTTTTGTAAAGGTGGGGTTTCACCATGTCGACCAGGCTGGTCTCAAACTCCTGGGCTCAAGCGATCCTCCTGCCTTGGCCTCCCAAAGTGCTTGGATTACAGGCATGAGCCACTGTGCCTGGCCTGGTTTTACAAGAAACTTACAAACTGTCTTCCAAAGTGGTTGTGCAGCTGGGCCTGGTGGCTAAGTTACCCTGTAATCCAGCACTTTGGGAGGCCGAGGCGGACAGATTATCTGAGCTCTGGAGTTTGAGACCAGCCTGGGCAACGTGGCGAGACCCCGTCTCTACCAAAAATACAAAATAAAAATACAAAAAAAAATCCCCAGGAGTGGTGGTGGAGCCGCGATTGTGCCACAGCACTCCATCCTGGGCAACATTATCTCAAAAAAAAAAAAATGGGAGACATTATCTCAAAAAAAAAAAAGGAATTTAACACGGGAAACTGGTTACAAATATATCCGAGGGGTTAATTAAGAGCAAAAAGGGAACATGTGAGATTACCCAGGGACTAGTAACTACGGGAAACTCTGGGCTGGAAGTGTGAAAGCGAAAATAGTTTTACCCACAGCTACCATGATTGACTCTCTGAGGCTGCTGACTTTGGCACCTTTACCACCAACAGGCAGAAAGCCAGGAGCCAATACTCCAGCTTACACTGCAGGCATCCAGCAGAGCAGCAGCCATAGGAGCCCACAAACTCTGAACAGCTGAGGTTCCCGGAACCTCTGCTACTACTGCTGGGGCTAGAGCTGAGTGCTGCTGTTCAAATCACCTCTGAGCAGGAAGCCAGGCTCACCCATTGCCACCACTACTCAGCTGTGTGAGCTGCCTCCACAAATTGGATAAAAGGTCTTCTTCCTCCTACATCTGAATCCCCTATGTCTCTCAATGGCAAAACCCAACTAGAAATGGAGAGCTAATAAGAGTCTGGGAAAGCAAATTGGGAGGTTTCCAGTTCGTATTCTGGAAAGAATGCGATCTACAGTGAAGGCTAGGCATGACAGTTCACACCTGTAATCCCAACATTTTGGGAGGCTGAGGCAGGCAGATCACTTAATGTCAGGAGTTCGAGACCAGCCTGGCCAAGATGGTGAAACCGTGTTTCTACTAAAAATACAAAAATTAGCTGGGTGTGGTGGTGAGCGTCTGTAATCTCAGCTACTCGAGAGACTGAGGCAGGAGAATCGCTGGAACCCTGGAGGTGGAGGTTGCAGTGAACTGAGATTGTGCCACTGTCCTCCAGCCTGGGCAACAGAGTGAGACTCCATCTCAAAAATATAAATAAATAAATAAATAAATAAATAAATAAATAAATAACCTGCAATTAGTTAAGAAGCTTTCACATTTTTTTCCTGCTCTGGGCCAGTTTAAATAGATTCCTATGAAGATTTTGTAGAAGATTCCGTGAAAATTTTGTAGATGACATTCACAAAATTTTATCAGCCTGATGCCTTTGGTGATGATAAGTATAGTTAATTTTAACTACCTTTTAAAATTATTTTATTCATGGCCTCTTCAGATTTTTTACCTTTTGTCAAGACAATTTTGATCATTTATATCTTCCTTTAAAAAATCGACCATTTTGTTCTGGGCATGGTGGCTCATGCCTGTAATCCCAGCACTTTGTGAGGCCGAAGTAGAAGGATTGCTTGAGCTCAGGAGTTCAAGACCAGCCTGGGCAACATAGTGAGACCTCATCTCTACAAAAAAAAAAATTTAGCCAGGTGTGGTGGCACACGCCTGTATTTCAGCTACTCAAGAGGCTGAGGCAGGAAGAGGATCACTTGAGCCCAGGAGGCAGAGGTTGCAGTGAGCTGAAATTGTGCCACTGCACTCCAGCCTGGGCGACAGAGTGAGACACTGTCTCAAATAAATAAATAATCAGTCATTTCACCAAAATATTTAAACTTATTAATATAGAGTTATATATGTTAATTTCTTGCAATTTGTAAAGTCTCCGTATCTGATGTAAGGCTTTTTTTCTTGTTTCCATTGCTTTTTGTCTTACTATCTTTTTTCTTAACATTTTGCTTTTCAATGAAGTATAATATAGATTCCAAAATGTACACATATCATAAATGTACAGCTCACTGGATTTTCGCAAGCTAAACACATTCATGCAGCCATCACCACCTCGAAAAAGGGAGCATGTCTCACACCCTTAAAGCTCTCCTGTGGTTCCTTCTGGTCTTTACACCCCTCCCCAAGCAGTAACTACCGACTTCCTTCCTAACGACATAGGTTGGTGTGATGATTAATTTTATGTGTCACCATGGTTAGGCTGTGAAGCCCAGTTCTTCGCTCAAACACTAGTCTGGATGTTGCTATAAAGGTATTTTGTAGATGTGATTAATATCTGCAATCAGTTGTGTTCCGTGAAAGGCTCATATTAATATATACGAAGCGACCCCCAACTGCTGAAGGAGCTGAAACCAGAGAAAGGGGCAGACAAATCCAGGTTGTCAGTTTTGGGCGATTTATTACAGCATTCTGTTTTGGGGAATTTATTAGGGGATTGTATTTATTGACTTACTAGGGGAACTTACAGACGGAAGTCTTGGGTCTTGCGGTCTTGGGTGGCTGCAAGACAGGTAGATCTCCACTCCACAACCCCCCAGACACACAGCTTACATCTTGGGAAAAAAGCATACGTGCTCTGGAAGGAAGGGGCAGGTGGCTGTGGTGTCAGCCTGTGATTTCTGCAACAGCAAAGCTTGTGTTGGAGGCAAGTTACAATAAATAGGTGTTCCTACACAAAGAGTAGTATATCAGCTAGACGTTTTGGAAGCGTTCTCAAACTCAGGGTTAGTGGGAACTTACATGGTAGACTGGCATTTTAAATTGGCCAGGGGCGGTGACTCACGCCTATAATCTCAACACTTTGGGAGGCTGAGGCAGGCAGATCACCTGAGGTCAGGAGTTAAAGACCAGACTGGCCAACAGGGTGGAACCCCGTCTGTATTAAAAATAAAAAAATTAGCCGGGCACGGTGGTGGCTGCCTGTAATCTCAGTTACTCAGGAGGCTGAGCCACAAGAATCACTTGAACTGGGGAGGCGGACATTGCAGTGAGCTGAGATCACACCACTGCACTCCAGTCTGGGTGACAGAGCAAGACTCCATCTCAAAAAAAATAAAAAATAAAAAATGAAAAAGTCACTCTTGTCCCTACAAGTTGCCTTTAAGTAAAGGAGATTAACCTTGATAAGGTAGCTGGGCCTCATCTATCCAATTGAAGGCCTTAAGATAAAAGACTCAGGTTTCCTAAAGAAAAAAAGAATTCTGCCTCAAGTCTGTAACACAGAAATCCTTCCTGAGTTCCTAATCTACCCTACAGATTAGAGACTCAAGACTGCAACATCATTTCCTAGCCCATATCCAGCCCACCAGTTTGTCCTAAGAATTTTAGACTTAACAGCCTGCACAATCACATGAGCCAATTGCTTAAAATAAAACACTTTTGTATTCCTAGAAATAAGACAGATGTAAATATTGTCTTGTTTCTCTGGAGAACCCTGACTGATACAGATTTTATACTGAGAGTGATTCTAGAAGAACCGAATCTTTTTTTTTTTTTTGAGATGGAGTCTTGCTCTGTTGCCCAGGCTGGAGTGCAGTGGCACGATCTTGGCTCACTGTAAGCTCCACCTCCCAGGTTCACACCATTCTCCTGCCTCAGCCTCCTGAGTAGCTGGGACTACAGGCGCCCGCCACCACGCCCAGCTAATTTTTGTATTTTTAGTAGAGACGGGGTTTCACTGTGTTAGCCAGGATGGTCTTGATCTCTTGACCTCATGATCCACCCACCTCAGCCTCCCAAAGTGCTGGGATTACAGGCGTGAGCCTCCACGCCCAGCCTGCAGCAGTTACTTTTATGCACCACTGTGGTTAAGCTATGGTGCCCAGTTGTTTGCTCAAACACTAGGTCTAGAAGTTGCTGTGAAGATATTTTGTAAGTATGACTAATATCTATAATCCATTGACTTTAAGGAGATTACCCTCAATAATGAGAGTAGGCCTCACCCATTCAGTTGAAGGACTTGGGAGCAAAGACAGGTTTCCCAGGGAAGAAGAAAGAATTCTGCCTTAAGACTGTAACACAGAAATCCTGCCAGACTTTCTGCTTTGCTGGCCTGCCCTACAGATTATAGACCAGCCAGGCCCCACAATCACATGAGCCAATTCCCTTAAATAAATTCCTTTAAAATATATCCATGTATCTCCTATTAGTTCTCTGTGAAAACCTGACTCGTACAGTTAGTTTCACGTGTTTTGTGACATTTCACTTGTTTTGTATGAAATTACCTGTGCATGAAATTACACAATCTATACTTTTCCTACCCAGCTCCTTTTGTTCTGCATGACATTTGTGAGCTTCATCCCTGCTTTCCTCAGGTTCATCCCTGAACTGTGCGTGCACTGTGGGGTAAGACCCACCGTCTGCATGTGTAGCGTGCCTGTGAGACAGGAGCCAGCAGGTGGCACTACGACATCTCATATGGAACTTGGAAAAGTCCTGTAACTGCAGATTCCTGAATTTTTCAGTGGTCTGTCACAGGGCAGACAGCTTATCGTCAAACTGGAAATAACATCTTTACATTTCTAAATTTGATGTTAATTGAGTCGATAAAATTTGGCCAGGCGCGGTGGCTCACGCCTGTAATCCCAGCACTTTGGGAGGCCGAGGCAGGCAGATGACTTGAGGTCAGGAGTTTGAGACCAGCCTGGCCAACATGGCGAGACCCCATCTCTACTAAAAATACAAAAATTAGCTGGATGTGGTGGTGGGTGCCTGTAGTCCCAGCTATTCAGAGGCTGAGGCAGGAGAATTGCTTGAGCCCGGCAAGTGATGGCTGCAGTAAGCCAAGATCATGCCACTGCACTCCAGCCTGGGTGACAGAGTGAGACTCTGTCTCAATAATAATAATAATAAAATAAAATTGAAGTGCTGAGGACGTGGAAGGCCTTCACAGAAGTAAACTGTGGCGGGAGAAAGGAGAGGGCTGATGAGCCCTGAGCCCAGCACTAGGCAGTGTCAACACCCTGAAGGGTCTGGGACTTTCCTTGCCAGCTAATGCGCTGGGCTGTCACAGACTCGTGGATATGGATACTGGCAGGAGCTGTGTTTTGTTTTTTAATTTTTATTTTATAGACAGGGTCTCACTCTGTGGTCCAAGCTGGAGTACAGTGATGCAGTCATTCTCACTGCAGCTTCAAATTCCTGGGCTTAAGTGATCCTCCTGCCTGCCTCAGCAACCTCCAAAGTTCTGGGACTACAGGCATGAACCGCTGTGCCCAGCTAGAAGCCGTGTTATTATTTGCAACAATCACTATAGCCATAGTACCCACATTTCCTTGCCCTGAGTCCCAGCATGTGGGGCCGGATGACACCTGCACAGGCAGTGGCTTGCAATTCAGGACAATCTCTGAGCGTGGGGGCCCTGAATGTTTGACAATGGACAGTAAGTCTGCCTACCCATTTGCTCTGGAAAGAGCCGCTTTTTCTATCTTCCAAGCAACTTCCCTTTGCCGTAAGCAGTGCAAGCAAACTGCCCATTGCTTTGGAGAAAGACACTATTGTTTGTCTTCCAAGGCTGTTCATTTCGCCAACATCGTTGAAAAGGTAACTCAGAACAAAGGGAAGGCAAACATGCAAAGCCTGCAAGACGTGCAAAAATGTGAAACACCCAGGGAGACTCGTCTGGCAAGAGGAGTATAGAGGATAAGGAGGGTCCTCTTCCCCTGGGAGGTGTGGTGGGGGAGAAAAGTGTGCTGCTAGGATGGAGAAGGCGGCTGCAGAATGGCACCTCTCGGCTTTCTGAGGAGTCACATCTGTCCTCTGCACCAGGAGGCTGCCATCTGCACAGTAACGGGTTGCCTGGGCCCATGGCCTTGAGTGGCATTCCCCTCTGGAACTTTTGGGCAGTGGTGTTCTTGTCTCCCCCTGGCAAGCACTGGAGACAACGTCATGCAGACGTCCTTTGCTCCTCACGCCTGCCCTGGAGGGGAGAGACTTTCTAAACCAAAAGAAGCCCCGAGTGCGTGTTTTCCTTTCTGATTGAGGTCCGAGGCGAGAGGAGGCTCTTGCAGAGGCAGTAGCAGTGCTGAGAAGGGCAGAGCCAGGTGGCAGGAGCTCAGGAGAGCCACCTTTCTACCTTAGGTCAACAGTCTTTCTGTTGAGGGAAACCCTTGCTATTCTAGCCACTCTCCTAGTGTACAAGCAGCAACAGTTGGGGCAGGGATGAAGCGCTCAATCTCTTTCCTGTGACGGAGTCAGAGAGCATTTTGGATTGCCTTGCCAAGAAGGGTGTCTGTTGCAGGCCTGGGACGCCTGCAGTGGCTGGGACTAGGGAAGGGCGGGTCTTCCCTGATGACTTCCCTGGGATCTTTTCTTCCCACTATAATTTGTATTATGTATTGAAAGGACACAATTGGAGTAAAATTACAGAATTACAGACTTCCACTGGAGGAAAGGACCTCAGAGATGGCCTAGTCCAGTAGTTTCTTAGCCGAGATCCTGGGACTACTCAGGCCTTCATGGATGGGTTTCAGGGATCCAACCTTCTTCTAGTGTGACACATTTGACTTTCCAGAAGTTTGTCAGGTGACTGGGATCAGACCATTCCTAGGTGACAGATAAGTAGCAGAACAGATGGGCCTCTGGAGTTTGGGCAGGAAGAGGTCAGTGTAGCCAGGCAGAGTCAGACGTGGCTGGCATCAGGAAGCAGGCCTTGAGCCAGAGAAGTTGTCAGGCCGTTGTGATTGTGGCAGCCACCGTGGTGTCCAGCGGCTCCAGCGTCCTCCACTGTAAACTGCAGGGCCAGAGAAGTTCTCAGGCCGTTGTGACCGTGGCGACCACCGTGGTGTCCAGCGGCTCCAGCGTCCTCCACTGTAAACTGCAGGAAGGAAACTTTATGGTGCTTTATGTCAAGAATTTCGTGTTTAAGCAACACAATAAAAAATGCTGGGTGTCCCTATTCAGATGGACTTTGTTGGGGTGTGAGATTCATTTTGTGAGTCCTGGGGGAGAGCACTGCATAGACAAGACGGGACCCTAGATGCCAGACTGGAGGCTCTGGACTTCATCCTGTAAGCAGAGGAGAGCAATTGGCCATAAGCAGGGAAACTGGCAACCACTGCAAGAACTGCAGGAATTGCCTCTGGAAGACACTGGAAGAATGAGAGAGTGGGGAAGGAAGCACAGGGTCCTCGCAAGCATTCTTTGCCCAGCATACAGTAAGTTCTTAAAAACGTTTGGAGAGAGACAGGGAGGAAGACAGAATGCTCCATGATCAGTCCTACCAACATGCTTGTAAGAATCAGCTGGGATCCACTTCAATCTTTCTGTAAATGGAGAAATAGGAGTGCATGCCGCCACCGGTACTCCTCACTGCTATTGTAACTAACGTTTGCACCTCCTCTTCCCCTTGTCACAAAGGGCAGTTACTGTTCCCAAGTTCTTATGTTGTAATGGGGCTTGTTGTCCTGGGACCTGAGAAAGAAAATTGAGTTTTCGGTTAATGCGACCACTACCCCAGGGCCTGTTTATCTGGGACAGCTGCTGTGTAATGCTATAGTCTAGGGAGACACGGAAATTTTTTTGTAGGTCACTTTTAAGAAATAGTTTGAGATGGCTCTGGAAACTTTCTGAGCCCTTTGGGTTCCAATATTCTAGGTAGAGATTTAGTCCTCGCTCCGACATGTCAACAAAGTTCATTTTGAATGGCACAGTGTGGTGGCTGAATAATGGCCCCCCAAGTATGCCCATGTCCCACTCCCCAGGACCTGTGAATAGGTTACTTTACATGGTAAAGGACCTTTGAAGATGTGAGCAAGTTAAGAGCCTTGAGATGGGAAGATGGTCCTGGCTTATTTGGGTGGGCCCCGTGTGACGGAACAGTCCTTGTAAGGGGGTCGCAGGAGGGTCAGTGTCAGAGGAGGTGTTGTGATTAGAGTGATGCGGCCATGTCTTGCAGTGAGACGCCGGCTTCTCTTTGTTCTGGGTTACCTTTTCAAGAATGTTGGTGAAATGAACAGCCGTGGAAGACAAACAACAGTGTCTTTCTCCAGAGCAGAAGGCGGTTTGCTCTCACTGCTTACAACAAAGCGCAGTTGCTTGAAAGATAGGGTAGCTCTTTCCAGGGCAAATAGACAGCCCTGGAAGCTGGAAGGGGCAGGGCAGGTGCTATGGTCTGAATGTTTGTGTCTCCCCAAATTCACGTGTTTCCTTCTAACCCCCAAGTGATGCTATTGGGAGGTGGGGTCTTGAGGAGGTGATTAGGTCGCGATGGTGGACTCTCACGATTGAAATTGGCATCCTTGTGAGAGAGCTAGCTTGCCCCTTCCAGTGAGAAGACGAACCCTCACCAGACACCAAATCCATCTTGATCTTGCACTTCCCAGCCTCCATACTATGAGCAATACATTCCTGTTGCTTAGAAGTCGCCCAATTTGTGGTATTTTGTTATAGTAGCTCAAACAGACTAAAGCAGAATGGATATTCTCCAGGGCCTCCTTAAGACAAATGTTAAACTTCTGATCTTTAAAACCGTAAGAACAAATTTGAGTTGTTTTAAGCGAAGTGTGTGGCCATCTGTTACACAGCAAGCATTGATTCTCACGAAGGATGCTCTGTCGGCCTCCCCTCCTGCTGAGAGCCGCGCTGGCCTGGCACGGTGGTCTTCAGCTTCACTTTCCCTTGGAATCCCGTGGAAAACTTTTGAAGATCCTCTTGCCCAGGATCTGCCCCAGATTAACTGAATGAGAATCTCTGGGAGTAGGACCCAGCATTGTCATCATCATTCCTTTTGTAAATAGAGAATAATCTACATGACACGGAAATATACATATATTAGATGTTTACTTCAAAGACACTTGACAGTTGTAGACACCCCTGTAACCGCCATCCAAAACGACATACAGAGTATCCCCATCACAACTGAAAGTTATGTCTGTAATGTCCCTTGCAATGAACTCCAACCCCGAGAGGCAACCACTTTCAGACTCCTATCACAATAGATGAGTTTTATCTCTTCTTAGACTTATTCAGTGGAATTGCATGGCTTGTTTTTTTGGTAGGTCTGGCTTCTTTTGCTCAAAACAATGTTTTTGAGATTCACCCATGTGGCTGTATGTTCCTTTTTATTGCTGAGTAACGTTTGGTTATATGAATATATCATGATGTACTTATCCATTTTGATGGTGATTGATTTTTGAATTGTTTACAGTTTTGGGCTATTATGAATGAGGCTGAGGTTTTGAAGCAGGGCCACAGTCCTTGACACTCTCATCAGAAATGGTTTCTATAGCGCCTCCCACTGGAGCCAGGCGGGTTTGCAATTGCTTCAACTAATAGAGACTAGTAAGAGATTGAACTGTGTCCCTCAAAATTCACATGTCGAAGTCCTAATCCCTAGTGTGACTGTATTTGCAGGTAGGACTTTTAGGGAGGCAATTACAATTAAATGCGGTTATAAGGGTGGGGCCCTGATTCAACAGGCCTGGCGTGTCCTTATAAGAAAAAGAGGAGACACCAGATCTCAGTCTCCCTCCCTCCCTGCACAGGTGCAGAGGGAAGGAACTGGGAGCACATAGCAAGAAAGTGGCTGTTCACAAGCTAGGATCTGACCCTGCTGGCACCTTGATCTTGGACTTCCGGCCTCCAAAACTGTGAGAAAAAAATAAATATCTGTTGTTTAAGCCACCATCTGTGGCATTTTATTATGACAGTAGACCGAGTAGACTGCTACAGACACTATGTTGCTTCTGAGGCTATGTTTAAAAAGGCCATGCAAATAAACAGGCTGGGCAGCTTCCCAGAGCTAGAAGTTCTCTGGGAACACTGGCGTTAGGGCCCTGAGCCCGCCATGCTGGGAGGCCACTGCAGACACTCCAAACGGAAGTCCTGGTTGGCCCAGTCTTCAGCCGCCCAGCCCCAGTGCTGGCGCGTGAGTGGCAGAGCCACTGGGGACAAGCTGTGCTCGACATTGGCAATCATGGGGCAGACGAGAGCTCTCTGCTATGCCCCTTCTCAGTTCCTGAGCACAGGCGGAATTGATGGGCATGAAAAATGCTGGCTGTATTTCACCAGTGTAGGGGATTTTTCTAGTCACACTGGATAAACTGGAACAATGTTGTATGAGCATTCTTGGAGGAGTCTCTTGGGAACCTATTCGTTTCTCTCCCCATTAAGTACGTAGGAAGGAATTTCTAGGTTGAAGATTAAAGTTGTTATAAAGATTTGCTGTAGTTCTCCCACATGGCTGTCCTATTTTAAACTCCCCACAGCCATGTGCAAGAGCTTCCGTTGCCCACGTCTTTGCCAACATTGGTGTGATCATCTTTTCGATGTTAACCCTCCCAGTGAGTGTGAAAGGACGTCTCATGGTCATTTTATTTTCAGTCCTTTGATTGCAAATGGTGTTGAGCATCTTTTCATTTGCTTATTGGCTATTCGTGTGTCGTCTTTTGTGAAACATGTATTCAAGTCTTTTGCCCATTTTTAAACGCTGTGTTGTTTCTCTTTTTTTTAGTTCATTTGTGGGAATTCTGTATATATTCCATATACAAGACATTTGTCAGATAAATGAGCTGTGAATATTTTTTCGCAGTCTATGTGACGTTAGTAGTTTTCGAAGCTCCTCAGATGACTCCAGCATGTAGCCAAGGTTGAGACCATTGGCCTAGTGCTTTTTTCCTCCTTTTCCTGGAAGGACAAAGCTGGGGTCAGTATGGAGGTTGGGAATGAAATCGCCTGGCTTTAACTTGGCTCCAACACTTGCCTACCACGTGACCCTGGGCAAGTCACCTAAAATGACCTAAAATGACTTCTTACCTCCATTTTCTCACCTCTAAGATGGAGTTGAGAATCGGGCTCTAGAAAGACTGTTTTAATAATTAAGTGATCGTAAGCAGATGTCTCTGCTGCCACTACATGCACAGATTATGATATTTGCAGGACAGTATCAGGTTTCAACTTAAAATTTCTCATAGTTACGGAGAATCTCTTCTATTTTAGGCAAAATTTTCAGGTCATCAATATTTGCTATAGATAAAAGACTAGGAGTGTGGGGGTTATTATAATGCTTTAGATATATGAGGAAATTGTACAAAATAATATCTCCATGGGGTATTTATTTGTTTTTTAATGCCTTGTACTTCAAGTGAAAGAAAGGAATGGAGGACAGAAACAGTGCAGGCAGCAAGGGTTGGCAGTAGCATGGAGTCTGGCATTGCAGATATCCTAAATGCAAAACTTCGAGGCTGAAATTGGCACGAGACATGTCACATATTCAGCAATCCTAAATCAGTTCACCCTCATACTTGGATTCTCTGAGAATCAAGGCTCATGTCTACAAGCAACTGTCTAAGCCAGCGACAACATAGAGCTTTAGGTAACATCAACACAGGAATCGATCCACACTAAACGTATGTGACCTTATTATCATAGTGCTTTAATCAGAGTGATGTACATTTATAGAATGCTTTCATGTATTTATTTTAGGCTGATTTATAGCAACTGTGTAAGGAAATATTGGAAGAGATTATTAGGATCATCTCAATTTTGCAGATAAAGAAGCTGAGGCTCCGAGGCCACATGGTTAGTAAGGCTCAGAGCTGGCGCAAGGAGCCAGATCTTCCAACTCCAAGTCCAGCACCTTTGCACACCACACCAGGGCTTCTCAAACTGCGGCTCACTTCTACAGCTCACCTGGGGGGTCTTGTGAAAATGCAGATTCTCACACAATAGGTCTGGGATGGGGCCAAGTGCTTCTTTTTCTGATAAGCTTTAGGTAGTGCTGATACTGATCCATGGATCATATTGTGAGTGGCCAGGCACTACACCACGCTCCGTTTCTATCAATCAACTAGTCGTATGCCTGGTTCTTCAATAGTTGTCATTATACACTGCTGACTGCAGAACAAAAACCACTTCCAGGCTGCCTTTCAGCTAGGTATCACCTTCCAAGGGTAAGTCCCACTGATGAGCCCAGCTGCGGCTTTGTTTTCCTTAGGTGTGCTCCCCTTTTCCCATTAATGTCTAGGGGAGACAGAGCCAAAGACTGCATCCAGGTGAACAAAGGTCCTTTCACCAGGAAGCTTCCTACCCTAATGTTCTTCAAGGGAGGTGATTGGAGAAATGGTTGTGAGCCAGACTCTTCCTCACAGGAGTTCTGTCCTGGAAGAAAGAGAAGTAATATAGAAAATGTGGCTTATAACCTGGGAGCCGAGTGCTTTTGTGAACGGTCAGTTACCACTCTTGTTCTGGAATCTATCTGCAAATGTGTGTGTGTGCTGCTGCCACAATAGACAGCGAGTCACAAAACACACACAGTGAAATGGCACAAGGTTTCTCTAAAGGCAGCGGACACAGAAGGCTACACAGAGGAGGAAGAAGTATGGCATTTCCAGCTGGACGTGCAGGACCCTGCGTTCCCCAGATCCTCCCGGGCATGCGCACCTGCCAGTCTCCCTGGCAGAGGAACATACTGTCAGGCATATGAACACAGCCTTCGGCACCCTGAAGGGGTTTACCCCCTCTTCTACTCTTCTGCCTGTTCTGAGGACCATGCCCCAGGTGCAAACATGCAAAACAGCAGACCCTCTGACTGCCCTCTGCCTGCCAGATGAGTCGGACCACTCCAAGCTGTTGGGCGAGCGCCAGAGCAGATCGTCCGAGTCCCTGCAGACCTGGCCCAACTGCGTGTATCCCACCAGCGGGGTGTGTGTCTGTCTAGCTGCTTTTTCTTTTCTTTTTTCTTTTTAAGACAGAGTGTCCCTCTGTTGCCCAGGCTAGAGTGCGGTGGCACGATCTTGGCTCACTGGAGCCTCTGCCTCCCAGGTTCAAGCAATTCTCCCACCTTAGTCTCCCAAGTAGCTGGGATCATAGGTGTGCACCACCAGGACCGTCTAATTTTTGTATTTTTAGTAGAAACGGGGTTTCTGCATGTTGATCAGGCTTGTCTTGAACTCCTGACCTCAAGTGATCCGCCCCCACTCAGCCTGCCAAAGTGCTGGAATTACAGGTGTGAGCCACCGCCTCCGGCCTGTCTCTTTTTTATTCTACTCTCTTTGGCACTTCTCTCTCTCCTACCGTCCTCCTTGAGGCTCATCCTCCCTTGTCATTGGTCCAGACCAGAATGTTGCTCCCACATGTCTTGCCCTAGGCCGTGTCTCCTGACACATTTGGCTGCTCTTTGTATCTAGAAACACTCTGAACGGGCTGGATGGATGGAGAGCTGAGGAGGCAGGTTAGGGGTTAGGGGTCTGGACAGGGCTGACCGTTAGCTGGGAAGTCCCCGTTCAGTGACTGGTGGGCATCTGTTCTGATTCATCAGTGCCCTCACCGTCCTGGCCCTTACATATTTTGAATATCTCCTCTAGGTCTGGGGACACAGGAGGGCAAGCAGTTCCTGTGCGGAAGGAGGAAGAGCCATGCTGAGCACAGGCTTTGAGGCAGCACTGAGTCCTCGGACTCTCCTGCAGCTGGGTGCCCTGTCTCCCCTGTGCCTCCACAGCTCTGTCTGTGCTGCATGGAAAAGGGCACCTTCAGCTTCTGAGTGCAACACAGAGATGGGAGCAAACCAAGCCATTAGCACAAGAAGGGCCAGGACAGCTAAACTTAGCTAATTGAACGTCCAAGTTTTGGGAGAAAGATTATGGAGTCTGGGCTTCTTTCCCTTTGGCCCATCTTTAGAACGGGAGGATGCTCCTTATTCAGTCCCCTGAGGTTTTCCTGCACCGAGCTCTTGCATACAACAAGAATAGCACCAGGCCATAGAGAATAATTTGCCAGGCAATTATTAAGTGTTTTCCGAAAGTGATGTTGCTTTGCAAAATGTTTTAAAATAAATTGGATGTGCATTTCCACTTAGAGATGAAGAGAAGCATATCACTTGGCTTCATTTAATAATGATTTAGATGATGGTAAGAAGAGCAAGTAAATTCAAATTAGATTATTGATTTTCATGATTATAAATTAGAATCCAACAAAAATAAATGACAGATATTTTTCTATATGAATACATTTTAATTCTTAGAAAGTTGCCTGAAAAATACATATTGGCCACTCTATGTGATTAATGGATATGCTGACATTGGTATTTATAAAGTCCTTGCAGAGTCCAGGTCTTCACAATGAATTACCAGACAGTCATTTTTCTCAGTGACGCTGGAGGACACCGTAATGGATTCTTCTGCACGGCGCCTGTGTCTGCCCGTTAGTGGCTGCCCTGCCTTATGATAGATGTTTTCCAGTCAACTTATAGAACTTGCTAATAATAACTCAATATTCATGGAGTAATCTGTAGTGCTAATGAAATTAAATTAAAAAACAAACCTTAGTCTATATTTTTAGGACAAGTGTGGTGGCAGGCGTCTGTAATCCCAGCTACTTGGGGGGCTGAAGCAAGAGGGTCACGTGTGTGTGTGTGTGCGTGTGTGTGTGTTTGTGATTCATCCATCATTATACTGATTCCATTTCTCACTTAAATTAAGGGTGTTTTCAATGTAAAAGATGGAGGTGAGAAGGGAGATTTTATCATCCACTCAAGGTTGCTTCCAGGTAAGAGGTTTGGAATCAGGAGCTCCCACCTAGAAACGATGTTTCTGCCTCTGGACAGCACGGAGGCAATTGCCAACAAGGTTTCTCATGCCTCATTGTACCCGGATCATGGTTTTTTCAAGGTAGAATAAGGGACTAATACATTTTGGCAGATGCAAATATATTTGTTCAAATCATAAATGAATGAAAGCCAACTCATACATTCTTTTATCCTGAAGTTTTAAATCGTGCTCATGTATGTGAACAGTTTATATAGTGTCTACCTGTGAAGCACAAACCATAAGACTGTGGAAAGTCCTGTGTCATACTAAGAGCATTCTTGGGATTCTCCTAAACTGCATGACTCTCAGACTGTCTACAGCCTGGAAGTTAACTCAACCACCACTTCCTTTACCTTTATCCCTTCATCCCGTATCCAGATGTACTAGAAGACTCAGAACAAATCCCAGACCTGCTGAACAGCGTGGTGTCTAGCACCTCCTGGGTACCACTTAGGTCTTCTGTAGATGCAGCTGCCTCTGCAGTGATCAGCCCTGCAAGGCTCCAGCTGACTTCACAGAGGTAACCTCACGCCACCCTGCCTGCCCGTAGTACCCTCTGCCCAGAGTTCTCAGTAGACAATGAGGCCAGGGGTGCATGGTCGTAGCCCTCTCAGCGCCCATGCATGCACAGGCCAGGCACGTGGGGCATGAACTCCCTGTGGGGTAAGCTTCTGTGCAGTGGGATCCAGGGTGGCTGACCCCCACACCATGCTCTCCAATGGACTCCTCCTCCTTCCCTTTTTCATTTCCCTTGGTTGTTACTCCTGCTCCCTGGGCTTCGTCTCCTTGATAACATACAGCACATGAGCCTTTGCCTCAGTCTCTGCTCTCTGAGCCTCTCATGCTGAGACAAATACATACCTTTAAGGTCTGGGTCTCCCACTTTCAAATTGGGGATAATAATACCTTCCTCATAAGGTTACTTTGAAGATTAAATACAGTTTGTTTGTTTGTTTGTTTTAGACACAGAGTCTTACTCTGTTGCCCAGGCTAGAGTGCAGTGGTATGATCACAGCTCACGGCAGCCTCCAGCTCCTGGGCTCAAGCTATCCTCCTGCCTCAACCCGCCAAGTAGCTAGGCCTACAGGTGCACACCCCCACGTCCAGTTACCTTTTTATTTTTTGGAGATGGAGTCTCGCTCTGTCACCCAGGCTGGAGTGCAATGGCACAATCTCAGCTCGCTGCAGCCTCCACCTCCCGGGTTCAAGCTTCAAGTGATTCTCCTGTCTTGGCCTCCCGAGTAGCTGGGACTACAGGCCCCACCACCACGCCCGGCTAATTTTTATATTCTTAGTAGAGATGGAGTTTCACCATGTTGGCCAGGATGGTCTCGAACTCCTGACCTCAGATGACCCACCCACCTCGGTCTCCCAAAGTGCTGGGATTACAGGTGTGAGCCACCGCGCCTGGCCCCAGCTAACTTTTTATTTTGCACAGACGGGCTCTCACTTTGTTACCCAAGCTGGTCTCGAACTCCTGGCTTCAAATGATTCTTCCGCTTGGCCTCCCAAAGCGCTGAGACTACAGGTGTGAGTCACGGAACCCAGCCCAAATGCAGGTCGTTTGGATGGCAGTACTTGCGGAGTATAAAGTTACAGCATAGAACTGCTTTCCCCTACTAGTTCTCTCCTTCAGGTCCCGTATTTTGAATTAGGATAATCTTGGATTTCCCTGCTACCTATTTTGTGTTAAGTCCTCCAGTAAAGAGTGCCTTCTGCTTTCCTTGACCCTGTTTTTCAGTATCCTTTCATTATCCTTCAGTATCCTTCTTCACTGTCCTACTTGGCCGATTCTACTTGCGACTAAATCAGTATGCCTACCACCAAGCTGTGCGTCTTCATAATTGTCACTGGTGTGCCTTTTTTCACCTTGTGATTATCTGGGACATTTCTCTCCATTGGAGCCTATGATCTCCGAGAAGTCCTCCTAATTACCAGTGTTCCATTCTGATACATACGTCAAGTGATGACAGCTCACTTTATTTTTAAACTTCTTAAGGGTTGAAGTGGGATTTGGTATATCAGGAAACAACCAAACTAATTCTAAAGCTATACCTTTATAATTATACTGAACTGAAATGTAATATTGTTTGTAGAATGGAATT
This sequence comes from Mandrillus leucophaeus, assembly GCF_000951045.1. NCBI lineage: Eukaryota > Metazoa > Chordata > Mammalia > Primates > Cercopithecidae > Mandrillus > Mandrillus leucophaeus. The sequence goes on along the minus strand of NW_012102987.1, from coordinate 835,725 downwards.
GGTATAAAGTGATTTTTTTTTACCGCATTTAATATTATATATCCATCAGCTTTTTTGGGTTACAATCATAAACAGAGACAAGATTTATTGGAGAGTTTTTGGGGCTCACAGAATCAGCAGGAACCTAGAGAATAGGAGGGAAGCAAGGGAGCTTTGGAAGCAATGGAAACTATTATCATCCAGGTATTCATTCAGTAAGTGTTTAGTGAGCATTTACTATGTGCCAGTATTTTAACCAGTCTTCTACTGCTTGGCATCCAATTTGTTGCTATTATAAACAGTGCAATCTAATGAATAAAATTTTTAAAAACTTCATTTTCTAGAAATGTATTTTTTTTTCCATGAATTATTTACCAAGCTTACTGGCATACTGTTTTTCATTTGAGGGGAATTTGAGGTCAGGTCTTTGTATATGATCTTGAGCTCTTGAGCATTATGTTAAACTTCATTGCCTTGAATGATACATTGACTTCTACAAATTAGTAATTAAGACAAAATATTTATTTATTTATTTACTTATTTATTTATGAGATGGAGTCTCACTTTGTTGCCTAGGGTAGAGTGCAGTGGTGTGATCTCAGCTCACTGCAACCTCCACCTCCCGAGTTCAAGTGATTCTCATGCCTCAGCTCCCAGGTAGCTGGGATTATAGGCGAGGACCACCACGCCCAGCTAATGTTTTGTATTTTTGGTAGAGACAGAGTTTCACCATGTTGGCCAGGCTGGCCTAGAACTCCTGACCTCAGACGATCTACCTGCCTCGGCCCCCCAAAACGCTGGGATTACAGGCATGAGCCACCGTGCCTGCTCTATTGTTTATGGAAATGTCCCATAGTTAATTTTTTTTCTTAAGCAGCTAAAACATGAACTTTGATGTGCTTATGAAAGCTTTTTTGGTAAACGCCTGCCTACTTTGCTGTTGAAATGCGTAAAAGATTACTGTAAGAGAGGCTGCTTGATAGTATAAATGGAGTCATTTCCTCCTTTACCAATCAATGCTGCCTGCTTGGAAACTAATAAACCTGTTACACATCAAGACCCTTATAAGTGTGACTCAGGCAAAGCTGATGAGTAGACAGTTACTGTGGGTCATTTTCCTTGACAACACAGAGACCACTGAAGCTAACAGGAAGACGTTCTGGTGCTGATGCAGAGAGGAAAGTCAACATAAAAACGCTCTCAGTGATGTGCACACTCCATCCCTGTTCAGTGTCCTCCTTGTGCTACCCGCAGATGGCTGAGGTATCATGGCTTAGGTGCTGCACGGTGACTGTATTAAGCCCAGACACCCTCACTCTCATGACAGCCCCCAAGTATGACACCGAGAGTGTGAAAGGGAAAGTGTATTTTTCTATGACCTATGGTTTCTTCTGACCTCACAAAGCTTTAGGCTTGTGTTTGACTTTTTGCTGTTTTTGCACTTTCAGAGCACTGCGGTTTGGAGGTGAAACTTTTCTTTAAAGTTCTTGTTAACATTTAGTTTGGCACAAAGTTTGCAAATGGGCGTGGAAAACACAACACCTTTTTCACTGTGAAGGAGGCTGCGTGGTTTTAGCAGCTTTTATTTGTTTATTTTTTTTATTTTTATTTCCATAGGTTACTGGGAAACAGGTGGTGTCTGGTTACATGAATATGTTCTTTAGGGGTGATTTGTGAGATTTGGGTGCACCTATCATCCGAGCAGTATACACTGCACCCAATTTGTAGGTTTGTTTGTTTATTTTTTACTGAGTCTGGCTCTGTCACCCAGGCTGGAGTGCAGTGGCACTATCTCGGCTCACTGCAACCTCCGTCTCCCAGGTTCAAGCGATTCTCCTGCCTCAGCCTGCCAAGTAGCTGGGATTACAGGTGCTTTCTACCACACCTGGCTAATTTTTGTATTTTTAGTAGAGATGGGGTTTCACCATGTTGGGCAGGCTGGTCTTGAACTCCTGATCTCAGGTGATTCACCCACCTCAGCCTCCCAAAGTGCTGGGATTACAGGCATGAGCCACCGCACCTGGTCTAATTTGTAGTGTTTTATCCCTCATCCCCTTCCCACCCTTTCCCCCGAGCCCCCAAAGTCCATTGCATTATTCTTGCGCCTTTGCATCCTCATAGCTTAACTCCCACTTATGAGTGAGAACATATGATGTTTGGTTTTCCATTCCTGAGTTACTTCACTTAGAATAACAGCCTCCAAGTCTCATCCAGGTTGCTGCAAATGCCATTAATTCATTCCTTTTTATGACTGAGTAGTATTCCATTGTGTGTGTGTGTGTGTGTGTGTATGTGTATCACAGTTCTTTATCCACTTGTTGATGGGCATTTGGTTTGGTTCCATATTTTTGCAATTGTGAATTGTGCACTGCTATAAACATGTGTGTGTAAATACATTTTTTGTATAATGACTATTTTCCTCTGATAGATACCCAGTGGTGGGATTGCTGGATCAAATGGTGATAGTTCCACTTTTAGTTCTTTAAGGAATCTCCACACTGTTTTCCATAGTGGCTGTCCTAGTTTACATTCCTGCCAGCAGTGTAGAAGTGTTCCCCGTTCACCGCATCCACACCAACATCTATTATTTTTCAATTGTTATGGCCATTCTTGCAGGATTGTGGTATCGCATTGTGGTTTTGATTTGCATTTCCCTGATAATTAGTGATGTTAAGCATTTTTTCACATGTTTGTTGGCCATTTGTATATCTCCTTTTGAGAATTGTCTGTTCATGTCCTTTAGCCCACTTTTTGATGGGATTTTTTTTTCTTGCTAATTTGTTTGAGTTCTTTATAGATTCTGGATAATAGTCCTTTGAAAATGTGTAGCTTGTGAAGATTTTCTCCCACTCTGTGGATTGCCTGTTTACTCTGCTGACTGTTCCTTTTGCTGTGCAAAAGCTCTTTAGTTTAATTAAGTCCCAGCAATTTATCTTTGCTTTTATTGCATTTGCTTTTGGGTTCTTGGTCATGAAATCTTTGCCTAAGTCAATGTCTAGAAGGGTTTTTCTGACGTTATCTTCCAGAAGTTTTATAGTTTCAGGTCTTAGATTTAAATCCTTGATCCAGCTTGAGTTTATTTTTAGCAGCTTTTATTAAAGTCACTAAAGTTTTAAAATAATGATTCTTTAATGTGACATTTTACAAACTCACAGTTCATTGTACCTTTCTCTCCCATAGTAGCATATATGTATGTGTGAATTTCCAAGTCAGGGTTCTCTCCAATTTATTTATTCAAATCTAATAAATTTTACAAGCATTATACGAAGCTGAAGGTTATTAACTAATTCTCAACAGAATTGGGGTGGAAATATCACTGGCTAGATTCAGGCTTTCAGTTCAACAAATGGACCTGCCTGAGTTCAGTACAATCAACCTTTCCTGTGTGTCTACGTGAACTCAAATAACTTACATGACTGGTAGACCCTATTTTAAGGGCAACTCTGAGTTGAGACTACCATAAAGATTTGTAGATCATAAACAGAAGCCTGTGAGACAGAGTTGTCCTAAAGAAAGAAAGGTTATAATTTCCAAGCAGAAGGAGAAAGCACCTTTTTGGTTACACGCCTGGCATGTTATGAAAAGCTGGAGTTCAGTATTTCATTATAAGAAAAAAGAAATGATAAAATTTCTAAAAGTGTTAGACTAGGAGGAGAGAGAAAGAAACACAAAAGCTTTAGGTACCAGAAATGGGCTGGGTGCAGTGGCTCACGCCTGTAATCCCAACACTTTGGGAGGCTGAGGTAGGTGCATCACTTAAGGTCAGAAGTTCAAGACCAGCCTGGCCAATATGGTGAAACCCGTCTCTACTAAAATTACAAAAATTAGCCAGGCGTGGTGGTGTATGCCTGTATCCCCAGTTACTAGGGAGGCTGAGGCAAGAGAATCGCTTGAACCTAGGAGGTGGAGATTGCAGTGAGCCAAGATCGCATCACTGCACTTCAGCCTGGG
>NW_012102987.1:827627-831073 GCF_000951045.1 Mandrillus leucophaeus | reverse complement strand
CTGTAATCCCAGCTACTCAGGAGGCTGAGGCAGGAGAATTGCTTGAACCCAGGAGGCAGAAGTTGCAGTGAGCCAAGATTGTGCCACTGCCCTCCAGGCTGGGCGCAGAGCAAGACTCCATCTTGGACAAAAATAAAAGAAAAGGCAAATATTAATACTTTTGAGTCTGGGGAGTGATCCATATAATTTTCTTTTGAGTTTTTTTCTCAACACACTGAGAATTTAAAGCTTTTTGAGACTCAGATAAGAAATTCACAGACTCATGGACTCAGAAGCCACCTTCAGACAACAACATCGCACCTCCTTATCTCAAACTATAGTGAAATTATAGAGAGGAAGACGTGCACGCTAAAACCCAGGTTTTAAGAACACAGCACTGCAGAAATTCACCCACGTTGGGTATTCCTCACTTCTCTTTATCTTAGACTATCAAAGCCTAATTACAGTCTTTTATTTTATTTATTTATTTATTTTTTGAGACGGAGTCTCACTCTGTCGCCCAGGCTGGAGTGCAGTGGCCGGATCTCAGCTCACTGCAAGCTCCGCCTCCCGGGTTCACGCCGTTCTCCTGCCTCAGCCTCCCGAGGAGCTGGGACTACAGGCGACCGCAACCTCGCCCGGCTAGTTTTTTGTATTTTTAGTAGAGACAGGGTTTCACTGTGTTAACCATAATGGTCTTGATCTCCTGATCTCGTGATCCGCCCACCTCGGCCTCCCAAAGTGCTGGGATTACAGGCTGGTACTTTCTTTAACTTATTTGTTGTTTTTTGTTTGTTTGTTTCTTGAGACAGGATCTTGCTCTATTACCCAAGCTGGAGCGCAGTGGTGCTATCATAGCTCAGTACAACCTCAAACTCCTGGGTTCAATCAATCTTCCCACTGAGCCTCTGGAGTAGTTGGGACTTCACTCCATGCCACTGCGCCTGGCTAATTTTTTAAATTTCCTGTAGAGGTGGGATCTTGCCATGTTGCCCAGGATTCTTCAACTTGTTAGAACAAAAAAGAGATATGCACCGGTTACAAAACATATTTACAAAAATCAGTAGCTTTCCTATATCAGCATTATTCAACTAGAAAATGCAAACGGGAATCATCCCACTCAACATGGCAACAAAAATATAAATTATATAGGAATTATGTGTGTGTGTGTATGTATATATTTTTTTTCAAGTCAAGTCTTCATTGAAGTTGGCAGAGGCCTCTCAATGTTTTATGAAAACATCTTAACCTAAGAATATGTAAGGAAACAAATTCAATTGTCTTTTTTTTCTTTTAGCACTAATTAAATACTTTATTGAATAAATACAATACCAAAGGCTGGGCGCCAGTAATCACACTTGTAATCCCAGCACTTTGGGAGGCCAAGGTGGGCAGACTCCTTGAGTCCAGGAGTTCAAGACCAGCCTGGGAAACATGGTGAAACCCTGTATCTACAATATATGCAAAAATTAGCCATGTGTGGTGGCCAGTGCCTGTAGTCCCAGCTACTGGGGAGGCTGAGGTGGAAGGATCACTTGAGTCCAAGAGGTCGACGCCGCAGTGAGCCAAGATGGCACCACTGCACTCCAGCCTGGGTGACAGAGTGGGACACGGTCTCACAACAAAAAAACAAAAAACACAATACCAAACAAAATGCATTCAAATGCTTTCTTAAAAAACAATTTGAAAGGCCTTTCTACTCAGGGTAATGACAAACGCAGTAAAGACAGATATGGTCATGTAACATAGTTAGCTGATTTTATACAGCACTTGTATCTTTTAGTCCACAAGTATATTATTAAATGATAGAGAACATTGAATACAACCATTTCTACAGAACTGTGAAATAAATTTCTAAAGAAGAAAGATTTTACAGACTCCATCTTTTATACCCATCTAAAGAGGATAAAGCCAATGACTTTCCTCACAAGACCTCATGACTAATGCCACTTTGCTATCAAAATCTGTATTTCTGGTCCATTATGAGTATTGAGACAAGATTCAAATATTCCCAGAGAAAGAGGCATAATGCAGGTTGTGATCGCCCATTCAACAACATTGAGCCCTGCATCCAAAACTGTCTCATGCCAGGAATTAAATAAGGCCAGCCACATTCATGGGCATTTCCTCCACTGTAGTACTGTATAGAAAGTGTCCGTGTCACCAAGAATCCTCCTGTCTTCTTCAGTAACAAAGTTTATAGCCACACCTTTCTTCCTAAATCAACCACCTCTGCCAGTTCTGCAAATGTTTTCACAATTGGTAGATGGATCATAGTTTATAACCAAAGACGCTTATTGCACATCAATCCCAAAAGCCAACAAAATCAGTAGCGATCAGAACCTGGTCTGACCCTGATTGGAATTCCTTCATGATGACATCTCTCTCCTTCTCGTCCACGTCGCCGCGCAGAGCAGAAACTGTGAGGTCTGCGGCATGCATTTGCTCAGTCAGCCCGTTGACGGTGTGCTTTGTATTGAGAAAAATAACAGCCCCTGTAATGGTCAGTGTCTCGTACAAATCACAGAGTGTCTCCAACTTCCATTACTCTCTCTCAATATTAATATAAAACGGATTCCTTCAAGGTTCAATTCTTCCTTTTTCACCAGAATTCAAATTGGATCTCTCATGAATTTTTTGGTCACTTCCACCATATCAGTTGGCACTGTGGCAGAAAGCAACACAACCTGAATACTTGTATTTAATTTTTGGAAAATCTCATTGATTTGATTCTTAAATCCTTGGTTCAACATTTCATCTGCTTCATCCAAAACACAGGTTTTGATCCATTTTGGAGAAAATATCTTCTGTTTAACAAAGCAAACACTCTCCCTGGTGTACCAACAACAGTATGTGATGCTTCAGCCTGCAGTTTTTGCCTTTCATTTCGAACATTTGTTCCACCAGTGCAAGCAAGACAGTGCAGGCTCCCATGTAGTCGGTGCCGGAATTACTTTTTGGATCTTTAATGCAGAAAATACTAGCTCTCTGTCGAATAGCTGAAGGCTTCTCAAAACCATAAGCATAGATGCCCCGAAGAAGAGACTCCTTTACGTTCATATCATCAAAGTTATCAACAATCTCATCCCAGTTGCTCTAGATGACACCATCTGGGTCTCTTCCCTCTGGGCCGCCATGTTCTCTGTTATAATGCGAGACATGATTTGGAAAACCATTCAGCATCCAACTGAAAAGACCAATTTTCTTAAAAAACAAAACATTCTGGGTGACACAAGTACTTATGAGCAGACACAGCTCCTGAGCCAACACCACAAGGCAAATCTATGGCCACCACGGGCGGAGAGCACCGCGGCCCGGGGCAGGGGCAGAAGGCCCGGCCAGGACACTCCTCTGGGGGCTGCCCTGTCGCCTCCCCAGCGACCCGTGGAAGGAGGAGGCAGAGCTGCCCAGTGGTTGCGGTGCTCCTTGGTCTGAGCAGTCACCGGGCCGCGCGGGTCCGCAGACGG
>NW_012102987.1:823708-826287 GCF_000951045.1 Mandrillus leucophaeus | reverse complement strand
CCGGCCTCCCCCAACCTGCAGCCTCCGTTCGCCTGGGGACGCCGGGCCTCCCCGTCTGCCAAGAAGCGGGCTCCTATGTAGGAATAATATTAATCGGTGCAACTATCTATAGGGTTGTGGATTAAAATGTTGATCCACTTCAAGTACTTGAAACAGTTTCTGACATAGTAAGAGTTGAATTCGTATTGGCTGCTATTATTAAGAGAAATTCTGTAGAATTCATGTGAAGAGAGTTCTATAAGCCCTGCACTTTGCACAGATGATTGGAACAAATGGAAAGGAAGATTAAATACTGTAAAGGCAATTTCCCCCAAATTAATCTATATGTTTAAAAAAGTTTCGACCGACAAGATTTTGATGGACTTTTAAAATTTATTCTAAAGTACATCTAGATCAATAAAATTTGTACATATTAGCTAGAATTTAAAAATAGTATTCGCCGGGTGTGGTGGCTCTCGCCTGTAATCCCAGCACTTTGGGAGGCTGAAGCAGGTGAATCACTTGAGGTCAGGAGTTCGAGACCAACCTGGCCAGCATGGCGAAAGCCATCTCTACTAAAAATACAAAAATTAGCCAGGCGTGGTGGCAGGCGCCTGTAATCCCAGTTACTCGGAGGCTGAGGCAGGAGAATCGCTTGAATCCGGGAGGCAGAGGTTTCAGTGAGCCAAGATTGCACCACTGCACCCCAGCCTGGGTAACAGTGGGAGACTGAGTCTCAACAAAACAAAAACAAACAAACAAAAAACCCATGAAACAGAAGGCACACGTGTCTGGGACTTTTTCTTTTCTTCTTCTTCTTCTTTTTTTTTTTGACATGGAGTCTTGCTCTGTTGCCCAGGCTGCTGGAGTGCAGTGGCCAGATGGCTCACTGCAACTTCTGCCTCCCAGATGCAAGCTATTCTCCTGCCTCAGCCTCCTGAGTAACTGGAACTACAGGCGGCGTGCCACCACGCCTGGCTAATTTTTGTATTTTTAGTAGAGACGGGGTTTCACCGTGTTAGCCAGGATGGTCTCGATCTCCTGACCCTGTGATCCACCTGCGACAGGGTCCCAAAGTGCTGGGATTACAGGCGTGAGCCACCGCGCCTGGCTGGATTTATGTTTGATAAAGATGTGAACAGAATGATTTCTGACAGTAGATTTACTGAAAATGAACTGGTGCTCCTCATCCTTGTAATAGCAGAGTGCCTTCTAAGCCCAGACATTCACTCATCCCCACACAGTACTGCAATGTAAGGTGAATAAGAGTGTTAATAGCGAAGGGCTTTCTTGGCCACTAAAGTCCTGTGTCCAATTCTCTCCTTTGATGAAGCAATGAATTCTTAGAATAACAGAACTATAAAAAGACCTTTAAGGTATAACAAAATGCCGTTTTATATCCAAAACATGTTGAAAATTAGGACTAGAAATATAAAGGAATTAGCCGGGCATGGTGGCTCACGCCTGTAATCCCAGCACTTTAGGAGACCTAGGTGGGCGGATCACAAGGTCAGGAGATCCAGACCATCCTGGCTAACACAGTGAAACTCCGTCTCTACTAAAAATACAATAATTTAGCCAGGCGTGGTGGCGGGTCCCTGTGGTCCCAGCTACCCGGGAGGCTTGCAGTGAGCCAAGATCACGCCACTGCACTCCAGCCTGGGCGACAGAGTGAGACTCTGTCTCAAAACAACAACAACAACAAAAAAAGAAATAAAAAGGAATTACATACCTTTTTAAAACATCTTTCTGAGGGCAGGGAATATGCATTCCTAAAAAATGCTAACATTCTTGATTCTTCTGTATTTTTCAGTACCACCTTGCTTTTTATATGTTGCATGTGGCAAACAAACATATGAAAACCACAACTGCATGTCTTTTCCCAGCCCTACTATAGATGACATTGGTGTCATGAGATCAGGCTCTATCATTTGAAATGAATTAACTTCTAAAAGTTTTAGTTAAAATTTCAAATCTCAAGTAAATCAAGTCTTGATTAGAACAATATAACTTATAATTTGAAATTAATGTGACTGAGAAGTGGCGCTCCTGGGGGTGGCGAGGAGTCTTTGTGAATGCAGCACAGCTCTGGCAGTCTTCCTGGCGTGGGCCGCTGACATCAGGGCAGCGTTTAACAGGGGAATTAAGCAGCTCGGCAGTGCGGGAATTACTTCTGTGACATCATCTATGTTATGCTGCCAGTAAATGTTCTGAAAAACTCTGCTCCAGAAAAGCTACGTCTGAATGAGAGAAGTCAGTTTTCCAAACTAATTCTCACCAACTCCTGCCCTCAAACAACCTAGCCGTGTAAAGCAGAGAGTAACACACAAGTCGTCTTGGCAAGGCGGAGTCACGGAGAACTCATGCTGAAAGCGTTGTCTGTTTGTCCTGTCCTTTAAACACAGACATAGAGTGGATATGGTTAGCTAGGTGGTCTGTAATTATGAATCCAGAAGCTTATATTTTCTTTCTCTCCCTTCATCTCTTCTTCTTTACTTCCCTCTCTCCCTCCTTCCCTCCTTCCCTCCCTCCCTCCCTCCCTCCCTCCTTCCTTCCTTCCTTCCTTCCCTCCTTCCTTCCTTCCCTCCTTCCTTCCTTCC
>NW_012102987.1:819312-823041 GCF_000951045.1 Mandrillus leucophaeus | reverse complement strand
CTTCCTTCCTTCCTTCCTTCCTTCCTTCCTTCCTTCCTTCCTGTCTCCTCTTTTTTCTTCCTTGGAAAAACATTAGAAAGGCAAACCTGCTTGCATAAAGTTTTCATTTGAAAGCTGATCCTAGAGTCTAAAAACCCAGGATGGGTAAAGACTTAAAATTTGAGAGATTTTAAAAATCCATGTAACGAAGAAACAATTACTGTTCACTCTCATAATGTATGAAAAATTTCTTTCCCACTTGTAAAAGATTTAAAAAATTAGGTTTATTTATTTATTTTATTTTATTTTTTGAGATAGAATCTTGCTCTGTCGCCCAGGTTGGAGCACAGTAGCACGATCTCAGCTCCCTGCAACCTCCGCCTCCGAGTCTCAGCCTCCTGAATATCTGGGACTACAAGCACCTGCCGCCATGCCTGGCTAATATTTGTATTTTTAGTAGAGACAGGGTTTCACCATATTGATCAGGCTGGTCTCGAACTCCTGACCTCAGGTGATCTGCCTGTCTCGGCCTCCCAAAGTGCTGGGATTACAGGCGTGAGCCACTGCGCTCAGCCGAAAAATTAGCTTTAAAAAATCCCAAGCTGCCCACAAGCAGTCCCTTAAGCCACATATTTTTGTTAATTAAATCGTTACTTTCATTTTAAAACATTCCCAAAAATGTTGTAGGAAGCATCAATACAGCATTTTCCACAACACAGATTCTGAATCCTTTGTTTAAAAAAAAGTCATTACATATTTCCTGGAACTGTTATTTTAAAAAGTCATCCCTATCTATTTTGGCAAACCTTGTAAAAACATTAGCCTTCCTTAGAATAGCATTTTAAAAGTTAGTCTCAGAGCTTAGCCGGAGAGAGTCAAGGATTCAAGAGCCTATGAAGCAAATCTAGAGCTAAAAGAGTATTACTAAAAAATAAGCATTCGAAGTTATTTTTAGTGGATGAGGACGGTATGTTCCCGAACTCCCCTTTCTTTATTCTATAAGCTACTGTACGTTTACTAACAGTCTGGCTAAACAGAGTGCTGGGGCACCCCTGGCTGGAAGGCACAAGACTTTCTACAGTCGCTCCCTCCCCCAGCAGCGGTCATAAGAACAACCCCTCGCTGGGGTGAATGGACCGAACAAGTCACCATTCAGCGACTGCTGCAGGTAGGACTCAGCCTTTAGACGCAGGTGCTGTGCCTCAGAAGCCTGCTTTGTGCCACCTTTGTAACATGTTCCAAGCCCCCACTGGGCCTGGCTGACTGGGTGGGTACCCCAGGCCCAGACCAGGACTCTCGGGGTTTCTGTACCCATTTCTCCCTTCAGAGCACACTCTCACCCTCTGCTTCCCACCCTGAGTGCAGATCCACAGCCCAAAGTGCTGGCCAGGGCTGGAGGGGTGGGAAGAGGGTGGGGAAGACTCCCTGTTCCCAGAGGGCAGTGAGTCCATGCAAGCTCTTACTGGCACATTGCCTTTCCCCCTGAATCTCAAGTGGCCGGGCCACCACAGTGTCGCCGACACACTGGCTGTGGTGACTCTTGATTGCCTCAGGTTCCTGGCCAGCTCAGAGCACTGAGTTACTGACAGGCATGTGTGCGGACCAGCGTGGCCCATCTGGGTGCGATGCTGCCAATGGGCCACAGCACCTGAGGGCAGTGGGGGGGGCCACAGTGTCCTATACCCTATGCCCCTGCCTCTGGCACCCAAAGGGGTTGCTTCGGCCCCTCGGCAGGCCGCGTGCTGTGTCCTCTGAGGACATGGTGACCTTTGCTATGCACTGCTAATGGGACCTGCGGGTGTCCTCTCTTGCCTCCAGTCAATGTGACCATCTCTCATTTTACCTGGTCAGGCTCAGGTCCTTCAGGATGAGTTTCTGGCTTGCTGGGAAGGTGTGGGCTCCTTGCTACCACCCACTGCACTGGTGGCAGGGTGTGGACAGCAGGTTGGGCTCAACCTGGAGAGAGATCACCTTCTAAGACTGCAGTGATTATGCTAAAGAGTTCAAGGAAAGACATGGATGGAAGATTCTGTTCTACCTTCATACTATGAAATCCCAAGTAGTGAATTTACAATGACCAGAAGAGGCACCAGCCTTTGTATTCTCCTGCATCCTACCGGTAGGACTGGCATTGGTGATCATCAAGGAAGCCCAGAAGCAGCTTTGAGAGCATCAGCAGAAGCCAGCATGCACGGCAGCAAGCGATGCTGCAGCCTCATGAGTGGGGACGCCACCAGTGGGGTATAAGTCCCAGGCAGCTGCAGAGACAGGAAGGTCGACACTGCTTCAGCACAGACGAGTTCCTGAGAGCCACAGCATGGGCAGTGCTGATAGCTTTGCTACCTTTTCCTCCTGGAGATATGACTTTAGCCGGGAGAGGCACTTGACAAAAAAGAGCAAGAAGCGACGGTGCCTGGATACTACAGAGAACCTTCATGTGCATTGGCTGGATGGTAAAATACAGAAATCCCTCTTATCTCTCTATTATTCTAAATCCATCATAATTTATCAATAAATCTATATATATCATGTGGGCCTATGAATGTTGCAATACATTTTAAAAACAAGTTGTGTACACATTTGTATTAGAACAAGCTGTGTGCATTTGTCCAGGATGCTGCATACCAGGAGTAGCCCTGGTGTTCAAGGCTGACTTGTATTTCCAGACTCGGTTGCCCTAGTCACACAGAGCGCACTGCTGATTGGAAGGGGATGGGTCCGGTGTCTCTGTAAGGAAACTGGACAACGGGTATCCAAATGCTCTTAATTGTACTGTTATTTATTTATTTTTGAGGGGGTGGTTTTGTATATTTTTTGAGACAGAGTCTCGCCTGTCACTCAGGCTGGAGTGCAGTGGTGCAATCTCAGCTCACTGCAACATCCACCTCATGGGTTCAAGCGATTCTCATGCCCCAACTTCCCTAGTAGCTGGGATTACAAGCCCGTGCCACCATACCTGGCTGATGTTTATATTTTTAGTAGAGACGGAGTTACCCCATCTTGGCCAGGCTGGTCTCCAAGTCCTGGTCTCAAGTGATCTGCCCACCTTGGCCTCTCAAAGTGCTGGGATTACAGGCGTGAGCACCCGGCCCTGTACTGTTATTCTAATAGTGAAAAGTTGGAAACAATCTAAATGTCCAACAACAGGGGATTGAATAAATACATTGCAGCAGGACATTTAAATGAAACTACTAAAACACAAGCCTAGGCCATGTGTGGCGGCTTATACCTATAATCCCAGCACTTTGGGAGGCTGAGGCAAGAGGATTACTTGAGGCCAAGAGTTCAACACAGCCTGGGCGATATAGGGAGACCCTGTCTCTACCAAAAAAAAAAAAAAAAAAAAAACCTAAAAAATTAGCTATGCTTGGTGGGGCATGCCTGTAGCTTCAATCACTCAGGAGGTTGAGGAGGGAGGATATCTTAAACCGGGGAGGTCAAAGCTGCAGTAAGCTGTGATTGCGCCACTGTACTCCAGCCTAAGTGCCAGAGTGAGATCATGTCTCAAAATAACAACAGCAATAATAAATTAACCTTAGCTTATCACAATATCTTTTAAATTTAAATTTAAATTTAAATTTTTAGATATAGAGTCTCGCTTTGTCGCCCAGGCTGGTGTACAGTGGCATGGTCATGGCTCACTGCAACTCGACCTCCTGGGCTAAAGCAACCCTCGTGCCTCAGCCTCCTGAGTGGCTGGGTCTATAGGTGCACAATCTCATGCTCGGCTTTTTTTTTTTTTTTTTTTTT
>NW_012102987.1:803269-818697 GCF_000951045.1 Mandrillus leucophaeus | reverse complement strand
CATGCACCACCACGCCTGGCTAATTTTGTATTTTTAGTAGAGACGGGGTTTCTCCATGTTGGTCAGGCTGGTTGCGAACTCCTGACCTCAGGTGATCTGCCCACCTTGGCCTCCCAAAGTACTGGGATTACAGGAGTGAGCCACCGCGCCCGGCCTGGATGTCTTAATATTTACAGTGTACCTTCTACACTCTGATGCACACTTCCTACCAAGGCAACCAGAGGACTTGCGACTTCCCGCTTACCAGGTCCAGTTAACATGACAACCTCAAACAGTGGGCTGATGTGACATTCTGCAGATTCCAGGAAGATCAAGACCCGGGTGGGCTATGTTGTGACAGAAAGTAGAGGTTCTGGGGCAAGACAGTGAGTGTGATGAATGCTGTTAATTCCAAGTAAAAACTAACTATTTTGATCTTCTTTATCGGCAGATATTGAGAAGTATGATATTAATGGTTCAGTAGCCACGTAACACAACAAGCTTTGGAAACTATGTTGATTGTTCATACCACATACCACAATGTTCAGTCCATACTACAGTCCATACCACCTATGATTGGGGCTTTATTTATTTATTTATATATTTTTTGAGATGGAGTCTCGCTCTGTTGTCCAGGCTGGAGTGCAGTGGCTTGATCTCGGCTCACCACAACCTCTGCCTCCCAGGTTCAAGTGATTCTCCTACCTCAGCCTCCTGAGCAGCTGGGACTACAGGCGTGCACCACCGTGCCCGGCTAGTTTTTGTATTTTTAGTAGAGACGGGTTTTCATTATGTTGGTCAGGCTGGTCTCAAACTCCTGACCTCGTGATCCACCCGCCTCGGCCTCCCAAAGTGCTGGGGTTACAGGCATGAGCCACTGCGCCCAGCCTATTTATTCATTCATTTATTTATTTTTGAGACAGAGTCTCAGTCTGTCACCCAGGCTGGAGTGCAGTGGCGTGATCTCTGCTCACTGCAACCTCCGTCTCCCAGGTTCAAGTAATTCTCCTACCTCAAACTTCAGAGTAGCTGGGACTACAGGTGCGCACCACCACACCCAGCTAATTTTTGTATTTTTAGTAGAGACGGGGTTTCACCGTGATGTCCAGGCTGGTCTCAAACTCCTGACCTCAGGTGATCTGCCCGCCTCAACCTCCCAAAGTGCTGGGATTACAGGTGTGAGCCACCGCGCCCAGCAGGGCTCCATTTAGTTAGGGTTACAGTAGTCCACCCGTATCTGCCACAATCCGTGTAATTTTTGTCAGCACCACTTAGGTAAATTGAAGGGGACCGCCACCCTCCACCTTTGAAGTTGCTTATGGTGGTGCTAATCTCTGCAATTCCTTCTAGCATTGCTTCTGATTTTTCAGGGACTTCTCCCCTGTGTCTTCTCCCAATGTCTACACGTCAAGAAATCATTGTAAGGTTTCTGCCAACTACTAGGTATCTGTCTATCCTAATTATACATGTGGGAGCTGAGAAAATAATGACAGGCTATGTTCCTGGACCCAGTGAACCCACCGCAGGGTATCCTTGGGTCAGAACTCCATGTATCATCTGCCCTTCAAAAGTCCTGAGTATAACTGGAGGAACAAAATGGGATTTCAGGTCCCACGGTATCTGAAGTTTCAACTCGGATTTTGTATCCATTTCCTTGGCACCACTGGGCTGCTGGGCGGCTGTAGGTTCTATTGGTGAAGGACTAGGGTAATACTTTTCATCTGTACTTTTAGTGGTGGCGCAGAGTCTTTCGTTACAGAGAACTGGCAGGCTTCCCTTCAATCAGTGTGCATTAGATCTGTGAACGGACAGATCTAGCTTTGGAAATTGAACGAAGGATTGTGATTTTCCATTGCAGTGGCTAATTTCAAACTTCAGCTTCCCAGCACCTCTTTTTTTTTTTTTTCAAATTGTCCAAGTCAAGTCACAACCTAATTGTTGTTCACCCATCTCAGCCCCTGGAACGGAGCCCACAGATCCTAGCAGGTCACAGCAGCTTAACTGCCATGCTGGCCTTGCTGCCCATGACAGTAACTTCATTCCCCTTCTGCTGTTGCCTCCCTTCTGTGATTTCAGAATCCCATCATGCCCATTGATACCTGGCATCCATTGGCAGCGTCTTCCACTGGCTGGCTCTGGCCTACAAAGCACACTTCCTACCAAGCTTCTCAAAGATGGTCAGGCCTCCTCTCCAGTAGGTCTTTGCACTTCATGAAGGGAGTCTCCTCTGAGTTTTCCCCAAGGGCACAGCCAGGAAGTGGGTTCTCTGATCCCACACACTCAGCCTATTCTAATGTCTAATTTTCCTGAGTTCTTCTAGTATTTTGCCAAGGAAACTAAAGCATCCTCACCTCATTCATTGTAGGGCATCATCCTGCCCAAGCTTCAGGAAACTATCCGAGCAGTGGATGAGAAGTGGGCTCAGATGCCCTCACTGGGACTCCCAAAGCAAGGAGTATATTCCTATATCAATAAATCCTCCTCTACTCATCCTTATATTTGCCTCTTTCTTGGCCCAACACCTTAAGCCTTATAATTGCCCATTTTCCTCTTCTTCCTGTTGGTCCACATTAGCCAGGTCTTACAATTCTTTGGATACATAGGATTTCTGCCTGGAGTTTGGACTGTGTTTCCTGCCCAAGCTGTGTCGGGATCAGACCCTGCTTCTCAGTACAGAGGTCAGAAGTGGTGGCAGGGGGTGCTCTCGAGAAGCACAGCATTGTTTGAGACGCTTTCTCATGTGAGGGCTTCTGTGAATCTAGTAAGAATGGGGGTGCGCATCCGCTGGCCCAGGGGAGCCAAAAAACTTGGGGTTGCAAGGTTCTCAGGCTGGTCTAATTCCACCCAGGTATTTCTCAAGTCAATGATTTGAGGACAAGACCACTTGTGACTATGCGTTCATCTCTGTTTTCCTAATAACACAGTGCTGTGCCTGACTTTCATCCACACACTCTATGAGTAAGATGAGCGTCTCCTTGAATGTGGTTGTGGAGCCCCTTTGCTTCCACACCTGCCTCAAGCTGACAGTTGCAGGCGGAAACCTGTTTCACTTTTTTTTTTCAAGACTTCTGGAGCATTTAACAAAGACCAGGAATCTCCAAAATCGTTATAGTTCCCCTCGCCCCAATACCACTTAGGTGCCAGAGCTGCCACACAGCCCAATGCTTTACCTTCCCCCTGCACCTCATCCCAAGCCACCAAGGTGAGATCCTTAGCAATCGTGATGTTGCCAGATGCCACTTACTCCAGTCTTGTGTTTCTTAGCTCTGTGTTTCCCAGCTCCAAAATCCCATCCTGAGAATCTGCTTCCTAGGCCCATGTCTGTGACTAATTACCTTAGCCTGAGTTCCCTGAAAGCAGACTCTGAGAGCAAGGCTTGTATGCAAGGACTTTATTTGGGAAAGTGCTTCTAGAGCGCAGCAGTGCAGGGAAGGGGGATGAACAGGTGAGGAGGAAAAGCAAACATAAGAAAGCCTTCTCACGTCCATTGCCAGGCACAAATGATGCTTGTTCACACCGGGACTTTCTTTCTTTTTTCTTTTTTTTTTAAGACAGAGTCTCATCTGTTGCCCAGGCTGGAGTGCAATGGCACGATCTTGGCTCACTGCAACCTCCGCCTCCTGGGTTCAAGCGATTCTCCTGCCTCAGCCTCCTAACTCGCTGGGATTACAGGTGCCTGCCACCACACTCAGCTAATTTTTGTATTTTTAGTAGAGACAGGATTTCACCATGTTAGTCAAGCTGGCCTCTAACTCCTGACCTTAGCTGATCCACCCGCCTTGACCTCCCAAAGTGCTGGGATTACAGGCGTGAGTCACCACACCCGGCCCCCACTGGGACTTTCTAAGGAGCCTTAAGAAATGCAGCTGAGAATCGGCCACCTGGAGGCTCGGTGCAGTGGCTCACATCTATAATCCCAGCACTTTGGGAGGCCGTGGCAGGAAGATCCCTTGAGTTCATGACTTCAAGACCAGCCTGGGCAACATAGTGAGACCTTACCTCTACAAAAAAACTTGTATTAAATTAGCTGGACATGTTGGCATGCACCTGTAGTCCCAGCTACTCAGGAGGCTGAGGCGGGAGGATCACTTGAGCCCGGAAGGTCAAGGCTGCAGTGAGCCATGATCACACCATTGCCCTCCAGCTTGGGCAACAGAGCAAGACCTTGTTTCAAAACAAAACAAAACAAAAGCAAAACAGAACAACATCAAATAATTGCCTGCCTGGGGTGTGAAAGGGGAAATCCACATCGGTGAAGAGTGAGACACCACTGGTGCTAACTCCTGTGCACATCTGAGTTAAGAATGTTTGGACGACTGGTGTGTTCGTTTAGGTGTTGCAAGTTACAGCATCAGAGAAGCCCCAGAGCAGAAAGGGAAAGGTGCTCAGAGATGATGATTCATATGGCTGTGAATTCATTAAGATTCAGGGATTTGAATGTGTCTCCTCATAACAAGAATATACAATATACTTCATGTAAATTTTTCTAGCCAAAGAAATGTTACTTAAAACTGTCTGAACTCTGTTTCACCCGGGAGAAAGTATGTTTTTGCAACAACATCAATTCTTTTGTGTTTTTTATTAACACGATAGTATTTCATTTTAGAAACAGCCTGATATGTACTTAAGCATAAAATAGTAAGAAGTGGGAAGTAGCTGTGGATAAAAAGAAACCAGGCCAAGTGCAGTGGCTCATGCCTTTAATGCCAGCACTTGGGGAGGGCAAGGCGGGAGTGTGGCTTGAGCCCAGGAATTCAAGGCCAGCCTGGGCAATATAGTAGGACTCTATTACTTTTTTTTATTTTAAAAAAGAAAGCAAAAGAGAAAAACAGTGAAGTACATTTGACATTCTGTTAAGAAAATTGCAACTACCAGGGTTAATAGGGATGTGGGCAAACATATAGTTCTAAATTGCTGCCTATAGCATTACATTGGTTCTATTCTTTCATACAGCAATTTAACAGTGGATTTCAAAAGCTATAAAAATATCTGGCTGGGCACAGTGGCTCACACCTGTAGTCCCAGCACTGTGGGAGGTCAAGGCAGGTGGATCACTTGAGTCCAGGAGTTCAAGAACAGCCTGGGCAACACGGCAAGACCCCCTCTCTACAAAAAATACAAAAATTAACTGGTCATGGTGGCACACGCCTGTGGTTCCAGCTACTCAGGGGGCTGAGGTGGGAGGATTACTTGAGCCCAAGAGTGAGTTGAGATTGTACCACTGCACTCCAGCCTAGGTGACAGAGCAAGACCCTGTCTCAAAAAAAAAAAAAAAAAAGAGCAGCGGGTGCTTTAAGCACCTTTCCCGCTTACCTTCAGCACGTACTTCTACACCCAGAGGCTATTTTCTGCTTTAATTTTTTTTCTGGCCATGGAAACAAGCTCAGCTTACACACAGGGCAAAGTAGGAGTGCCAGAGAGCTAATTAGCTCTAGAAACAGTCTTCAAACCATGACAGGTGGGGAGTTTGTGGCTAAAACTGAGTTTCCTTGCCCTTTGGTTTGGAAACTTTGACAATATGTTCTTTACTGCCGCCGAGAGTTTCCCTGCATGCTGGAAGCCCTCCTGTTGCCCACAGTGCTAACTGGTTGTTAATAAACATGCCATTGGCTTTCTTCTTTTCTCTGTTTCCCTTCCCCTCTCCCTTACTAGTGTTTCCTGGCATCACCTCCCATGTAGGACACGTGCTCAAATCTCCATCTCAGGGTTTGCTTCTAGACAAACTCAAATGGAGATAATAACCTTTTGGACCAATAATTACACTTCTGGGTATTTATCCAAAGGAAAAATTCTTAAAAAGAAGGGAGGTGGGCCAGGCGCAGTGGCTCACACCTGTAGTCCCAGCACTTTGGGAGGCTGAGGCGGGTGGATCACCTGAGGTCGGGAGTTCGAGACTAGCCTGACCAACATGGAGAAACCCTGTCTCTACTAAAAACACAAAGTTAGCCAGGCGTGGTGGCGCATGCCTGTAACCCCAGCTACTCAGGAGGCAGAAGCAGGAGAATCACTTGAACCCGGGAGACGAGGGTTGCAGTGAACCGAGATTGCACCATTGCACTCCAGCCTGGGCAACAAGAGCGAAACTCCATCTAAAAAAAAAAAAAAGAAGAAGAAAGGAGGAGCTATGTCTGAAAAAGATATTACATACTTTTATGTAATAGGAAATTTGGAAACAATAGAATGTCCAACAAAGATTCACTGTTATTCTTGCAATCACATTGACTTTCCATCATCATAATCAGGCACCATACTGAGGCACCACACTGGTACCCAACGGTGGTACCCAAGGGAAGTTCGAGCATCGGGATGCAGCAGGAGACAGGAAGAGGAGGAAATCTTTATTAAGGCAGCAGCAGGGGGAGACAGAGAGCAGAGCATTGATTTGAGAGATTTAGGAGGCAAGACGCAACAGAACCAGCGACCCGTTAGATACAGGAGATAAAGGACAGAGAGATGTTGACGATGACTTCCAGGTTTGTAGCTTGGTTGAATAAGTGATGCCATTAGCTGTGATAGGGAAAACAGGGAAAGAAGACAGTTTTATACAAAGGTCTTTTTTTTTTGAGATGGAGTTTTGCTCTTGTTGCCCAGGCTGGAGTACAGTGGCATGATCTCGGCTCACTGCGACCTCCGTCTCCCGGGTTCATGCGATTCTCCTGCCTCAACCTCCCGGGTAGCTGGAATTACACGGGCGCGTCACCAAGCCCAGCTAATTTTTGTATTTTTAGTAGGATGGGGTTTCACCATGTTGGCCAGGCTGGTCTCAAACTCCTGACCTCAGGTTATCCACTCGCCTCAGCCTCTCAAAGTGCTGGGATTAGAGGCGTGAGCCACTGCGCCTGGCCTATAGACAAGGTCTTGAATTCAGATGTGATAAGCTGAGCTGGAGAAGCTTTCATTGCTTCAACACTGTTTCAGTTGTATGAGCCCTCATACTAGCTGAATATGAGCCAGGGCCCCTGGACTCCTTGTGGCCGTTTGTCACAGCAGCAGTAGGAAAGGAATACAGTGTGTGTTCCTGCCGAAGTCATGGGCCTGCTGTGGCTGTGCTCCTCCAAAGAAAGCCACAGTGCCCATCTGGCAGCCCTCTCCTGCCCTCTCTCTGGGTTTTGGTAACTGCTGCTGTCCCTTGCACCTTCAGACAGTTGCTAACCCTAAGTGTTTGGTCCTGCTTTACTGATTTATTCTAATGTTGTTCACAACTCTGTGAATCGTTCTGTCATTAAACTCTCTAATTACCTTTTTTAGTGTGCCAACTGTTTCACAACTGTACATCCTCTGGGACAGTGACGGATGCAGACTCAAAATTATCAAAATAAATAAAAAGCCCTAGATTTCAATAACTAAGGAGACTTGAGAACCATCTAACACATACAAAAGAATATGGTTCTAACAAAGTACTCAAGAACTAATCATTTTAGGGTCTGGCATGGCAGAGTCACCTAGTTTTCATCTTCCTTTATCCATTATTTATTCTTCCTTCCAAGACTAATCAAGGCAAAATTGTGATATTTATCTTAACAATGTGGTAAAGTGTGTATCTGTCACTCTCTGGTAACTTCCCTTCCAACAGATTTTTATGCCACCCTTTGTCCTCTGGAATGGTTTAGTGTGGCTTGATTTGCTAGGATTGTACTTCTACTGTAGAATGCCAAACTCAGACCTGTGTACGCCATGAACAGCTGGGGCCAAACACTGAGACACTGGTGCTTCTGGACGTCAGCAGCCGGCTGTGACATCCTTAATGGCATCCATTCCCTCTGCAAAAATGTTTTGTGACCTTGAAGTTATCTCCTCCTCTTGACGAAGAAACAGCACATCAGCAGTTCATCATTATATTGAGGGACCAAGAGATATTGGGAGAAAGCGGGCAGTTAACATGTGCAAGTAGGCAAGGGCCTGATCAGAATGTTCATGGTTTCAGCCACTAAAAATGCAGGGTGCTGAAATCTCAAAGGGCCCAGTTACACTCCTCGCTCCTCCAGTCAACATTCATTCACTCTGCGGGAGTAAGACCCATAGCTGCTCCCCGTTTCGGCCACTCTGGTGATGTGAGGTAATATCTCATTATAGGTGTAACTGGCATATTCTCTAGTGACTAATGAGGGTAAGGTTCACGTGCTTACTGGCCATTTAGATATCCTCTTCACAAAATGCCTACTCAAAATATCTTGCCCATTTTCCTATTAAGCTATCTTTCTCATACTGACTTGTAGGCATTCTTTGTTTTGGGCCTGAGTCTTTTTGGGATGTATTCATTGCAAAACTTCTACTCTGCAGCTCACCCTTTCTCTTAATGCTGTCATTTGCTGAACAGAAATCCTTAATTTTAAGGTACTTCAGTTCAAAAGTTTTTTCATTGAGAAGTCGAAGGATTTTTTTTCATTGAGAAGCTGAGGGATGAAGCTCTAAAGAGCCCTAGACCTCCTTAGAGAAGGCATGCCTCTAGCCCACTGCATGGAGACCCTCCCTGTGGGGATGCATTTGTGGAACTAGCTGGAAACCTTGTACAGCTGGCTGCCATAGCAAATGACCACGGACTTGGTGGATTAAAACACCATTTATCCTCAGTCAGTTCTAGAGGCCACAAGTCCAAAACCCAGGTGTCTGCAGGGCTCTGCTCCCTCGGAAGGGTTCAGGGACGAGCCTTCACTGCCTCTTCCAGCTGCTGGGTGCTCCAGGTGCTCCCCGTGGCTGAGTGACTAACCTCTGCCTCCATCTTCATGTGGCCCTTTCCTGTCTCGAATCTCTCCCTGCCCTTCTCCTAGAAGGACAGCTGTCATTGGATTTAGGGCTCACCCTGATCATCCAGGATGATCTGATCTTAGGATCTGTAGCTCAATCTGCAAATACCCTTTTTTCACAGAAGGTCACTTTCACGGGTTCCAGGCAGACACATTTCTGGGAGGCCCCCGTTCAATCTACTCTATTGCCTCTGGGTGTATGGGAGATGTCTGACGGCTGGTTCTCTGCCACAGACGTGCTGGGGGACGCCGCTGGTCACTGGAGCCAGCCCGGCATCTGTTCCCCTGTGCGCTTCCCGGGAGGCCCGTTCTCCTTAAGCGTCTCTCCACTCCCGGGCAGACCAAGCCTGACACGTGTCAGCTGGCAAAGGAAAACTATCTAAAGGGCCCAGATCCAGTCTCGGAGAGCGGGTGAAAAAGGAAGCCTTGGGCTGAATGTCAACACGCTGATAACTGACTAAGTACTGCGAGAGTTCATTGGAAGGCCTACCCCATATCTGTGCGGCTGGGTGAGGCAGTTCTTTCTGGAAGGTTCTGGTTTGGAGACAGTCTCCCTCTGTCACCCAGGCTGGAGCGCAACGGCGCCATCTGGGTTCACCGCAGCCTCCGCCTCCCGGGCAGCTGAGATCACGGGCATGACCCACCACACCCGGCTATTTATTCTTTGTTCTTTGAGACGGAGTCTGGCTCTGTGGCCCAGGCTGGAGTGAGCGGCGCCATCTTGGCTCCCTGCAAGCTCCGCCCCCCGGGTTCCCGCCATGCTCCTGCCTCAGCCTCCCGAGGAGCTGGGACCACAGGCGCCGCCACCGCGCCCGGCTAGTTTTTGTATTTTTAGTAGAGACGGGGTTTCACCGTGTCGGCCAGGCTGACTCACTCCCCTTGAGTTCTGCAATTATAGGTGTGAGCCACCACACCCAGCCCGGAAGTTTATTTATTTTATTTATTTTTATTTTTATTTTTTTGAGGC
This sequence comes from Mandrillus leucophaeus, assembly GCF_000951045.1. Classification (NCBI taxonomy): domain Eukaryota; kingdom Metazoa; phylum Chordata; class Mammalia; order Primates; family Cercopithecidae; genus Mandrillus; species Mandrillus leucophaeus. Next base: position 809,007 of record NW_012102987.1, on the reverse strand, counting down.
GGAGTCTGGCTCTGTGGCCCAGGCTGGAGTGAGTGGCGCCATCTTGGCTCCCTGCAAGCTCCGCCCCCGGGTTCCCGCCATTCTCCTGCCTCAACCTCCCCAGAAGCTGGGACCACAGGCGCCGCCACATTAGCTGCCTAATTTTTTTTTTGTATTTTCAGTACAGACGGGGTTTCACCGTGTTCGCCAGGATGGTCTCTATCTCCTGACCTCGTGATCCGCCCGCCTCGGCCTCCCAAAGTGCTGGGATTACAGGCGTGAGCCACCGCGCCCGGCCCCGAAAAATTTTTTTTTTTTTTAACAGTAATTTATTTAGTCTTTTACTAAAACCATTTTTGGAGGCTGCGGATGAAGCTGAATAAATATTAGGATTTTTTGTTAGATACATTAATTGCATTTGGTCCAAACCTAGGCAGCAGATACAACTTTGTGGCTCCAAAATATGGAATGAGTGAATCCCCATCTTAATCCCATGTGGCTCGTATCTATCACCTTGTAATTGCTGGCAATTTTAGAGAATCTAGGTGCACTGTGTGGCTTTGAAGCCATATACAGTCTTTTGCTATATTCACTAGGTGATGGTAGTTTACGAAATACTGTGTAAGATAATGTGCCTGGTTTCCATTTCTAAATGAAATAGCACCATTTATTTTCATTTAAATTAAAAAAATTTTCACTGTTAGCTTGAGTGAGGATTTTTTTAGTTTTATTGAGGTTAGTATACATATAATAAAGTCCAAAATATCTTAAATGTGGAGCTCAATGACATTTTATACACACACACACAAATATGTGTATAGTATATACAACAGTGTTCCACCAACCAAATCAAGATATGGAATATTTCCAGGACCCCTGAAGATTCTCTCATGCTCCTTCCCAGGCAACACCCCCACCCTACCAGAGGCATCCCCCAGGTAACACTATTCTGTTGTCTATTTTTGAACTTCATATAAAATGGAAACATATAGTTATGCTCTTTTGGATGCTGCACCATTTATTAAAGACATTACTTTAGCCTTTGTGAAATACACAGGCACAAAGACACACCAATGGCAATATGTACGAACCTGTTTCTGGACTTTGTTTAGTTCCACTGGTCAGCTTGCCTTTCGTGGCATCAATACCACATATTTTTATAAGAGATCTTGATATCTGGAGGGATAATGTCTTCCAGATCTGTTCTTCTTGGCTACTTCTGGCCCTTGAGTTCATTTTTAGACTCTGTTCTGTTCCATTCTTCTATTTGTCTATCTTCACACTAAGAACACGCTGTTTTAATTATTGTAGCTTTAGAGTAAACCTTATTATCTGGTGAGGTAAAACTTCCATTTTCTTCTTCCTTAAGATTATTTTGGCTACTTTTGGCCCCTTGCATTTTTATTTGTAAATGGTAGCATCAGTTTGTCAATTTCCGCTACAAAAATATGGTGAGATTTTGATTGAGATTGCACTGAAGTCATACATTACTTTGAGAAGTATTGGCAACTTTACAATACTAAAGTTTCCAATATATTACATCATATATCCTTCCATTTATTTAGCTCTTCTTTCATTCCTCTGAGTGATATGTTGTGGTTTTCAGACTAGAGGTTTAGCTAATGTTTTGTTAAGAATTTTTCTGGATAGTTTATATTCCAATGTTTAAAAATTTTCTAGTTTCTGCTGCTATGTAGAAATACAACTGCTTTTTCTGCCGGACGTGGTGGCTCACACCTGTAATCCAAGCACTTCGGGAGGCCGAGGCGGGTGGATCACAAGGTCAGGAGATCAAGACCATCCTGGCTCACACGGTGAAACTCTATCTCTACTAAAACCATAAAAAATTAGCTGGGCGTGGTGGCGCCGAGATCGCTCCACTGCATCCCAGCCTGGGAGACACAGCAAGAGTCCGTCTCAAAATAAATAAATAAATAAATAAATAAATAAATAAAATACAACTGCTTTTTCTTATATTGACTTTGTATTGAAAGACATTGCTAAATTCAATTTTTTTTCTAATTTTTTTATTTTTAGAGATGGAGTCTCACTGTGTTACCCAGGCTGGTTTCCAACTACTGGCCTCAAGTGATCCTCCCACTTTGACTTACCAAAGTGCTAGGATTACAGGTGTGAGCCACTGCACCTAGCCTACATTCACTTACTAATCTAATAGTTTACCTGTAGATTACTTTGGATTTTCTATGTGTACAATATATTGGCTATAACATCAACTTTGTTTCATCCTTTCCAATCATTATACCGCTTCTTAATTTTCTTCACTTGTTGCTATGACTACACAGTGTAGAACAGAAGTGATGATAGTGGCCATCCTTGTCCTGTGTCCAAGCTCAAGAGGGGATGCAATCACTCAGAAAACTGTTCAGCAGTGTATGTTGAACATACAGATACACTGCAATCCAGCAATCCCACTCCTAGATATATGCCCACAAGAAATGAGTGTATGTCTACCAAAAGACAAGTACAAACATGTCCTTAATGGTTCTCTTCATAACGCCAAACTGGAAACAACCAAATTCAGAACAAATAAATGGTAGTAGACTCAAACAATCACATGCTATTTAGCAGCAAGAATGAACAAACTATTCCTACAACATGGATGACTCTCACTAATTTGTTGAGCAAAAGCAGTCAGACATTAAAAAGCACATATTATATAATTAAACGAAGTTCAAAAAGGGCAAAACTAATCTACAGTGTTAGAGGGCATGGGGCTGGTTACTCAAGGGGGAGGGGAGGATTTAGGATGGTGCTTCAGGGGCTTTCTGGAGGACAAGATAAATTTCCTATTCTTGGCCTGAGTATTGATGGATAGCTATGTTCACTCTGCAAACATAGCTGAGCTATACACTTGTGATTTGTGTGCATTTCTGTGTATATTTCAATTCAAAGTTTATTAAAAACTATATATACCTAAGTTCATTCTCACTGCAATCTGTACAATCTGAATTTGTATAACAAATGTCTGCCCAGCTCTATAAATGTACAGCTCTTGTAGATACTAGGCTTTTGGGCTGTATTTTGATATGTTTGTCCCTCTGAAGTTCTAGCTATAAGGGCCGTTTTAGTCTGTTTGTGCTGCTATAATGAAATCTCTGCAACTGTGTAATTTACAAACAACAGAAATTTATTTTTCACAGTTCTGGAGGCTGGGAAATCCAAGGTCAAGGCACCAGCAGGTTTGATGTCTGCTGAAGGCCCATTCCTCATGGTGCCACCCAGGGGTCTTCACACGGTGGGACAGAAGGGCAAAAAGGGCCTAAGCTAATTCCCTCCAGTCCTTTTATGAGGCACTAATCAAATTCATGAGAGCAGATCCCTCATAACTTAATCTCTTCCCAAAATGCCCACCTCTTACTATTGCCACCATGAGGATTAAGTCTCAACATGAATTTTGGAGGGGATACCATTATTCAAACCACAGGAGGGGCTGTGGGTAGTAAGTAGAGTTTTCTCTGAAAGGGTATACATTATACATCAAGGGGAGAGAGCCTCTTCCACAGGATACTGAAGTGCAGAAGGCAGGCCTTGTTCCAGTGAAGGAAGGGACTCCAAACTCTTGCTATGCTTCATTTCCTCTGGTCTACAGCACTGGTTACCAAACAGGGGTTGAAGGGGCCAAGGAGTGAGTTGAAGACATTGCTATGAATCCAAATATATAATCCACCAAGCATTATCTGTAAAATGAGTATCTCATACATATATGTACTATTATTTAAAAATACACGACTACTTAATTTCATAATTTTTTTTTTTTTGTATTTTTTAGTAGAGACGGGGTTTCACCGGATTATCCAGGATGGTCTCGATCTCTTGACGTCGTGATCCGCCCATCTCGGCCTCCCAAAGTGCTGGGATTACAGGCTTGAGCCACCGCGCCCGGCCAATTTCATAATTCTTTTAAATGAATTTGTAATTTTTTAAATTAACACACTTTGTTCATTATGTATTTCCTCAAACATATAAAGAGTATGCACATAAAAGTATGCCTACTATCAAAGGAATCTGAACAATTTGGGGGCACTAGGGACGCTCGACATTTTAAAATCCTGAGAACCTCTGATCTTGACTTCAAAGGGGGCAAAAGTCTAGGTTTGGGGTCCTTCAGAAACAGCAAGCTAGGAACTCGTTGGACTGGGGTCACATATGTCAGAGAGACCAAGTCATATCTTGTCAGCAGGATATCTCAAAGCAAGTTAATCTCTGTTGTTTTCTTTTTATCCCCGGGCTTCAATGCAGCCCTGTATAGGTATTCTTCTGGAGCAATCGTTCTCAAACTTCGGGGAGATAGGCATCCCCAGGAGAGCTTGTTTAACAAGTCTCCCGGGCCCCAACACCAGAGATTCTGACTCAGTAGGTTGGGGTGAGGCCTTCAAATCTGCATTTCAAAGAAGCTCACAGCAGATGCAAATGATGGTGGTGCGAGAACCGCTGCTCTGGATTCTTTGCTGCACTCAGCAAACTAAATAGGCAAATACAGCTCCCCAACTAGAGAGGCTGACAAGTGAGTTCCAAAGAGATGCTGAATACTTGGCGATACAAACTGCTGCTTTGAGACAAAGATGCCCCTCCTTTCAGGGAAACACCCCCACCATTGCCAACCTTGATTTTAGGTGGGAGACTTGCTCTCCCTGGGTAGAACACAGTATTCTTTGGTTGGAAAGCAATCTGATGAGCAGACTAATGCGAACGGTTACAGGCTATTCTGTGAGATACCATGCCTTTAATCAAAACAATCAGATTCAACGACAGAATTTCAAAACCAAGGCCCATTAGACTTTGTGGGGTCTTTCGGGAGAAGCTTTCCTGTATCCCTAAATCACACTATGTAAGTAGAAAGCTTGCTGACTGCTTAATGTTTTGTTACTACGATTTCTTCTAGTTTCGTAGCCAACTTTCTTTTTTTACCTTCTGGCTAGGGTTTTCATTCTTTTATGTGATTAAGGACATTTTTCTGCCCCAAGTATTTTAGTCCTCTTAGCCGGCTCTGTCCAAAAGAATTGTCTTTGATGATAGAAACGTTCTACATGTGTACTTTGTCACGTAGCAGCCACTAGCCATACATGGTTATACCACACCTGAAATGTGGCTGGTGCCACTGAGGAACTGAATTAATATTTAAAATTTAAATCCCAATACTGGATAGCACGGCTAAACCTCTCCTAACCCTTCACGTTTCTTATGAAGATTATATAGGAGGATATTACAAGCACTAAAAAAGAACTATCTTAAATCTGGAGCAAGATGACCTCCCTAACTAGTCCGTTTGTTTGGTAAAAGAGGACGTGCTCTTTTTTACAGTTAACTCTAATTCGTAAGTTGTAGAACGTTTTCTTAACAACGTGTATTCTCCCAGATTCCGGGACAGGCTGCCTTTCCTTTTGCTCCAGCGGTTTATTTGGCATAAAATCTGCAGGCTTACAGGAGCTGACACCAGGGCAGAAAAGAATGAGGAATCTGTTCCCAAGTTGGTCACAGGCCGCTAAACTGACCTAGAAGATGTTTAAAATGAAATTCAAATACCGCACTTTAAAAAAATACCAAGGCTGAGAAGAAAACGAGAAATGGGAAAGCAAGAAGGCGGAGCGTGCCGGCGACTTCTCTGGGGACTTCCTCAGGGGGTCCTGTTCCAGTAACCCCGCTACCCACACCACCGCCTCCCTCGTGTCGGAAAAAGCCAGCCCAAGAGGTTGCCACCTCGTGCTGCGCGCCGCGACCACGGCCGCCGGGTGGTCCCC
>NW_012102987.1:796977-802144 GCF_000951045.1 Mandrillus leucophaeus | reverse complement strand
CCCCGTAGCCCAGCGGCGCCCCGCGTGGGGTCTTCCCCCGCAGAATCTTCCCGGAACGAGAGAGACTGCTTGTGTTCGTCCAGTCATAGCGTGTCATTCTCTTTGTAGTTTTCCTTACTGAGGTATGCTTTCCCTGCAGTGAAACGAAGATCTCACGTGTGCTCCCAAACGAGTGTCACAAATGAATCCCCCCTTGCAAGCCCCCCTCAAATCAGAACAGCCTTTTCTTGCCCTGAGATAGTGCCCTGTCCCCTCCCCAGGGGCACCCTGTTCCGACGCCTGTCGCCCTAATCGTGCCTGTTCAGCTCACATAGATGCAATATGTGGTATAAACACGTGTGATTCGCTTTTTTATGTCAACTAGACTACCTTTTAATTCAAACAAAACTTTCTTTTAAAATGATTTAATTGCTTTCTCCTTCGTTTAATCCTCGCCGTATTCCCCAGATTGAATTTGGTGACGGTTAAGTTAATGCTGCTTCTGATGTTTGCTTCTCTGTGTGTAAAGTAAAAGAAAAGACGGGCTTTCCTGTAAATGTGGATGATCCTGGGTTTTTCCCCTTTCCATTTAATTAGATGACAGTGAAAAATGTGTTCAGAAAGTAACGTCTTCTTCTTGAACACATTAGTGGGAAGTATAAATATCCTGATTCCCATGATACAGAGTTTCTTAGAATAGGGCTCCAAGTTTTAAAGAAATGCTGTTAAGGACTCTTCCAATTATAGACAATCTGAAACGCTAATTCTAGTAGGAATCTTAATGTGAGAGAGAGCCTGCCAGCTGCATCTTCTCCAGTTACATTTGTTTTAGCAGAAGCTGCTGTATCTGAGGGTTAGGTTATATATATCGAAATAGATTTGAAAAGAGAAAAGTGAATGTAACTTAATTCAGCTTAACATTTTGGTTTAAGAAATTTGATCTTCTTTAGTATCATTAATATCCTTGAAAATTCAATAAGAATTGTGATTCCTCTTTCCAGAAAAATAAAGTTACTCGCATCCACTGGAGTATTTCACATCCATTTTCAAAGAGATCAGGAAATCCTTCTATAGATTCTTACTGAGGAATCCTGTAGTTTAATTGGTTGGTCAATACTCATATTATTATTTTTTCCTAGTGGAAAACAAGACCATTCGTTTGGTCATGAAACCATGACCATGCACACTGGTGTTACAGTAAAAGTAGGTCACAAATCAAGAAAGTTAGTAATGGAAAGCAAGTCAGGAAGTTTGGACTGTGTGTTTTCCTGTGGCCTTAGAGTTAGAACATCCATTCAGCCATTCCACAAATATGCCCGGACCCCCAGTGGAGTTGCAGCTTTTGCTCCTGGCGGTGGGGATTCAGCAGAGAATGCTCCTGACAAGGTTCCTGCCCTCGAGGTGCTCACACTCTAGGGCTTATTCTTTTGGGGCCTCATCGTAGTTCCATATTTTCGTTCATTAGTTCATAACATGCTTGTTACGTGGTAGTGTTAGACACAGAGAATTCTAGTTAAAAGACAAGAGTCCCAGTTTTTCAGGATGCAGCCCTGTAAATAGGTAAGCAGATGAAAACGTTCAAGTGATACATGTAAAGCTAGCCTGAAGCACAGGGTGTTGTGGAGTTGTGTACCTAGGAGTCCTGTGTTTCCGAAAAAGGGGTGCACATGGGAGTTCTGGTGAAGCTTCTAGGGAGAGGGAGGACTTCACCTAAGTCTTGAAAGACATTGGCCAGGGGAAGAGGACAAGGGAGGTAAAGGGAATTAGTGTTCCAGCAAGGAGGGAGTCCACAAAGGCACTGAAGGAATGCTGAGAGAACCACCCACAGTTTAGCTTGGAGACTGGTGTGAAGTTGAGATACTGGCGAATAAGGCAGAGCCTAGAAGGCCCTTGTAGATCAGACTAAGGAATTTGAGCTGGTTAATGGGAACTGACTGTGGAATCGTACCATGATCATGTTAACGGCTTTTTTTTTTTTTTTTTTTTTTGACAGAGTCCCGCTCTGTCGCCCAGGCTGGTGCAATGTCAGCTCACTGCAACCTCTGCTTCTCGGGTTCAAGTGATCCACTTGCCTCAGCCTCCTGCATAGTTGAGATCACAGGCACACACCACCATGCCCGGCTAATTTTTTTGTACTTTTAGTAGAGACAGGGTTTTGCCATGTTGGCCAGGCTGGTCTCGAACTCCTGACCTCAGGTGATCCCACTGCCTCGGCCTCTCAAAGTGCTGAGATTACAGGTGTGAGCCACCACTCCCGGCTGATCGTATTTACTTGTTAGCAAAATCGTTCTGACTGCTAGCAGGCTGGATGGGGAAAGTGTAGGCACGCGGCACAGGGCAGTAGTCGGTTGGAGTAAACCTGAACAGAAATGATGAGCTCCTGCACTTAGGCAGTGGCAGGAGGGATGGAGGGGAGATAAGAAATTTGAAATGAAATGGTAAAGGGGTATATGTTATGTGCAAGTTTGGTTTTGAAACTGTTTAATTCAATTTGCGGTACCTGCGAGACACTGAAATTAAGCTAGTTGAATGTATAAATTTGGAGTTCGGGAGAGAGGTCTGAGTAAATGTGATTTTGGAAATCATGAACACATGGGTGACATTTGAGGTCTTAAGACATTGATGAGATCATCCAGGGAAGATACAGAGCGTTTGGAAATACCAAAGGCCAAGGACAGAATCTTGACAACATTTAAAAGGATGGGTAGCGAAAGAGGAGCTTGCAAAAAAGACTGGCGAGGAACAGCCGCAGAAGTGGGGAGGAAAGCAGTGGAGGGAGTTGAGGGTGAGCAGGGCCGCCTGACAGGTAAGGGCCAGCCTGAGATGGCCATTACATCAAGCAGCTAGATTAACAGATACCTTAAAGGGAGTCGTGTCAGCAGACTACACAAGACAGATACGAGGAGTTCAGGAGAGAGGGTAGGAAGAAATGCAAACCACCAAGTGTACACTGCTCTTTTTAGAAACCCAACTTGAAGAAGTGGGGAGAGGCAGCTAAAATGAAGCAAAATGGTGTGACTTCTCACTTAAACGCTTTAACAGCTTCCCGTTGCTCACAGTGTAAATTCGGCCCTTCCTGCAGCTCACAAGACCTCACGGCCTGCATCTCGCTTGATTTCCCCATTGCTTTCCTCCCTCTTTTCCACTGTGCTGTATTCTTGGAAGTGTGTGTGTCCATTCTCCCCTTAGGGCGTTTGTAAATGTCGTTCTCTCTGCCTTGGCACAGTTTTCCCCCCTTCTCTTTCCTTTCTTGCTTAAACTACCTCCTACTCATCCCTGAAGTCTCACTTCCTTGGCAGGCCTTCTTGACCTGCCCGTGCTGGGTATGAGCCCCGGTTGCGTACTTCTCTAGCATCCCAAGACTTCCCCTTTCGTAGCGGGAATTGGATGTCATACAGCAGCAAATGATTTCGGGAACACAATTTGCATTAAGCAAACCACTATCTTTAAAGTAACACAGCTTGAGTAGGAAAAAACTGTTTAAGGTGGCTTTCTGCTTTGTTTAGCACAACAGTGAGTGATGTTTCTGATGATGTTTTTGAAGAGTTGTGCTTTTTTTGGTAATGCTAATGAAGCTGGGAAAAGAAAGGCTTTGCTCTTGAGCAAAAACTGGATACAACTAAAAGCCGGACTTAGTAGTAGGGGAACTTGATACCTTGCTGAAATTCTTGCAGGAGAAATGAATTTAGTATTTTGAGTCTGAAACTCTGGTCCCTTATTCCTTTTTGCTCCTGTTGAACAGTATCTTTTATTTCATGACTTTGATAATAGGAGGTTTCTTAGAAATGAATTCTTAGGTTGGAGCAGAACAGACTGTTAATCTGAGTTTATATTTTTTACTACCTCTTCAGAGCTTCGTGAAGGCAGTGCCAGTGCTTTGCACAGCACCAGATGCTTAGTAAGCACTTGAAAATATGTGCTGAATGAATGACTTTTTACAAGGAAAGGGCAACTTGATATATTTATGTGATTGCAGGGATGAACCTAAAGAGAGAGGTGGAGGTTGAAATAGAAGGGATGATTGTTGGAGCCAGAAATCGTGGAAAGCGAGAGTCAGTGGGACCAAGAGCAACAGGTGGAAGAATTGATCGTGAAAGTGCTGGCCAGGCGGTGGCTCGTCCCTGTAATCCCAGTGCTTTGGGAGGCTGAGGTGGGAGGATCCCTTGGGGTCAGGAGGTTAGGGCTGCAGGGAGCCGTAATTGTGCCACTGCGGTACAGACTAGGTGACAGTGAGACCCTGTCTGTAAAACAAGAACAACAAAACAAAGGGTGCAATTGAAAAGTTTAATTTGGTCTCATTGTGTGAGGTTAATTCTGACTTTTTGATTAATGTTCATGATCCCTTTTTGGCTTTTCTTTTCGTCACTACTGATTGGTGTCTGCACCAGGCTGACCTTTGAGAAAGGCAGAGAGAAGGAATGGAGTCTACGTGCCTACTGAGGAAAAGAGTAAAACTGGGGAATCGCAAAAGCTGTGTTATGGGATGTTTCTAAGAAGTGATGACTCAGAAAGAGTTTATTTATTTTTAAATTCCTTTCTTTTTTAAAGATGGGTTCTCACTCTTGCCCAGTCTGGAGTGCCAGTGCAGTGGTGCGATCATAGCTCACTGCAACCTCAAACGCCTGGGCTCAGGTGAGCCTCTCGCCTCAGCCTCTTGGAATTTGGTTAATTAATCAGGGTTTATAAACAGTGGAACTCCTGACTGACCTCATTTTTCTTTTTTTTGCAACCAAGTCTCACTCTGTCACCCAGGCTGGAGTGCAGTAGCGCGATCTTGGCTCACTGCAACCTCCGCCCCCCAGGTTCAAGCAATTCTCCTGCCTCGGCCTCGCAAGTAGCTGGGATTACAGGTGCCTGCCACCAAGCCCGGCTAATTTTTGTATTTTTAGTAGAGATGCAGTTTCACCATGTTTGTCAGGCTGGTCTTGAACGCCTGACCTCAGGTGGGCCAGCCGCCTCGGCCTCCCAAAGTGCTGGGATTACATGTGTGAGCCACCATGCCCTGCCACATTTTTCTTTTTCTTTCTTTCTTTTCTTTTTGAGACTGGGTCTCACTTTGTCACCCAGTCTGTAGTGCAGTGGCATGATCTCAGCTAACTGCAGTCTCAACCTCTTGGGCTTAAGACATCCTCCTGCCTCAGCCCCCCACATCGCTGGGCCTGGCTAATTTTTTTTTTTTTTTTTTTTT
>NW_012102987.1:793673-796187 GCF_000951045.1 Mandrillus leucophaeus | reverse complement strand
AGGCTGGAGTGCAGTGGCCGGATCTCAGCTCACTGCAAGCTTCGCCTCCCGGGTTTACGCCGTTCTCCTGCCTCAGCCTCCCGAGTAGCTGGGACTACAGGCGCCCGCCACCTCGCCCGTCTAGTTTTTTGTATTTTTTTAGTAGAGACGGGGTTTCACTGTGTTAGCCAGTGTGGTCTCGATCTCCTGACCTCGTGATCCAACCGCCTCGGCCTCCCAAATGCTGGGATTACAGGCTTGAGCCACCACGCCCGGCCAAAGCTGTCTTACTCTAAAACACTTCCCTTGCCTACTAGTTACACATTCTCCTGCCTGCTGTCTGATCTCAGTGCTTTTACATGGTTGCACAAACTCTGAATTGCCTTGAAGATTGGCTGCTGTCTCACACCTTGGAGTCTTCATATGTTGGATATACTCCATGCCTACCGTATCTATTTGGGAAACATGGTCAAGACTAGACTCTAGTCTTCCCGGGCAAGAGAAGACTTCTCCTTCTCTCGCTTCTTAGTTCATTATATTCTTTTATTAGAATATGAACCGCATTGTTTTGTAGCTGTCTACTTGTCTGTGTAGCTCCTTCAGGGTGGTCGTCTTCTTTGTTTTCCCACCACCTACCTGTGGGACCTGAAACATGTTAGATTCCTGGTAAATATTCAGTAAACACAGGAAAGCTGCTTCCTTTTAAAATGTCAGCACCTTAGTTTATTCCAAACCCCTCATTTATGGCTGAGGAAATACTGAGCTAACACTGTTGTGACTTACCTGATGTTACAATATCTGCTAGTGACATAACTGGGACTCAAATCCAGTCCTTCTGATTCTCATTTCAGCACTGTCCTAATTTACCCGTGTGACTACCTGTAGTGCTTTCTTCGTATAATCTATTTGAGATCAGTGGCACAGAGGGAATCATCTTAATTTTGATGGCCAGGAGGGAGTGGATGTGTTATAATAGGTAGGGTCGTTTTGGGACTTGAGGCCTTTAAAACAGTGTCTGGGATCCAGGATCAGACTTGAAAGGTATTTGCAAATCTCCTGAACCTGCTAAATTTTATGTACGTGTGTTCACAGGTATTTCGTTTCTAGGTGATTCCTTAGCTTTTGTCAGTTTCTTAGTGGATATGTCTGTGAATCCTCAACAGGTAAAGACCACTGCTTGACGGGAAAGCGGCCTTGGGAAGGGTGCCCCAGTGGGGAATGTATACCTGGAAATCATTGTTTTGCCTTTGACATGTGTTTTATAGATGACCGATATCTGTAATTACAGAAATCCAGATAGTTGCATTTGTCCCCTAGCTTTTCTAGTTGCCTCTTTTTTGATTTCTTGATTTGAACCAGAATCTTTTTTTTTTTTTTTTTTTTTTGAAAAGGGGTCTCACTCTGTCACCCAGACTGGCGTGCAGTGATGAGATCATGGCTCACTGCACAGATGCACGCCACCATGCTAGGCTAATTTTTTATGTTTTGTAGAGATGGGTTCTCATCATGTTGTCCAGACTGGTCTCGAACTCCTGGGCTAAAGCTATCCTCCCGCCTCACCCTCCCGTAGTGGTGGGGAGCCACAGTGCTTGGCCAACCAGAATCTTAAAAGCCCTTTTTACTTTTTCCAGATTGTTACTCTGCAGAGGATTCCTGATTCCCAGTTGGAGAACCATTATAGCTCTCTCAGTCTCCTCATGTTCTTTTAGCTGCCTTGTCTTTGTCCTCTTACCTGCCCACTCTCTTCTCCCCTTCTTTGCTTTGGTCCTCAAAATAGTCTGGGTAAACCAGAGAGATGGACAGATAAGGTCTGGGTATGCAAAGTTCAAATTAACATAAGTGTGCTCTTCACTGTCTCAAATAAACGTTATGTATGATTTGTTTCCCTTGGAAATCCTCATCTAAATTCTCTACTTTCTATTCCTTAACTTAATGCCCCATTAAGGTAGTTTTTTCTTAATGGAAAGCTGTCGAGAGTCAGAGGATATTTAAACCAACTAACAAACTGGAACTTTTAATAATACCAACCTTACTTTGGATAAGAGTGATTAGCCATATACTAAATCCTAAATCAGTTTAACATATAAACTTTAAGACATAACAGATGATAACTGAGGAAGAGATACAGTTCCACAGACTAACTTTAAAGAATATAAGCTCTGACTCTCCTGAGTAGAAGAAAACTAAACTTTTCTGTTACATTCTTTTTTTTTTTTTTTATTGAGACACGGAGTCTTACTCTGTCACCCAGACTGGAGTGCAGTGGCACGATCTTGGCTCACTGCAACCTTCACCTCCCTGGTTCAAGCGATTCTCCTGCCTCAGCCTCCCAAGTAGCTGAGACTACAGGCATCTGCCACCACGCCCGTCTAATTTTTGTGTTTTTAGTAGAGATGGGGTTTCACTGTGTTGGCTGGGCCAGTCTTGAACTCCTGACCTCAGGTAATCCACCCACCCTGGCCTCCCAGAGTGCTGGGATTACAGGCGTGAGCCATGGCATCCAGCCTGCTATATTCTTCTTTTTTTTTTTTTTTT
>NW_012102987.1:790825-792953 GCF_000951045.1 Mandrillus leucophaeus | reverse complement strand
AAACAAACAAACAAACAAACTGGTTCAGGGTTGGATACTTTTCAAACGAAAGGAATGGAGGAAGGGAATGCAATGAATAACTTCAAATCCAGGACATCTGATTTAATATGCCATTTGCTCTATCAGTTTCATTTGGTTCATGTCACTGATCATTTATAACCTTATTTCAAACTGCTTTAATTCCCCTAAGGAAAATCTGATACTGAATTATTTTATTTCTTCTTTCACTATATTTGAACAGTTTTATACTCTGAAAGCTATCAGTTTCTCATTACAGTTTGCTTTATAGTACACAGGAATTGTTCCTGTGGTTTGAGCTAAGGCTACAGGATTCCTAGAGTTTGTACGCCTCTAGTCCCAGTAAAGGACCTGGTACGTCAGGGTAGCCCTAGAAATTTGGAGTGACTTCGTAACAGTGGGAACTGCTTCTGTTCTATTTTTTTTTGTGTGTGGTTTTTTGTTTGTTTGTTTTTGTTTGTTTGTTTTGAGACGGAGTCTTGCTCTGTGGCCCAGGCTGGGATGCTATGGCATGATCTTGGCTAACTGCAACCCCTGCCTCTTGAGTTCAAGCGATTCTCCTGCCTCAGCCTCCTCAGTAGTCGGGATTACAGGTGTGCACCACCACACCCAGCTAGTTGTTGTATTTTTAGTAGAGATGGGGTTTTCCCATGTTGGCCAGGCTGGTCTTGAACTCCTGACTTCAAGTGATCTGCCTGCTTCCCTCCCAAAGTGCTGGGATTATAGGTGTGAGCCAACGCGCCTGGCCTACCTCATTCTTTGTACTGTAATAAAGTCCCGATTGGGCAATAATCTAAACATAAAATAAATGAAACCATAAAATCATATAAGAAAACAATGGAGAAAATTTTTTGTAATCGACAGAATGAAAAAGGATTTTTTATGCCATGTCACAGAAACCTAGAGAAAAAAGGTTTAAGTTTGATTTCATAAAAATTTAAATTTTTGACATGAAAAAATAACATAAAGATCAAAAGATAAAAATTTTTGAATATTTGCAATATATGACAAGAACTAAAGTTTCTTAATACGTAAAGAACTACATATCAAAAAGAGAGCGGAAATACAAATGGCTTTTAAAAACAAGAAAAGCTGTTCACCTTCACAATAATAACATAATTGCAAATTGTAACTATAATACCATTTTTCACCTATCAAAGATCAGAAAGTTTGTTAATGTAATTGGGTAGGTGAAGCTCAGGCGCTTTCTTACATTACTGGTGACAGTATGCATTGATACAGCTTCTTTGAGAGGTTATTCATAGCAACATTATTTGGAATAGCTAAAACCTACAAATAACCTATATGTCCATTGTAGATGACTGGCTAAGTAATGAATACTATTCAGTTGTTAAAAATAACTTATCATCTATATGGAAGTATTTTGGTTTTTTTTTTTGGAGACAGAGTCTCCCTCTGTTGCCCAGGCTGGAGTGCAGTGGCGCGATCTCAGCTCACTGCAAGCTCCGCCTCCCTTGTTCGCGCCATTCTCTTGCCTCAGCCTCCCGAGTAGCTGGGACTACAGGCGCCCGCCACCACGCCCAGCTAATTTTATTTTTTTTATATTTTTAGTAGAGACAGAGTTTCACCGTGTTAGCCAGGATGGTCTTAATCTCCCGACTTCGTTGTCTGCCCACCTTGGCTTCCCAAAGTACTGGGATTACAGGCGTGAGCCACCGCGCCCGGCCCAGCCTGTTATATTCTTAACTGGAATAACATTGCCTTACAGTGCCATTGTGTGAAATAGCTTTTAAAAATGAATGTAATGCCGTTTTAAATGTATTTAAACGTGGTGCCGATTTAATGGTCTATATATGGTACAGTAGTACTAATGGTTCAAGAAGTTGTTTTGACTTAACAGTGAAATCCTTGCTTTTAAAGATCATAGATGCCTTTAGACACATTTAAAATGAAACATGTTCATGAGAGGAAATGTCCACACAAATACAGTCCCCCCAGACTCAGCATGTGATGTTAGTAGGTTCATAGGCCCACCTGGTGATCCCCAGGATAAGAAATTGTGGTCAAGAAACCGATTCCAGGGGCCAGGCTGGTGGGTCACACCTGTAATCCCAGCACTGTTTGTCTCAAAACAAACAAACAAACAAAC
>NW_012102987.1:784926-786538 GCF_000951045.1 Mandrillus leucophaeus | reverse complement strand
ATTTTTTTTATATTTTTAGTAGTGACGCAGTTTCACCATGTTAGCCAGGATGGTCTCAATCTCCTGACTTAGTGATTCGCCCGCCTTGCCCTCCGAAAGTGCTGGGATTACAGGCGTGAGCCACCGTGCTCGGCATATGGAAGTATTTTTAATATATACCAAGTGAAAAAGCAAAGTGCAGAACAGTATGCTAATATCTGTTTTGCGAGGGTGGGATGGATATATGGATGGAGGAAGACAGGCAAGCAGTCTGGCTTCTATAAGGATAGAGTATCTTTCGGAAAATATAGAAGACACCGGTTACAGTTATCACCTAAGGCAAAGGATTGAGGGAAAGGAGAAAGTGACTTAACTTTTTCACTATATATCCTTTTGTACAGTTTAATTTTTGCCATGTCCATGTAATCCATATATACATAGGGAGCATATGTATATAAATGTATGTAAATATAAGTAAAAAAATGTGCTAAAGTTAAGTCCTGAATTCCTATCTGTATCTACTGCCTCACTGCAGTATAGTCTTGGAAGTCTGTTTTTTTATTTGTAACACCTCTTAGATAACATGCAGAAAGCACAGAGCACACGCCTGACACACGGTAGGCTTCAGTGACAATGAGCTATTCTGTTCTCTAAACTCTCTTCTCAAAGAAAACAAATGTGATGAAGAAAAGAACTTATTCCACCGGAGATCTTCTCTCCCCAGCCAGTGGCAGGCATATTTAGGGCTAGAAGTAAGTGGTTATTTTACCATCCTGAAGTAATGGTGTTTCAAAGGATGCAAGATTCTTCACTGTGTCCTTTTCTGAGCATCTTTATAGAGAGTATATGCACAAACATCTGACTAAAAAGGGAACATTTTTCATCATACAATTTAGGATTCACTCAGAGACCTAAAGAAAGAAACTTAGATATGTTATCCCATAAGTGGAAACTCATTATCAATTTGGGATTATTTTAAGGTCCTACCTTATAAAATTATAAAATTAACAAGATTATTCTTTTCCAGTTTCTTCTTATTTGCTTCTACATTGTAGCGGTTCAAGGGAGAATATGGTCTAAGAATGTAATGTTTTCTGTATGCCATACGTAGAAGAAAGCTATGTACGAAATACTAAAAATATGATTTGACATTATTTAATAAAATATTATAACTATTTTACCCCGATAATGATGGAAATTAAGTTGCAATAATACAGATTTTATAATAAAAACTTCAAAACCAAGCGCCATGGCTCACGCCTGTAATAACAGCACTTTGGAAGGCCGAGACAGGCAGATTGCTTGAGACCAGGAGTTTGAAACCAGTCTAAGCAGCATAGCAAATAAATATAAAAATTTAGCCAGGCGTGGTGGTGTGCCTGCAGTCCCACCCACTTGGCAGGCTGAGGTTGGGGGATCACTTGAGCCCCTGAAGTCAAAGCTGCAGTGAGCCGTGATCACCACTGCATTCCAGCCTGAGCGACAAGGCAAGACTTTGTCTCAAAAATATAAGTAAAATAAAATTAAAACTTTACTTATTTTTTTGGCCGGGCGCGGTGGCTCAAGCCTGTAATCCCAGCACTTTGGGAGGCCGAGACGGGCGGATCACGAGGTCAGGAGATCGAGACCATCC
>NW_012102987.1:783004-784581 GCF_000951045.1 Mandrillus leucophaeus | reverse complement strand
GCTTCCCGCAACCTCTGCCTCCTGAGTTCAAGCGATTCTCCTGCCTCAGCCTCCTGAGTAGCTGGGATTACAGGTACATGCCACTGCACCCAGCTGATTTTTGTACTTTTAGTAGAGATGGGTTTTGCCCTGTTGGCAAGGCTGGTCTCAAACTCCTAACTTCAAGTGATCCGCCTGGCTTGGCCTCCCAAAGTGCTGGGATTACAGGCATGAGCCACTGCGCCCAGCCTTAAAACTGTAAAATTCAGAATATGAGCCTTTGTTTTATAGCTTCACTTGTTAAAACATAAATCAGGAGCCAGGCGTGGTGGCTCACGCCTGTAATCCCCACACTTGGGGAGGCTGAAGTGGGCAGATCACCTAGTCTCAATCTCCTGATCTTGTGATCCACCCACCTCGGCCTCCCAAAATGCTGGGATTACAAACGTAAGCCACCACGCCTGGCGTGAAGTTTGATTTTTTAAAAAGAAAGGGAAGAGTTGTTAGGCATAATTGTGTAAATAGTGGTAAAAATTGACAGCAAGAAAGGTGATAGAAAACTATGACAAATGAAGATGATGGCTCACGCCTGTAATCCCAGACTTTGGGAGGCCAAGGCGGGCGGATCACCTGAGATCAGGAGTTCAAGACCAGCCTGGCTAACATGGTGAAACCCTGTCTCTACTAAAAATACAAAAATTAGCCAGGCGTGGTGGTGCGCACCTGTAATCCCAGCCACTTGGGAGGCTGAGGCAGGAGAATTCGCTTAACCCGGGAGGCGGAAGTTGCAGTGAGCTGAGATGGCACCACTTCACTCCAGTCTCTCCGGTCAATCTAGACAGAGCGAGACTCAATCTCAAAAAAACAAAAATGAAACAAAAAAAAAAACTATGACAAATGAGTATAATTTTCCAGGACCATTAAGGTCTTGTAATCCCATACGCTGGAAGCTTTTGTTGTTGTTGTTTTCTGATTTATCATTGAAGTGACCAAAGCACAGTGGTAAGAAGAAACCTTTGTGTTTACTTGACACTAGAGAAGGGTCTTTCTCACATATTTGACACTTAAGGAATTGTTAGTGAACAGTGTAAGGAGCCACACAGGTGTGGGTTAAGAACTGATGTATGTATGCACTTTCTGTAAAGATGACCAAACACACGTTGTTAGACAAATGAAAAATTCACCCCAAGATCATTGAGGGCATGCAAAATAGCGTGAGATAGAGGAAGCTGTAATTCAGGTGTCCAAATACAAGAGCAGGTGGAGAAAAGAAAATAAACTGAGAACAGTAAAGAGTGTTTTTTTTTTTTTTGAGACGGAGTCTGGCTCTGTCGCCCAGGCTGGAGTGCAGAGGTGCGATCTCGGCTCACTGCAAGCTCCGCCTCCCAGGTTCACGCCATTCTCCTGCCTCAGCCTCCTGAGTAGCTGGGACTACAGGCGCCAACCACCACGCCTGACTAATTTTTTTGTATTTTTAGTAGAGATGAGGTTTCACCGTGTTAACCAGGATGGTCTCGATCTCCTGACCTCGTGATCCACCCGCCTCGGCCTCCCAAAGTGCTGGGATTACAGGTGTGAGCCACTGCACCCGACCTGTA
>NW_012102987.1:773887-782809 GCF_000951045.1 Mandrillus leucophaeus | reverse complement strand
AAAAAAAAAAAAAAAGTTTTTAAAGTTACAACACACAATTGTTAAAATGGAAT
Source organism: Mandrillus leucophaeus (assembly GCF_000951045.1). NCBI lineage: Eukaryota > Metazoa > Chordata > Mammalia > Primates > Cercopithecidae > Mandrillus > Mandrillus leucophaeus. The sequence continues at coordinate 782,756 of NW_012102987.1, read as the reverse complement.
GTTCCGTACCAAGCTAGCAGAGTAGATAATGCAGAATACTGAGGTGGCTTGAGAAAAATCTCTCAGAACTCCGGAAAAAGGTGTGAGAAATGAGCGTGAGGCGCGAGCACTTCCCTGAGTCTGACGGACGTTCCCGAAAGGGAGCAGAGGACACTGAAGCGAAACTCTGTTAAGTGACAAGACTCAAATGGAGAAACTAACCCAGTTCCGATGAAGGCTTGGCACATACCTGTAATGTATTTTTTTTTAAGTCTGCCGAAAGAAAATTTAAATTTAAGGTAAATTTAAGTCTGAAAGAGTAAGCTACAGATAAATCTTGACAGCAGCTGAGGACAAAAAAAAAAAAATACCGATATTGTTGAGTGTGAGGCAAAAACCTCACTTTCAGTCTTTCTTGAAAAATATTGGCAAAATATGCCTTTGATTCAGGAGTTCCATTTTTATTTCATTTCATTTTATTATTTATGTATTTTATTTTTTGAGACAGGGTCTCACTCTGTCACCCAGGCTAGAGTGCAGTGGTGCAGTCACTGCTCACTGCAGCCCTGACCTGGGTTTGAGTGATCTTCCCAGCTTTGCCTCCCAAGTAGCTGGGACTGCAGGCATACGCCACCATGCTTGGCTTTATTTGTTTTTAGTGGGTTTTTTTGTATTTTTTGTAGATGTGTGGTTTCTCCTTGTTTCCCAGGCTAGTCTTGAACTCCTGGCCTCAAACAATCCTTCTGCCTTGGCCCAGAGTGTTTTTGTTTGTTTTTTGTTTTTTGGAGACAGTCTTGCTCTGTCACCCAGGCTGGAGTGCAGTGGCGCAATCTTGGCTCACTGCAACCTCCGCCTTCTGGGTTCAAGCATTTCTCCTGTCTCAGCCTTCCGAGTAGCTGGGATTACAGGTGCCCACCACCACACCTGGCTAATTTTTGTATTTTTAGTAGAGATGAGGTTTTGCCGTGTTGGACAGGCTGGTCTCAAACTCCTGGCCTCAAGCAGTTCACCCGCCTCGGCCTCCCAAAATGGTAGTATGAGAGACATGAGCCACTATGCCCAGCCTCAAAATTCCTTTATTTATTTATTTAGAGACAGGGTCTAACTCTCTCATCCAGACTGGAGTGCAGTGGCAGAATCTTGGCTCATTGCAGCTGCAATCTCCCTGGGCTCCCACCTCAGCCTCCGGAGTAGCTGGGAGTACAGGTGCACACCACCATTGCCTGGCTAATTTTTATTTTTTAGCTACAGGGTTTTGCCATGTTGCTCCGACTGGTCTAGAACTCCTGACCTCAAACAACCCTCCTGCTTCAGCTTCCCGAAATGCTGAGATTACAGACGTGAGCCACTGGCCCCCAGACTTCCATTTTTAAAGGGTTACCAAGAGGGAATGGATGTGGTGGCTCATGCCTTTGATCATTTCACGAGGCCAAGGTGAGAGGATCATTTGAGTTGAGCAATTTGACATCAGGCTGGGCAACATGGTGATACCTCATCTCTATTTGTTAAAAAAAGAAGTGCCAGGAAGTTGAAGAAGTATGTATAATAATGTCTAAGGATATTCATCATACTGTTTCTAGTAATCGTGAAGTTTTTGAAATTTAATTGCCGATGGAATTGGGTAAAATGATAGCGTATTCTATAACAAAACATTTTGCATTTTGTAGTTGCTATGCTCTGAATGTGTATCCCTCCAAAAATTCATATATTGGAACCTAAATCCTCAGTGCAGTAGTATTAAGTGGTGGGGTCTTTGGGAGGTAGAAGGTCTTGGGTGCAGAGCCCTCATGAATGGGATTAAAGAGGCGTGAAGGAGCCTGCTTCCCTTTCTACCATGTAAAGATATAGCAAGAAGGCACCATCTTTGAGGCAAAGAGCAAGCCCTCCCCAGACACCCAGTGTGTGGCCGGCTTGATCTTGGGCTTCTCAGCCACAGAACTGTGAGAAATGAATTTCTGTTGTTTATAAATTACCCAGCCTAAGGTATTAATATTTTGTTACAATAGTCCAAATGGACTAAGACAGTAGTCTTTAAAAATGATGATGAAACTGTATTGACAGGAAAAGATATCTTTATTGTTTTAAGAGATTAAAGTGGGTATATAAAAATATGCTTACATAGTCCCATGTTTATTAAAAAAATGAAAGGTATATTGATTCAAGCATAAAGTGAAAAATCCGGGAAGTTTAGATTATCTCTGAATCTTGTGGTAGTAGACTTGACCAGTTTTCCTTTTGGCTCATCAGTGGAGTCCTCAGTTCTAACAGTGAATATATATTAATTTATTAAAAGGTAAAGATACTGTAGAAGATCTCACACAGTTAAAAAAAAAAGGTGAGGGGTGAAGGTATCAGAAATTCAGTGGGCTTCCAGGAAAAAAAAGAAGAAAAAAAGGTAAAGATCCTCGTTTCTCTCCAAGGAAGTCACACGGAAACTAAAAGCACTCTGTGGCCACGTAGAGATAAAGAGTTGTATTTACTTAACATCCCCCGAGGCTGAAATTAATGTGTGATGAAAAGGTTAAATGATACTTCTTCTATTTGTGTTTTAGGAGACTGATGGGTTTTAGAAATAGTTCTGTGGGCCGGGCGCGGTGGCTCAAGCCTGTAATCCCAGCACTTTGGGAGGCTGAGATGGGCGAATCACGAGGTCAGGAGATCGAGACCATCCTGGCTAACACGGTGAAACCCCGTCTCTACTAAAAAACACAAAAAATTAGCCGGGCGAGGTGTCGGGCGCCTGTAGTCCCAGCTACTCGGGAGGCTGAGGCAGGAGAATGGCATAAACCTGGGAGGCGGAGCTTGCAGTGAGCTGAGATCCGGCCACTGCACTCCAACCTGGGCGACAGAGCGAGACTCCGTCTCAAAAAAAAAAAAAAAAAAAGAAAAGAAATAGTTCTGTGAAAATGTAAATATTTTACACTTTAAAAAATATCAGTTATTTAGAATATTTCCTTTTTTTTTTTTTTTAAGATAGGGTCTCACTCTGTCACCCAGACTAGAGTGCAGTGGAGTGATCACAGCTCACTGCAGCCTCAACTTCCCAGGCTCAAGTGATCCTCCTACCCCATCCTCCCAGGTAGCTAGGACTACAGGTGTACACCACCACGCCTGGTTAGTTTTTGTATTTTTTTGTAGAGTTGGGAGTTTTTCACCATGTTGGCCAGGCTGGTCTTGAAATCCTGGGCTCAAGTGATCCTCCCACCTCTGCCTCCCAAGTAGCTGGAACCACAGATGTGTACCACCATGCCTTGCTAATTTTAAAATTTCTTAATAGAGATGGGGGTCTCTCTGTGTTGCCCAGACTGGTCTCAAGTGATTCTCCTGCCTCAGCCTCCCAAAGTATTGGGATTACAGGCGTGACTCACAGTGTCTGGCCTCAGTGTCTTTAAAGACCATCCTATAACACCAAGTTAGTTTGAGGATTCTACGAATGCCCGCTTAAAGACAACCTTCTGAATTCTGTGACCCTCTTGAAAAGCTTGTTGCGGTGAAGAACAAAGTGTAGTGATGACTTTGTGTGAAGTTTGCTGTTGGAATTTCTTAAGCAGAAGTCCTGAAACTTGTGAGTCCCTAAATTTAAATAGTACCATTTAGGCACAGTTACTGCTTATGAAATGAAGAGGAGCTGGATGAATAGAGAAAGTCTTACTCTTCCATTTCAACCCAGCATTATTTGAGCCCAGCAAAATTGCTTCTATAGTAGAATCAGTTTAGTTCCTTATTTTAAGCCATACATATGTATCGAGATATATATATATATATATATATATAAATTTCAAGAGGGATTAAACGGTATTATGTGAAAATATTAGGAGGTGAAATAATAGGAGAAAGTAAACACATTGAAAGTAGGTATGTTCAGACTGGGCGCGGTGGCTCACACCCGTAATCCCAGCACTCTGGGAGGCAGAGGCGGGCAGATCACGAGGTCAGGAGATCGAGACCATCCTGGCTAACACAGTGAAACCCCGTCTCTACTAAAAACACACAAAAAATTAGCCGGGTGTGGTGGCAGGCGCCTGTAGTCCCAGCTACTCGGGAGGCTGAGGTGGGAGAATCCATTTAACCCAGGAGATGGAGGTTGCAGTGAGCTGAGATCGCACCACTGTACCCCACCTGGCAACAGAGCAACACTGTCTCAAAAAAAAAAAAAAAAAAGTAGGTGTGTTTAGAATTTAAAATCTTTGGGCCTAGAGATAAGCTGTAAGGCGATTGATTAGAATGGACCATTTCATAATGTCCCAAAAGTTAGACGACTTTGGAAAAAGAGGTGGTGGGTGGTCTTAATGTAGGGAATGCACGTGTGTATAAATGTCAGATACAGCTAAGGAGCTAAATGGATTTTTTTTTTTTAACCAAATAGCATGTATTAATAATAGCTCAGTTCCATTTACTGATTTGTTTTTCCTTTGTTTATGTCATATGTTACCTTTCCATGAGACTGTGAGTTTATGCTACTACCAGTGTGGTATGAGGCCTGTTTTTAAAAGAGCTGCATGCTGTTCAGTTGGATATACCACGATTTGTTCAACCAGTCTTTTCTTTGTCATTAGACATTTAGTTTATTTAAAGCCTTTCAACATTATAAATAATTGTGAAAGATATCTTTGTTCTGTGAGTTGCCTACGTTTTGGATCATCGCCACTAAGAAAGAAATTAACTAGTGACTCAATTCTTCCTTGCTTTTTCTGAGCAGAAATCCTATTAAAAAGAATTAGGTTTAAAACTTTTGGTTAAATTATACTTTAAAGTAAAGATTCCTGCCATTTAGATCTGGTTTTGGTTAAAGGTGTGGTTTGGTATTAAATGAGAACCGTGGTTTTCAGCTGCGTGTTGGTGGGGGGTATGTTCGTGATGGATTTTGCTGTCGAAGGACATTTGGCAATGTCTGGAGAGATTTTTGGTTGTTACAGATGCGGGGAGGGGTGCCGCTGACATCTAATGGGTAGAGGCCGTGGATGCTGCTTCCTAACATCCTGCAATACACAAGACAGCCCCCACTGGCTCCCCCCCAGCCAAAATTAGCCAGCCTAAAATGTCAGTAGTGCTGAGGCTTAGAAACCTTGGATTAACAGGCTTCACTGCTGATGGGAAACATTCTCTTTTTTTTTTTTTTTTTTTTGACAGGGCCTTACTTTGTTGCCCAGGCTAGAGTGCAGTGGCAGCATCCTAGCTCACTGCAGTCTTGAACTCCTGGGTTCAAGCAGTCCTCCTGCCTCCGCCTCCCGAGAAGCTGGAACTCCGCACGTACACCGCCATCTCTGGTTAATTAACATTTTTTTTTTGGCCGAGCTGCTGTCTCACTGTGTTGCCCAGGCTGGTCTCAAACTCCTACCCTCAAGTGATCCTTCCGCCTGGGCCTCCCAAAACAGCAGGATTACAGATGGGAGCTGCTGTGCCCGGAAGGAAACAGTCGGAACGTCTCTGTGATCGAAGGGGAAAGTTTTAGCACCAGAAGACAAGTAGAGCTGGTTTTGCCTTATGTGATAGACCCAGCGAACAAATCAGCTGTCTGCTTTCCCAGTGCCAGTTAGACAGACACAATATATATTATAGCTTATGCAATGAACTTAATACATTTTTTTTTTTTTATTTTGAACGGGAGTCTCGCTGTGTCGTCCAGGCTGGAGTGCAGAGGCGCGATCTCGGCTCGCTGCAAACTCCGCCTCCCAGATTCACGCCATTCTCCTGCCTCAGCCTCCCGAGTAGCTGGGACTACAGGCGCCTGCGACAACACCCGGCTAATTTTTTTGTATTTTTAGTAGAGACGGGGTTTCACCGTGTGAGCCAGGATGGTCTCAATCTCCCGACCTCGTGATCCGCCCACCTCGGCCTCCCAAAGTGCTGGGATTACAGGCGGGAGCCACCGCACCCGGCCAGTGTGCTTATAAAATTATTTAGTTTTGTGTCTTGGGTATTCCTGAAAATGCCTCATCAGTGACAGATCTAGTTGTTGAGATTTGGTTTTGCTGTGTATATTAGTTACAGACCTAATTTAGCTACATTGGAAAGAAAATTCATCAGTAACTGATTGAACAAATAGGAGTTTAGGTTTCTCATGTGATATGAATTCTGGAGAGAGAATTCAGGGCTCTTACTGTGGCTTCTTGATGTCACCCATGACCCAATGCTGATATTTCTGCTTAGCTTTCTTTTTTTTTTTTGAGACGGAGTCTCATTCTGTCACCCAGGCTGGAGTGCAGTGGCGCGATCTCGGCTCGCTGCAAGCTCCGCCTCCCGGGTTCACGCCATTCTCCTGCCTCAGCCTCCCGAGTAGCTGGGACTACAGGCGCCCGCCACCTCGCCCGGCTAGTTTTTTTTTTTTTTTGTATTTCTTAATAGAGACGGGGTTTCACCGTGTTAGCCAGGATGGTCTCGATCTCCTGACCTCGTGATCCGCCCGTCTCGGCCTCCCATCTGCTTAGCTTTCTTAGGAATGTACATTTTACCTTGTCACAGGATGGCTCCTGCCTGTTCCCACCCCTCACCCCGACAGCAAAACCTGTGTTCCAGGCAGGCAGCAGTGAGGACAAAGGTACCTGGAGCCAGTCCTCTTTGTCAGCGTTTTCCTGCAGCCCAGCCCAGTGGTTTCTGCTTGTTCCCATTGGCCAGACTGTCACAGGACCTTAGAGGCTGGGACAGATAGTTTTCAGCTGGGCTCATTGTGGTCCGAAAGCAAAAGCAGATACCTTTAGTTAGAAAGAAAGGATATTGGGGCTGTGCGCGGTGGCTCACACCTGTAATTTCAGCACTTTGGGAGGTTGAGGCAGCCAAATCATTTAAGGTCAAGAGTTCGAGACCAGCATGGCCAACGTAGTGAAACTCCGTCCTTACTAGAAATACAAAAATTAGCCAGGCACGGTGGCGCATGCCTGTAATCCCAGCTACTCAAGAGGCTGAGGCAGGAGAACCTCTTGAACCGGGAAGCGGAGGTTGCAGTGAGCCAAGATTGCACCACTGCACTCCAGCCTGGGCAACCGAGTGAGACTTTGCCTCAAAAAAAAGAAAGAAAGAAAGAGAAAGAGCATATTGGAATAAACAGGTATTATGCATCTCTGGGAGCTGCTTTTTGAAATACTGGTTCTTCTAAGTTCACTGAAATTTTTTTATAAAGTAAGAACAAATGATTAATGTTGGAGATTTGAAAGAATGGACTCAATGCAAGAGATCTTACTAGCTGAGAAAATAAAATGTATTTATGTTATGAATATATTTCTTAACCCCAAGAACTTGGCTGTAGTGTTGTGTTTTGTAAATTTTAAATCTCCCTACCACTACACTGGGCGCCCTACCGTCTTTTGTATAGTGCACACAAAGAAGTGTGTTTCTCTGAGTTAAAAATAGAAATCTGCACCTGACAGATGGCCTGAAGTGTGGAAAATGGGTGTGTCACAGAAGTGGAAGAAGTGGAGGGAGTCCTGTGCTGCTTGTTGTTTTAAACCTCCTTTCCCCGCAAATCAGTATCTTTCCTATACACTAGTAATGGCCAATAGGTTTCTATTTTGTTTTAATCCCATTTACGGTAGCGACAAAGCCTATCAGGTTTCTGAGAATAAACCTTTATCATACATTTATGCTAACCTTTAGCATACCTTTATGAAGAAAACTACAAAATTAATTAAAATATCATGAACTGCAATGCAAATGGGGAGAATAAATAGGGGACAACTTGCCTTCCAGATACATTGATTACAAAGCTGTAGTAACTAAAATTTGATACTGTCTCAAGGGCAAGCAGATGGTTCTGTGAAGTAGAATGAGGATCCAGAAACAGACCCCTGCTGTGCTGAAACTTGGTTTATGATAGAACAGGTGTTACTGATAAATGCAGAAACCAGTAAATGGTATTAAGTCAATTAACTTTCCATTTGAAAGGGATACAATTAAATTTCTTTTCCACATTGCAGGCTAATAACAGTGTCTTGTATCTTGCAAAAGTACTGTTACCAGTCCATTCACGTCCAGAAAAATGTATATATTAGAAATTTGTGCATCATGTTCCCTAAATAAAAACTTCAGATACTTGGCTGGCAGTGATGACTCAAACCTGTAATCCCAGCACTTTGGGAGGCTGAGGCAGGCAGCTCACTTGAGCTCAGGTGTTCTAGACCAGCCTGGGCAAAAAGTGAGACCCTGTTTCTATAAAAACAAATAAACAAAATGGCACCTAACTTTTAAAATGCTTCTTCTTACATGTGATAGTGTGAGCAAAGCACAATTTAGTTTTTGCCATTAAAGCATGCTTTTTTTTGGTTTCTGTTACACTTCTGTATTTACTTTAATTCTTGGAATACTGTTTCCTGGAAGATCAAACCTGACCATTCTGGATACATCAGTAGTGAGAGCTTAGTGCAGATACAGCCTTACAGAATGTCTTCCACGTTGAAGTGCAGAGAACCCGAAGGCACCTAGGATGAGCCTCAGGCCTGCTGGTTGTTGCAGTGGTGCAATCTCAGCTCACTGTGATCTCCGCCTCCCGGGTTTAGTGATTCTCATGCCTCAGCCTCCTGCGTAGCTGGGATTACAGGTGCTCGCCACCATGCCTGGCTAATTTTTGTTTTGTTTTGTTTTTGCCGTCTCACTCTGTCACCCAGGCTAGAGTACAGTGATGCGACCTCGGCTCACTGCAACCTCTGCCACCCAGGTTCAAGCAATTCGCCTGCCTCAGCCTCCTAAGTAGCTGGGATTACGGGTGCCTGCCACCGTGCCTGGCTAATTTTTGTACTTTCAGTAGAGATGAGGTTTCACCATCTTGGCCAGGCTGGTCTTGGACTCCTGACCTTGTGAACCACCCACCTTGGCCTCCCAAAGTGCTGGGATTACAGGTGTGAGCCACTGTGTCCAGCCTAATTTTTGTATTTTTGTATTTTATGTTATGTTATGTTAT
>NW_012102987.1:737282-773107 GCF_000951045.1 Mandrillus leucophaeus | reverse complement strand
CACTTACTAGCTATGGGACCTTTGGTGGATTTTTAACCTTTGAAAACCTTTCATCCCTCAGATAAAATGGGAAAGAAATCGTTTCCATTAGTATTGTGAGGATTAACTGAGGTGATGTAGACAACGTGCTTTGCATAGTACTTGGCATATCATAAGTGCTTAATGTTATTTTACACTGGCTGGGAAGGTGATGTTTTGCTGTGGAAAATTTAAGAGGGATATTAAAATATATTTTTGTTATTTTAAGGAAATTCGAAATGAGTCCCATGACTATCCTCATAGAGTGGCCAAGTTTCCAGAAAACAGAAATCGAAACAGATACAGAGATGTAAGCCCATGTAAGTACTTGTGGGTTTGTGTGCATGTGTATTTTTTGGTTTGTTTTAGGACGCAGGATGTAGTGAAGAGGAGGGCTTGGGGTCAGTGTTGATAAATACAGTATTTTTTTTTCCTGTTTACATAAGACACATTCTTTAAAGAAGAATTTAAAGGCGTAGAATATTTTCCCATAATTATTTCGTCCTTCAAACATAGGCACCATTATTTTGGTGTATTTCCCACCAACCTGTTTTTCTTATACACAATTTTTCTTTCTTTAAAATAATTGTAATTATAGATGTCTACATAATATCCATATATATTTCCTTTTCATATTATTCCATGGCCTTTGTAAGTTTTACTTAAAATAGTTATTGGTGTAGTTTGGTTTCTTTCCTTGCCCAAGTTATAAGAGTAGTATGTACTCACTGTAGAAAACTTAGAAAACAGAGAAAAGTATAAGGATCAAACTTATTTAAAAATAAATAATAACAGGTTTATATTCTTTGGAGTTTTTAAAAATAAACATTTTAAATGGAAAATTAGAATCTTGCACATACTTATTTGTAGCTCTTCTTAGCAGTACATTGTAAACTTTTTTTTACTATAAACACAATTTTTAATTGCTTTGACAGTGGCTTTGGATATACCACTCTTGCATAAGTTCCCCTGTTGGACATTTAGATTATGATGTATACACATACACACACAATTGTGTGAACAATGATAATACTAGAGTTTTGGTGTATTCGTCATGCAGTGATTTTATTTTTTGTTCTGATTCATGCAGCTTATTCAGATACTAAATTGGGCCTCCTTCCGGCTTCAGCATGTTTCCCTAGGTTTGATTTTAGTGGGCTAAATGTAGGTTTTCTCTTTAGGGCTCCTTGTTAGTAGGGACTTGAAAAACAGTATCAGATTGATCATGTTCTGGTTTTTGCTTGTTTCTGGTTGTTCCCCTGTTGACTAGGGTATGGTGCTGCCTGTTAAGATCTCCTATGTAAGTTGAACGATTTCACTCTGTTCAAGGACAGACTGTATACTTTTATATGCTTTGTAGTCATTGGTTATAGGTAAGATATTTAGGGTCTGGATGTACCACTGAAAAATCCATCAATTACTGGAAAAAAAAAGTCCTTATTTTTTTTCTTACATGAATAGAATGTTTTTCTTATGTTGACCAAGTACATTTCCAAGAAGGGTGTATTGGCTGATTTTGGGCAAATCAAATGAGAAGCAGTCTCTCAAAATAGTTCATGTTTGTTATAAATTACTATTAAATACTATGTTTCTCTTACATGCTTCTTTCTTTACTACCAGTTAGAAGTGTTCTGAAAGATAAGTAGCTAGAAGAGTGGTTTTCCATTTTCTTTAGTTGCAGCACACTTGAAGGTATGACCCACTTCCTCTGAAACGTGGCTCATGGCGGTGGCAGTTCTGGTGTGGGTGTGTGTTCAGGGAATAGCGGGTGTGGGCAGTAATTCTAATACTTAGGTGCCCTTCCCCTGCCTCCAAATCTCTGAGAATCACTGAGCTAGAGAGAATAATTCTCTAATGTTACCATGAGTTTTGAAGACAGTATTTTCCAGTTTTACACCTTGCTTTGATGCTTTTAATTTTTTAAAAAACTTTTTATTTTGAAAATTGTAGATTAGATGCAGTTGTAAGAAACAATACAGAAAGATCGAGTATACCCCTTACCTAGTTTCCCCCAGTGGTACCATCTTGCATAGCTACAGTCCAATATTACATCTGGAAACCTGAAACAATACAGTCTGTCCAGGTTTCACCAGTTTTACATGCACTCATTTGTGTGTGTGTAAGTTCCGTGCAGTTTTATCACGTGTAGATTCCTGGGATCACCACCACAGTCTGGATGCAGACCAGTGGAGCATTCCCGTCACAAGGTCACTTGCACTGCCTTTCTGGGGCCACCGTCTCCTTGCTTGCATCCTCCTTCCCCAAGCTGGTATTGCCTTTAATTTATATATATTTGTTGTAATTGCAGTTATTGGATGTACTACACTACATTTGAGTCCTGTAATTAGTTTTATCAAATTGATCTAAATGGGATTTTTGTCTGTTTGTTTGTTTGAGAGGGCGTCTCACTCTGTTACCCAGGCTGGAGTGCAGTGGCGTGATCTTGGCTCACTGCAAACCCCTGCCTCCTGGATTCAAGCGATTCTCCTGCCTCAGCCTCCCGAGTAGCTGGGATTACAGGTGTGCGCCACCACGCCCGGCTTATTTTTGTATTTTTAGTAGAGATGAGGTTTCACCATGTTGGCCAGGCTGGTCTTGAACTCCTGACCTCAAGTAATCCACCTGCTTCGGTCTCCCAAAGTGCTGGGATTACAATCATGAGCCACCACGCCCTGCTGATAATTTGTTTTTTAACTGGAATGGAGACTTTTTTTTTTTTTTTTTTTTTGAGACAGTCTCGCTCTGTCGCCCAGGCTGGAGTGCAATGGCCGGATCTCAGCTCACTGCAAACTCCGCCTGCCAGGTTTACGCCATTCTCCTGCCTCAGCCTCCCGAGTAACTGGGACTACAGGCGCCCACCACCTCGCCCGGCTAGTTTTTTGTATTTTTTAGTAGAGACGGGGTTTCACCAGGTTAGCCAGGATGGTCTCGATCTCCTGACCTCGTGATCCGCACGTTTCGACCTCGCAAAGTGCTGGGATTACAGGCTTGAGCCACCGCGCCCGGCCAACATTTTATTTTAAAGTAAAAACATTTGTAACTTAAGTTATCCTCAAGTATATACATCAATAAAACTCTTATGATTTGTCTCCTTAGCTTTTAGACTTAACGTTGTATACCTGCAGTTGAAGGCTGCAGGGAGACTGTTTAAAATGTGCGTGTCAGGCCTCCCTCCATCATCGTTGCTACCAGGCTCTTCCTGTATGCCTTCTCATTGAAAAGCACTTAGCCTTAAGAGAACCGAGCTTCCCTCCTGTGGGCCACACAGTGGTTGTCCACTGGAGCTGTGCTCTGCTGGAAACAGCCCCCAGTGCATGTTCTCCCTAATCTTCTTCTTCTTTGCCCCCTCCCTCCCCACACACGCCTCCCTAGTAAGCCATGTTCTCTTGAGCTCTCACATGGAGACTGCTCATTCTTGCTGCTCATGTAGCCACAGGATTTTCTAGTCTGAGCCGATACGCTTCAGCCTGCAATTGGAAATGATCTCTTCCAAGGCTTGTGGGGCCAGCACATCCCCACACCACCCTGGCGCCTCTCCTCTCCTGACTTTAGTCGTTCACTGTCTTTCTCCTTACCCTCTCCTTCCCACCTTCCTCAGTCTGGGTGACTTCATGTGTCTGGGAAAGAACTACGGCTCATTGCGCTGGAGTTCCTAGGCCTGTTCAGCTCCAGTGACACTGACCTTTAGTCATGTTCCCCTCTGAAATCTGAAACTCTGCTGCCTTGAGGCTACTTTCTGTCATTCCAGCTTTCACTTGCTTACTCCCACTGCACCTGCTCTTTGACTTCAGCAGGATCCTTAGTTGACTTTTTCATGTGTTGTGAAGTTGGAAGTGTACTGAATTGAAATTTCGATTAAAAAATGTAGTGTAGCATACTACGTCGTCCTCTAACCTAACTATTAATAACTTTCTTGCTGTTTTTATATTTAAAAAATAACTCTGTGGATTTTTAAATTTCACCGTTTTGTGAAGCTCCAGCTTGGGGAAAGTCAGTCGTTCGTCCTCTCTGCCCTTTGGGCAAATGAGCGTGTGCCTTGGGTGGACTCCGGTGTCAGGTGGGCTCGGGGTTGCCTTGCTGTCCTCATGCCCTCTTCAGCTCCACTGCCACTCTGCTCCAGCTCTGCGCCGAGTGAATCATCTCTCAGAGCCCCTCACCACACTCAGAATATCGTCCTGCTGTCAGTTCTACAGATGAAAGTTGTAAAAATCAGGAAACACCACCTCAGCTTCATGTTCTAGCACCTGGAAACTCACTTTCTTTTGCCCCTGTCCTTCCCTAAAGTCCCAGGAGAGAAGCCTCCCCTCCCTCTGTCCTAGCCGAATCCTTCGTTCCCATCCTCCTCATGGGCACTGCTCCTCCTCATCACTGCGTTTTGTGTGTTTTCAGCCTCTTTCTGTCTCATAACTTCTTCCCTTTTGTATAAATGTGGTTCGCTCTCTTTTGTCTCAACCCTTATATCCCACCCCAGCCCCCACGTCCTTTCTTACCTGCATGGATGGACATTTCTTACCTGTGCACAGGCACACACAGGCTTAAAAGAATCACTGTGCCATTTGTCTCTCCACCCTCCCCACCATGCATGCTTCAGCCTGTGCTGCTTCCCCAGCGTCCCCACTGAAACTTACTCTGAAAGTACTATAGCTCCAGTTGTCAAATGCAGCGAGAGACTTTCCACTGCTTTCCTTCTCTGTGACTTTTGACATTATTCTCCTGCCTCAGCCTCCCAAGTAGCTGAGGTTACAGGCACACGCCACCACGCCCAGCTAGTTTTTGTAATTTTAGTAGAAACAGGGTTTCACCATGTTGGCCAGGCTGGTCTCGAACTCCTACCTCGAGTGATTGGCCCACCTCAGCCTCTCAAAGTGCTAGGATTACAGGTGTGAACCACCACGCCCAGCCGACCATGCCTTTTTTCCTAACCCCGTAATTTTTCCGATTTTCCTCTTTGGCCGTTCCCCTATTTTCAGGGTGTCTCCTCCTTACTTTGCCTTTATGTCTTCAGGAGTCTGTTTCTCTCTCCTCACTGTAACACTTGGATGAATGATCTCATCTGCTGTGAGTCTAGTTTCCATCTCTGCTTATAACCCCAAATCTCATCTGCAGTCGTGGACTTTTCTGTCTACAGGTCTGCGTATCCAAGTCATCATCTCTGTCTGGGTGTCCTGTAGCCACCTCAGACTCAGTATGTCTGCACACTGAGTGAGTGTTCCTGCCTGACACACTTCACTGGCCTTAGCCCCACGGCTGCCTTTTCTCCTTTTCCCCACGTTCATAAGTGGTGCCGTTATTTACACGTTTTCTGAAGCTGGAAACAGATTCTTCCCTCATTCAGCTCCCACGTCACTAAGTCATACTAATTTCCATTTCCATGATGTATTCTTTTTTGTTTTCTTTTTCTTTTTTTGAGACAGAGTCTGGCCCTGCACAGTCTCGGCTCACTGCAACCTCCGCTTCCCAGGTTCAGGTGATCCTCCCGCCTCGGCCTCCTGAGTAGCTGGGACTACAGGTGCATGCCGCCATGCTGAGCTAGTTTTTTAGATATTTTGTAGAGACGGGGTTTCGTCTTGTTGCCCAGGCTGGTCCCAAACTCCTGGACTAATGCGGTCCGCCTGCCCCAACCTCCTGATGTGTTTGGGATTACAGGTGTGAGGCACCGCGCTCAGCCTCCATAATGAATTTTCTTTCTTTCTGTTTTTTTTTGAGACGGAGACTCGCTCTGTCGCCCAGGCTGGAGTGAGTGGCGCGATCTCGGCTCACTGCAAGCTCCGCCTCCCAGGTTCACGCCATTCTCTTGCCTCAGCCTCCTGAGTAGCTGGGACCACAGGCGCCGCCACTACGCCCAAATAATTTTTTGTATTTTTAGTAGAGATGGGGTTTCACTGTGTTAGCCAGGATGGTCTTGATCTCCTGACCTCATGATCTGCCCGCTCGGCCTCCCAAAGTGCTGGGATTACAGGCGTGAGCCACTGCGCCCGGCCCATAATATATTTCAAATCCGTTTTCTTCTCTGTTCACGTTGACTTGGTTCAGGCCCTGCTATGCTTTTCCTCATCATTACATTAAGCCTCCAAACCAGTCTCCTTGTTTCCCTTCTGTCCCCACTTCAGTCCATTTTCATAGTATCTGGAGTGATTTTTGTATAATGCAAGTGCGTTTTCCACTCCCCTCTCTAATGGTGCTGCACAATGTTTATGAAGAAGTTAAACTTCTTTAGCGTTATGATGTTGGGCTTTCTGGGGATCGACCCTTTACACACCTCTCTGAATCTTTTCTAGCCATTTTCCTAGAAATTATTCATTTCAGTAAAACTGAATCACTTGGAGTTCTTCCAGTGTGACTGGTTTTTAATACCTCAGTGTCTTCAAATATGTCATTCCCTTTTTGAAATATCCTTCCCCTCCTGTCTCTGACCCACCTCAATCAACGTTCTCCTTCTGCAAATACCGGCTCAACACCCTCTTTCCCGTGAGTGGCGTTCTCATCCAGTGGAGGTGGTGGTTCTCATTCACTAAGTCCAGGGGGGCTCAGGAATGTGTATTTTTAGAAAACTGGGATGGTGTTGATGTGCCTTTTCTAACTGATAGTCATTATGTCATTTAAAAATGTGTTTCTGGGCTGGGCGCGGTGGCTCACGCCTATAATCCCAGCACTTTGGGGGGCCGAGGAGGGCGAATCACGAGGTGAGGAGATCGAGACCATCCTGGCTAACAAGGTGAAACCCCGTCTCTACTAAAAAAAAAATACAAAAAAATTAGCTGGGCGTGGTGGTGGGCGCCTGTAGTCCCAGCTACTCGGGAGGCTGAGGCAGGAGAATGGCGTGAACCCAGGAGTCAGAGCTTGCAGTGAGCCGAGATCGCGCCACTGTATTCCAGCCTGGGCGACAGAGCGAGACTCCGTCTAAAAAAAAAAATGTGTTTCTGGCTGGGTGCTGTGGCTCATGCTTATAATCCCAACACTTTGGAAGGCTGAGGTAGGAATATTGCTTAAGGCCGGGAGTTTGAGACCAGCCTGGGCAACATAGATCCCATCTCTACACAAAAAAATTTTTTTAATTAGCTGGGGCGTGGTGATGCATGCCTGTCGTCCCAGCTATTCGGAAGGCTGGGGCAGGAGGATCAGTCGAGATCGTTAGTTTGAAGCTGCAGTGAATTGCGATGGCACCACTGCATTCCAGCTTGGGTGACAGAGCAAGACTGTCTCTAAAAATTTTTTAAATGTGTTTCTATACATAGTACTTGACAGTTGTTGATTTGGTTCAGAAAACATTTGTTGAAAACCAGCTACATGTCTGATACTGTGCTATGTATTGAGCATGCAATGATGAATATATGTGGTCTGCCCTTGAATAATTTACGGTATACTTGAGGAGATTAACACATAAGCATGTTACAGATATTTTAAGATATGACAGTGCATCGATGGAGCTGAGAAGAGGCTCTGCCCAAGGAGGCAGGGATGGCTTTTAAGAAAAAGATTGGTAGCCCCAGCTGGGTAAATAAAGGGGAATGGAAAAAGAATTTTTTAAAAATTCAGAGTCCCAGATCTTTCTTTTCTAGATGTGGATTCGGCCGGTCTGGAAATGTTTATTTTTAAACAATCTTACATGATTCTTTTACACTCACCATGGCACTATTCCTCAGACTGACATATGGAAACTACATTTGGAGTTCTGAATATGAGAAACATAAAGAAAAAAGGATATTTTAAAATAGAATTAGGCTGGGTAGCAGCACATGCTTGTAGTCCCAGCGCTTTGGGAGGCCAAGGAGGGAGGAATGCTTGAGCCCAGGAATTTGAGGCTACAGTGAGCTATGATTGTGCCACTGCACTCCATCTTGAGCAGTGTGAGACCCTGTCTCAAAAAATGAAGAAAACTGAAAGGATTTGAAGAGGTCCACAGTCTTCATTTAATTGCTACAACCTAGAGATGCCTTAGTTGTCTCAGTTAACTGTGAGACAGTGTAGAAGAGATGGACAAGAACTTGGTTGTTTGAAAAGAGAGTAGCTTGTGATGGTTACTTTGGGAAATGTCTTTATGCTGTTAGAGACTACCGCCAAATTTTTGAAACCTTCGTATGTGCAGTACAGGTAGAAATCCCAGTTTACTATTTGGTCTAAAAGGGAGTGCCAGCAATTGAGTCAACTGTCATGTCTTTTCACTGGCCATGAAAGTGTGTGTGTGTGTGTGTGTGTGTGTGTGTGTGTTAAAAACCCATAACATAAATTTCTTGTGGGTGTGTATTAACAATATTGTTAACTGTATGAACATTGTTGTACAATAGATTTCTGGAACTTTTCCATCTTGTATAACTGAAACTAAATCCATTGAACAACTCCGTATTTTCCTCTTGCCCCAGCCCCTGGCCGCCAGCATTCTGCTCTCTGTTTCTATGAGTCTGATTACTTCAGACACTGAATATACGTGTAATCCTGCAGTATTTGTCTTTCTGTGACTGGTTTGTTTCATTTGACGTACTGTCCTCAAGGTTCATCCTTGGGAAACAGTCAGACTTTAAAGGAAATTAACAGACTCATGATTCTGGTGCTGTCAGGTTACATAGTCCATGGTTTCTTGCTGCTACAAAACAAAAAGATTCTCAAATAAACATATTTTTTAAATGAGTTACTGGAGGGGGAAGAAGGAAGGGAAAACTTCTGTGCTTCCTGCCTGCTCCCCCTATGATCTTAGCAAGTGGCATAGCTACTTTGAATGCAGATGTCAGTATCAGCTCTGAGATTTGCATGCAGCTAGTAAAGTAGCCTCAAGATGTATTAAGCAAAAATGAATAGAGTTGTGGAGAGAAATTGACAAATCCATGTTCATGGGCTTCTTAATGAGACAAGATATTTGTAAATAAATAGATTTATGTAATATTGTTAACGTTAATATAAGAAGAAAAATACATAGAACCCTATATCCATCAATTGGAAAATGCACATTTTTCTAGGAGTTACATGGACTATTTGTAAACAATAGACCATTGACTAGGCTATTAAGTACATCTTAAAATTTAAGAATTCCTGGCCGGGCGCCATGGCTCATGCCTGTAATCCCAGCACTTTGGGAGGCTGAGGCGGATGGATCACCTGAGGTCGGGAGTTTGAGACCAGCCTGACCAACATGGAGAAACCCCATGCCTACTAAAAATACAAAAATTAGCCGGACGTAGTGGTGCATGCCTGTAATCCCAGCTACTCGGGAGGCTGAATAAGGAGAATTGCTTGAACCCGGGAGGCGGAGATTGCGGTGATCCGAGATCACGCCACTGCACTCCAGCCTGGGCAACAAGAATGAAACTCGGTCTCCAAAAAAAAAAAAGAATTCCTATCTTATAGCTCATAATTTTTTATCTTAATGCAATTAAAATATAGGTTATTAATAAAAAGATAAACATTTTCATAAATTCGGAAATTTTAACATTTCTAAATCATGAGTCAAGACAAAATTATAATAGAAACTTAAAAATACTTAAACAATATATAAAATACTGCTTATCAAACTTGTATAAAGCAGCTAAAACAGTACTGCAAAGAAAATATATTGTCTTAAATATTTATATTATATTGTATTTATTGTTAATTTTTAGTTGGAGTCTTGCTGTGTCACCTAGGCTGGAGCGCAGTGGTGTGATCTCGGCTCACTACTCTGCCTCTCAAGGTGCCTGCCACCGTGCCCAGCTAGTTTTTGTAGTTTCAGTAGAGACGAGGTTTCACCATCTTGGCCAGGCTGGTCTTGAGCTCCTGAACTCGTGATCCACCCACCTCAGCCTCCCAGAGTGCTGGGATTACAGGCGTGAGCCACCGCACCCAGCCTCATTTTTGTATTTTTTTTGTATTTTTTTTTTTTTTTAATAGAGTCTCCCTCTCGCCCAGACTGGAGTGCAATGGCACGATTTCGGCTCACTGCAACCTCCACCTCCCGGGTTCAAGCAGTTCTCCTGCCTCAGCCCCTCAAGTAGCTGGGACTACGGGTGCCTGCCACCAGGCCTGGCTAATTTTTGTATTTTTTAGTAGAGACAGGGTTTCGCTATGTTGGCCAGGCTGGTCTCAATCTCCTGACCTTGAGCGATCTGCCTGCCTTGGCCTCCCAAAGTGCTGGGATTACAAAAGATATTCTAATGTTAGCTACCCTTACATTCCTGCAATAAACTTAATGTGAACATGATGTATTATCTTTTTAATACATCGCTATATTCAGTTTGCTAAACTTTTGTTAGAATTTCTACATCTATATTCACTTGCATTCATTTGCATTATTATGAAACATGCCTGTAAAATCACGTGGTCTGGTGTTTTCTCTGTGGGTTTTTGTTTATTAATGTCTTTAACTGTGAGTGGTCTCTTCAGACTCTGCTTCTGCTTGAGTCAGTTTGGTAAGTTATATTTTTCTAGGAATCTCTTCGATTTTTTCTAATAATCATATTTATTGCCGTAAAATGGTTGGCAGTATTCAATTCACGCTTCAATTCCTTGTATACCTGTATTTATGTGCGCACGCTTTCTCCTTATATTGTTTATATGCAACTTCTTTCTTTCTTGTTTGATTGTTCATGCTCAATCTTGACAGAGTTGGTCAGTCTTAACTGAGGTCAACATGGTGAAACCCCGTCTCTACTGAAAATACAAAATTAGCTGGGCGTGGTGGCTGGCACCTGTAATCACAGCTACTCGGGAGGCTGAGGCAGGAGAATCGTTTGAACCTGGAAGGTCGAGGTGGCAGTGAGCCGAGATTGCTCCATTCCACCCCAGCCTGGGCAACAAGAGCAAAAAAAAAAAAAAAACTTCATCTCCAAAAAAAATTTTAAAACTTCAATTTTAATCAAAGCCAAATCAAAGCTATTTATGATGTTAATAATTTATTCCTGTGAGCCATTGATGCACTGGAGTGGTTCCAAGGAAGAAGAACTAGAACTCTTAGAGAAGAAGCTAGCATTGATTAGACAGGGAAATAGAAAACCTAAACAGAACAGCACGATAGCTGACTTCAGATACCTGAACTTTTATATGGAAAAAGGAGTTCTTTATCCTGTGTTAAGCCCAAAATATAGAACTAGGGTTCATGAGCAAATAATAGCATTGGTGAATATCAGGTTAGCATTAGCTCTTAAAAGCTGTTTTAAACCTACGAATGAACCCTCTGAACTGGTATACTTGTTATTGGAGGTATTCACGCAGAGGGTGGATCTTCTCACTGTCAGATCTTCTAGAGAATATTTGTGAATGAATTATAGAGGGTTGTATTAGATTACTTTGATCTGTTTCTTGTGTGCTTCATTTCTTGCCCCTATTCATCTCTTTCTCACCTTCTTCCTGCATTCACCTTTTTGTCCTATTATGTTGTTAATTCCTTAACAGGTGCAGCTTTTTTTTTTGACTGATAACAAAAATTTTATACATAGTTTTGTTATAGGGTAGTAAAGGGGGTATTAAAGATATCATTAAGCTTCTCCTTCTCTCTCCCTGAATAATTAAAAGCACTTGGGGCTGGGCCCACATGTGGAAGGCATGTAAGTAAAGGTGGTAATGTCCTTGAAGATGAAGCCTGTGATGTTGGGTTGGCATTAGTGAATCCAGGTATGAATGAATGCATGGTTTCAGTGAGTATAGATACACAGATAGGTACGAACATAGGTGTATATACATGTATGTCTCATCCCTGTCCACTGAGAAATTTTGAGAGCAGTGATAGCTGATTAGCATTGGGTATGCTTAGCTTTTGATATCCAAATTTTATTCTCCACTAGGAGGAAAACAGAGCTTTGGAGAAATGACTGGTTTCAGGTCACGGACAGGGGAAGTGTAAGAATAGCCTGGAATGTCTTGTAGTGACAGAACGTAAAGACGTGCTCAAAAAATGACGACCACATATCAGAAGGATGTGGAAGCCAACTTGAGTCCACTGGCCAAATCTGGGATAATCTAAGCATGAAAATAAATAAGATTACAACCTATTGAATAAAATAGGAATTAATGAGCCTATACTGATGTAAAGAAACAAATGAATACATAAATGAGGGATAGGGAAAGTTCTACCTTTGTATAGGTTGCCAACTAATAAATATTGAAATGGATGCTAAACTTAAGTGGGTGAAAATTTGGTGAAGGACAAGATATTCACATAATCTTGAAGTATCCCTTTATAAAATACTTATTAAACATAAAAAGAGGAATAGTAACTCTACACTGGAGAAGTCTGGCCAACACCAGCCTTAAATATGTGATCATGACCAGTAATGAGACCTATCACGTCAGAATCCCGAACCACCCGATAAGATGCAGTGAGCACATAGCATCCCTCTGAGATGAACATGCCAGACATATACAAACTGAACTCTTCTGTAGGGAGAGAGATATCTGACAACTCAAATGGAGGAACACTGTAAAACAACTTAGAGTTTTCAAAAGGTTAAAAAGTACCAGGAAAGAGCAGATTGTATCCTTTTGTTTAAAGGACATTATTGGGACACTTGGTGGAACTTGAATGGTGTCTGGATTAGTAAAGTATTACTGTTAATTTTATAATTTTGATGACTATACTGTAAGTAGGATTATGTCATTGTAGAAGATTAAAAAATGGAATAATCAGTTATGTTTGCAACTTGCTGTCATGACTTGGGAAGAAAATTCTTTGTACTTTACTTGGAATTTTTCTGTAAGTTTTAAAATCATTAAAAAATACAAATTAAAAATATGTATAAACTTGGGGTACTGAATCCTAGCCAACACATGAAGCCAAGAAAAGGAAATAAAAGGCGTACACGTTGGAAGGGAAGAGATAAAAATGACCTTATTTGCAGATGACATGTAGAAGATCCCAAAGAATCTACCCAGCAATGTCCTGGAATTAGTGAGTGAGTTAAACCAGGTTGTGGGATACAAGGTCAGCATGCAGAAGCCAATTGTATTCCTGTATATTAGCAACAAACACATGGAAACCAAGACTAAAAACACATTGTTGTTTACAATTGCTCTAAGAAAATGGAATATGTTGGAATATATCTAACAAAATATGTATAGGACCTGTATGTTGGAAAGCACCAAACACACTGATAAAAGGAATCAAAAGATGACCTAAATAAATGGAAAAGGCCTACCATGTTCATGGATTGGAAGACTTAGCATAGTGAGTCAGTCCTCCCCAGATTGTTCTGTAGATCTGTAGTGACTCATGGTGTCAAATTGTTCCTAAAGACATAACACAGTTTCTGTCAGAATTTCAGGAAGATTTTTTTGTAGATAAAAAGCTTATTGTTTTATGTGGAAAGGCAAAGGAACTAAAATAGAATGGCTAAAATGATCTTGAAAAATAAAAACTAGAAGCAGCAGTCTACCTAATTTTAAAACTTAATGCATAGCTACAGTAGTCACAACAGTGTGGTAGTGGCAGAGGGATGAATACGTAAGTCAGTGGAACAGAATCTAGAAATGGACTTGTAAAAGTATGGTGAACTGATGTTTTGACAGAGGTGCAAAGCAATTTAAAATGAAATGTCACACCTTACACAAAAGTTAACTGAAGATGGATCATAGATGGATCATAATGTAAAAGCTTTCATAAGAAAATGGGAGAAAATTCAGGATGTGAGGCTGGATGAAGAGTTCTTAGCTATGATACCTAGAGCGCAATTCATGTAAAATATCAGTAATTTATACTAAATCAAAATAAAAAACCTTTGCTCCTCAAAGCACCCTGTTAAGAGGACGAAAAGATGAGTACAGACTGGGAGAAAATGTAAACCACATATCTGACAACTTGGATCTAGACTATATATAGAACTCTCAAAATGTAACAGTAAAAAGAAACAAAAACCCCAGTTAGGAAATGGGCAAAAGATATGACACAGATGGCAGATAAGCCTATGAACGTATAAAAAACCTCATTAGCCATTAGGAAAATGCAAATTCAAATCATGGTGGTGGGATGTCACTAGACATCTGCTAAAACAGCTAAAATAAAGAGATCGCAAAACCCTAAAAATGCAGAGAAGCTGGATCTCATATATGGCTAGTGGGAACGTAAACTGGTCCAGCCACTCTGGAAAGTAATTTGGCCGTTTCTTAAAAAGCTGAACGTATTCTTCGCCTGTATGACCCAGCGCTTGCACTCCCGGGCGTTTATCCCAGAGAAACGCAGTGGTCTGTCCGCACGGAAGTGTGTGCGTGAGTATTCACAGCAGCTCTATTTGTAGTAGCCCCAGATTCGAAACAACCCACGTGTCCTTCAGTGGGTAACTGGTTAACTATGGTGCATTCATAACACAGAATACTACTCAGCAATAAAAAGGAAGAAACTTGATGTAACAACGTAGATAGCTCTCAGAGGACTTACGCTGGGTGAAAACAATCCAGTTCCCAGTGATGACATAGCACATGATTCCATTTATGTAACATTCTTGAAATGATGAGACTTCTCGAGAGGGAGGGCAGATCGGTGCTTAGGGGTGGAATGGGGAAGAGTGTGCCTGCCAAGGAGCACGCAGAACCTTTGTGCTGATAGAATAGGTATGTCTTGTGGTGGTCATGTGAATTTGTTTGTGGTAAAATGGCATGGAACTGTACACACACAAATAAGTGCCTGTAGAACTGGAGAAATCAGAATAAGGTCTGTTGATTGTAGCAGTGTATTTTCACGCTTCTGAATTTAGGAGTGGGGCTCTGTGGTGAGCCCGACGGTGTCCCTGGCTGCAAAGAGCTTGACTCTGGCAAGAAGGCTGCTACTGGTCAGGCTTGGCTGCTCCTGCTGCCCTCCCCCAGCGGAGCTGATCAGAATCTTGCCCTAAGAGGCCCCTCTTAAAAGCCACAGCACCTTGGGTGGGCCGGCCTGCCCTAGAGCACTTAACGCTGGGCTGAGGGAGCTGCAGAAGCATGCAGGGGAGTGCTGGAGTCCAGGACAGTCAGCTGTACGCGGGATTGGGGCGAGGGGGTGGTTGTTTCTAGATTAAAATGCAGATACATGATCAAGTAGAATTTTGAAATTCCTGTAAATTTTTAAGGTAAAATAGTAATTACCAAGGAATTTTGTTCTTTAATACCCTCTTAGGGTATTAAGGAGGGTTTGTCAGTGAAAATAATCAAGAAGGACTGGTCCAATCAGACCACTGATTTTGACAGACAAGAGAACAGACCCCAGAGTGCCCCTTATCAGAGGACTGTCAGCGACTGGGATGCTGATAATGTTTCTCAAGTAGTAGTCACCCTTTTCTGGGAAATCGTGGCTCTGTCTGAAATCATGTAGGCTGATAGAGCCAAAGCAGAGATCAGAATCCACATCTTTAGATCCCTCAAACTCCCCTCACCCGTGTTTTTCATCTGCACCGCAAAATTCCAGATACCTGTACTAAAAAGTCCTGAAGGTTTCTGCGCTGAATTAGTTTACGCTTAAGAAAGTCAGTGAACGTCAATTCATTTCCTGCTTATGCTTCAGAATGGGTTGATAGTGATTTGTCATTCTAACAAAATTCTAGCAGCTGTGGGAATTTGAATATGTGAAAATCTTCAGGAATTCATCGTATAAACAGTGCAAATACTTGCTGACTTAAATTGTTATGACACTCTACCAGGTAGGCACTCTGAGAAAATGGAAGTAGCAGCCCTTTTTCCCTGATAGTCAAATTTAGGAGGTGAGAGAAATGAATCAGTACAGGATTTCTCGACTCTCCGAACCTAACTGCAGACTGCTCCTCTCCCCTTTGTCCCCGTGGCTCCAGCCACATTCTTCATGTTCCTCTGACATGTTAGGTATGTACCACCTTAAGGCATTGGCCGTTCTCTGTGCTTGGAACACTGTTAACTAAAATAGCCGTGAGACTGACCCCTTCCACATCTGTGCTTACATGTGACCCACCTGGGTGGTCAGTCGCAAGGCCGATCCTGACCACCGTGTTTAGAATTGCAGTCTGCCCCTCTCCCCAGTGCTGTGAATCCCGTTACTGTACCTTTTTTTGTAGCATTTATTACTCATGTACTTTATGCTTAATGCTATATCACCGATTATAGATATTTGGTCCACATTGTTTGCATGGTGTCTCATGGGCCTTTGGATGTGATGAAAGTAAAATCCTTTCCCCTAAGTCCCTCTACCCTCAATTTGTTTAGGTTCTATCTCTCCTAGAAGCAGAGAGTCTGAGTTTCAAAGAAAATGGTGCAGTACTGCTGGGCGCTGTGGCTCACTCCTGTAATCCCAACACTTTGGGAAGCCGAGGCAGGTAGATCACCTGAGGTCAGGAGTTCAAGACCAGCCTGACCAACATGGAGAAACCCCGTCTCTGCTAAAAATACAAAATTAGCCAGGCGTGGTGGCACAGAATTGTAATCCCAGCTACTCGGGAGGCTGAGGCAGGAGAATCGCTTGAACCTGGGAGGCGGAAGTTGCAGTGAGCCGAGATCGCGCCACCGCACTCCAGCCTGAAAAAAAAAAAAAAAGAAAGAAGAAAAAATGGTGAGATACTTACTGATTATTTTAAAGTGAAGATTAGTATGTCTTATTTTATACAAGCTACCAAAGAGGAAAAATGTCCGCTTTCCAAACGAATGGATTTTACCTATTTTGTAAAGGCACTTCTCAGGTATTCTTTTCATTGCAGACTCTTGGGGACAGATTAAAGAGGACTTTTTCAATTGGGGGATTTGTGGAATCAGAATTTAGTGACATTGTCCTGGCAACGTTAGGATCTTGAAATCATGATGGATTGAAAGACACTGACAATTTCAAGGACAGTAAACTATTGTTTGGAAAAGGTTGAACTTACAAATGTTTCCTAAACGATGTATACTTTATTAGCAAGGTTGTGATGGTGCTTCCTTGGAAATACTCTTTCCATTCCCACTGCCACTACCTGATTCAGGCCTCATCACCTCTTGATTAAGCTTTCAGTGTATTGGTGTATGAAGTTGCCTTCCTCCTTGTTCAGTCCATCTTATATGCTGCTGAGAGTTATTTTCGTGAAAATCAAATGTGTTCACACCAGTCCTTTAAAGAACTTCATTGGCTCACGCCTGTAATCCCAGCACTATGAGAGGCCGAGGCGGGCGGATCACGAGGTCAGGAGTTCAAGACCAGCCTGGCTAACATGGTGAAACTCCATCTCTACTAAAAATACAAAAAGTAGCCGGGCGAGGTGGCGGGCGCCTCTAGTCCCAGCTACTCAGGAGCCTGGGGCAGGAGAATCGCTTGAACCCAGGAGGCGGAGGTTTCGGTGAGCCGAGACCACGCCACTGCACTCCAGCCTGGCAACAGAACGAGACTCCGTCTCAAAAAAAATAATAATAATAACTTCACTGGGGCCCTGTCCAGAGCCTATGCCTGTAGCACAGCCCACATGCCCTTCAGGGTCTGCCCTTAATGTGTTTGGAGACCCCTCTTTCTAGCTAGCTCGTCAGCCTTTCTGAATTTGCCAGTCCTGCGCACTACACCGTTCCCTGTCATTCCTCCTTATGATGTGTCCTCTGCTGGAATTTCTGCTTCCTGCTGATCTCACTAGGCCTATTCAGGTAGCAGCTGCTCAAGCTGCTTCCCATGGTATTTTATGCAATAAAGTATCAGTACTCAGAGTTACCGCTTGATAGAATTTCTCTTTTCCTTTTTAAAAGCTTCAAACAAATAATGTCTTACCTTTAGATCCCTATAGGTTAAAATATATTTGTTGACTAAAAATTGTGTATGATTACTGAAAGTGTTCAATGCAGGGAACACACCAGTTCATCATGGAGGCATTTCATCAGAGAGTCTAGTTAGAGAAGATATGTCATGGACTGCGTCGTCACAGAAGTGGGGTTTATGTGAGAGAGGAGTTGGAAATCACACCTGAGTGGAGAGCAGCGTGAAAGGTGATGTCAGCAAGAATTTAGGATGTAGAGAAAGGATGGTAAAGACACCAGCCGGATGGATCAGGGAGACAGGGAATGCAGAATGCAGGAAATGTGGAATCTCTTAACTTGCACAAACCTAGGTTTCATTTTTGTGTTCTAGTGTGTTACACTGGCAATGACTTTACTTCCCTGAGTGACCGTGAGATGGGTGTGGTCCATAGTCATGTGCACTTCGTAGGGCTGTGAGGACTGAGAGAGGTGACCCAATGACTAGTGTCACACAAACGTGACATGTCGTAGGCACCAAATGATTCTAGACAGTGGTTCTGGTTGGTTTTGTGGTCAGTTAGAAACCTTTCATCAAGTGAAACTTTCTTTGCAGAGCAAACAATTGAAAAGTTAATATTCTACATGTACTAAGGTTTGTATTCTCCGTTAATATGGGGGAGTATATGGTAACCTGGTGTTTAGTGCTAGCTATGTTTTTGGCTCATTGCTCAGTTTATGAGAGAGAACGCATAATATTTGTTGTTCGACCGTTTTACTTGCAGGATTGAAGAGAATTGACATATCTAGAAAATGCTTTGAGTTCTTGGACATCACTATTTGAAAACGTACTGATTACCCTTAGTTGAGAATGGGAAAATCTAAAAGGGAAAAGTCACTGGTTCACGCTGTACTATTAGAATTGGTCATCTTCTTGCCTGACTTGTAAGTTAAGGATGCTTGATCTTTGCTGTGATGTAACTTGTTGAGGATGAATTGTAACCAGTTACAATGAATACAAATTCTCCTTTCTGTTTGACCTGGAAAACTTTCCAAAAGGAGATGTCTTTACAATAATGATATATTTGGTGAAACCTGTGGGTTTTTTTTTTTTTAAGAGCTTCTGATGACAGTATTGAAAGAGGAAACTAATCTGTATTGTCAGCATAGCCACAGCTAGCACTAGTCATTTCTTGAGAGGTGGAGCTGTTTCTCAGAAAACACGCTGTTTAAGGGTAGGAGGTGAAGGGACTCCTTGTCAGAAATTGGCTTAATTTTTATCCAAGTTATAAACCACAGTTCTGTTTGGGTATTGCATTTCTTCATTCACTCAGTGACAAGAATTAAGACAGATGATGCCTGTAGAAAAAAAAGTGTGTGTTCTTGATAGTTCTGCTACTGGTGCTAGTAGAGGTTGAGAAATAAGATTTCCTGTGAAGTGTGGTTTGGTTGTTTTTGTGGTATCTCATGCAAAAGAGTTTGAACTATGTTCATTTTTCTCCGTTTATTGGATCCTTTAAAAGATAGGAAAGGGTGAGATAACCAGACTTACAATGTTGGTAGAGTACTGTGGGCTTTGGGACTCCTGTAGCCCAAAGGTTATGGGATGCTGCTGTCACGATAATCTCATTTCAGAGGTTCCTGTGGAAGAGGAGATGTAGCTTTCTGTGTGTTCTCATTCAGAAGTCAAAAGTTTTTAATGATTTTTAATGGTTTTTAATGATTCGTTTATAGATTTGGAGCTAGCCGACTGATACTCTCTGGGCAGGGTAAAGAGACCTGTGACTCAGATTGTCAGGGAACCTGTGTGTGCGCTCACAAACTCGGAACTATGTGTTGTGATCCTTAACTGGAGAAGAGGCAGTGCCCTTCTTTGTTATCTTCACTCAAGAGTATGAATTATAAAGTCACAGTTTCTCATAAAAAGGCTTTCATAGTTTCACTTCCTGAAATGTGTATATTCACAATCTTTTGCAATAGTTATTTTAAGGTGATGTGTTTTAGTTAATTTTTGTCTCTACAGCCTCTTCTAAATCAAAAAGTTATATATGCTTTTAATTTTATATTAATCTTTTTAAATTTTTGTTTTTTGTAATTTTAATATATTTTTAATTTATTTTAAAGTTTTATTTCTCTTTTGCTTTAAGATTTTTCTTTTTAAATTGTTTTTCATTTTTCCTTCATATGTATTTTTCTTAATAGAACAGAAGAATTAAAATAATATCTAGTGATGTAGGTATTTGAGTTTTGTTTTTAATCAGCCTTGAGAAGAAAATGTAGGCTCAAATAACATTTGTAGTTGTAAATAGCTATAGAGTTTTCCCAAGGATTACCTTTCTTAGTATTATCTGATAACAAAATTAAAAAAAAAATCCTGAGAAAATTCACTGTTCCTTTGCTTTTGTTGACTCTATAAATTAATGTGAAATAGGAAGCGAGGCTGCTGCCAGGGGCTGAGCCCTGTAGACCCAGTGCCCTGCAGGTAGTGCCCTCCTCCATACTGCCCCCCAGGACTGCATCTGGGCCTTTCTGGTTTGTGGTTACTGTGCTTATAGAGCATTGAGGTAACCCCTGGTGCATATTTTACAGATTGAAGGGAAGTAACAGTGAGTTTTAGTTCAGAGTCCTGAGGGTATCAACTACTCTGGCTGAAGGTCTTCTCTAGGTTTACTTCCTCCATAGCTGGGCAAGGGTGTGGGGTGGTGCCATGTGGGGTAACCAGATTCCCAGCACCCTGTGAGGTAGACCTTCCTGGGTTTTATGGATTCCTACCGCATGTTAGTCAAATGGCTGTTTTCAGTTGTGCAATAGATATGAGTAGCCTTTGGTTTGTGTTCTTTCTGTGATTACAACATGAGGAAATACATTCCTCTGGTGTGATATTTTAGTGGAACTTTAATTTTAAAATCATGTAGCATTCTAAAACCAGGCATTATTTTTTTGATATGTTGTCTAGGAGATACGTGGTCTTTATTTTAATTAGGTTGCTGACCTTTTTACTGTTTTACATAATACCACAGTTAAAGGGTGATTAAACTGTTAAAAAAAAAAAGTGATTTTTAAAAAAGTGCTTGTTGACATCATCTTTCCGAGAACACTAGTGTATGTGATTTACTATAACAAGATCTCAGTTTTTCCTGTTGGCAAATGACATGTAATATTTACAGAGGTCTTGGGTTAGTCCAGCAGAAACATCTCAGATAAATTGATGTGTGAAACTAAAGCCATTTTACATTTCCTTTCATATGGGGATAATATAAACAGTGTTTTCGTTTAAAAGTAAAGAGAGACTGGCTATTTAGTATGGATTTCTTTGAGGGGACAACTTGTAATAGTATGCATTCTCTAGAGTTAAACATCAAACACCATGTTTTTAGTTTTATAATTCAGTGATATGCATCCGGCAGTTGTGTGTTGAGGATTCTGAGTTAATTCATGGGCTTTTTCTCCTGGTGTCATGCTTGTCTTCCTTTTCCATCTAAATGTATAAGGTCACATTTTGTATTTCACATATTTAAATTAGCATAAATTCTCAATCTATGAGATTTTTACTTTTAAAAACTAGAAATATCTCTAAACTGTTAACAGAGTCTAAGTAGTGAAGTATCTTCAGTGGCCTTTTAAAAAATTCAGTTGGAATATTCCAACTGTCTGTAAATATTTTCAGCATTTAACCTAAACACAGTTCAGTGCTAAAATGTATTTATAGTGGAATTCTTATCTATTGAGCAACGAAGAGGGTGAAATACAGTAACCTCGGAAATGTAGTCTCATCTGTTTGAGACCAGTTACCGTTTTGTAGATAGAGACCGATCAATTCTTAGGTGCCATGAATCTGAATGATCCTTTTACTTTTAGGAAGGTAAGTTCTTTATTCATTTAACTATGTTTACTTCTGTTCGATTTTTCAAGTCACAATGGCTAATGTGCTACAAACAGAAGCACTTCCCTTCCAGCACTATAGTAACAAACAAGATTACATTTTATAGTTCTTAAACAAAAGTAGAGAATAGTTGAGGATTTGTCTCAACTCTCTTATGATGCTAATCCATTTTTCTTATTTCTTCTATCCTTTTGTAAATACCTAGAATATTAATATGAAGATAAGAAAACAGTAAATTTGAAATGACAGTTGTGGTTTATCATTCTCTGTTTTCAGATGATCACAGCCGTGTTAAACTGCAGAATGCTGAGAATGATTATATTAATGCCAGTTTAGTTGACATAGAAGAGGCACAAAGGAGTTACATCTTAACACAGGCAAGTAGTACGATACCAAGCAAATGTCTGAAAATGATATGTTTGTGATTGTTCTGCTTTAAATCATAGGGAAAAGTATATCTTGACTTCTTTTGGAAATGAAATGGTATTTCAGTTTTTTCTGACGATGTAATGAATTTTGGACGTTATAAAGTTTTGAAGCTTTGAGTATTTAAGATAAAAGGCAAGTTATTTTTAATATTACACATTCTGTGAAGGAAAATTGTTATGAAATGGCTTAGGCCAGTTCTTTGGGCAGGTTGTTCCTTACATTATATCTGACACAGAGCTCTGCAAATGCTTCTTAGCATCTTCTGTTTCTCTTCCCATACCCTGTGGCAAAACCAGAGGCCCTAGACGCCTCTTCTGTAGCTCCCCCTGCCTCGCATATATCTTCAGAGAGTACGCCAAGCCCTGGATGGTGTACAGTCGTCGTTGAGGACCTGTGCAGGTGCTGAGACCAGGTGTTCCAGAGGCCCAGCTGCAAGGCCTTGTGCTCCCTTTGGCCTTCTGTCCAGTTGCCCCTGAGCACATCAGCCACACCTGTGTGCAAGCATGATTTTCCTTCCATTCTGAGATAATGGGAGAGATTTTTGTGTATCCACAGCTACTCTTTATTCATCAAGTGATAAAGACTTGATTAATGGTGCTGTCACTTCCCCCTAAAGATTTTTAAATATTCAAGAGATACACCATAATATTTGATATTTTTGAAAACGTAACTTGAATCAGAATGATTTACTTGAAAGAGAAAAATGTTTGATAAGTAAAAAGAAAGGCAGATTAATGTAACTATGAGCTATTAGACTACATCAGTTCAAAGGAAACTAAAATGCATTATTTTACTTGAGGTAATACAGCTCCTGCAAGTCAAAAATAGAAAAACAGCCCATGGAAAAAACTGGCATAGGACATAAACTCCTAGTTCAAAGAACGAAACAATGAAGAGATGCTCCCTTCATTCAGCAAGCAGGGAATGGGCCTTTCCCCTGTCAGAACAGGAGAGATTTCGAAGTGTGTAGTACTCAGTCTTCAAATACTCTGACCGACCAAGAAAGTCTACTTAGAGAAATACAGTCAGACATAAAGACATACATGATAGGCCAGGCGTGGTGGCTCACGCCTGTAATCCCAGCACTTTAGGAGGCTGAGGCACATGGATCACCTGAGATCAGGAGTTTGAGACCAGCCTAGCCAACATGGTGAAACCCCATCTTTACTAAAAATACAAAAATTAGCTGGGTGTGGTGGCGGCCACCTATAATCCCAGCTACCCAGGAGTCTGAGGCAGGAGAATCGCTTGAACCTGGGGGTTGGAGGTGGCAGTGAGGCAGGATAGCACCACTGCACTCCAGCCTGGGCAAAAGAGCAAAACTCTGTCCAAAAAAAAAAAAGACATATGTGATCATGTTCATTGCAGTCTTATTTTAACGCATCAGACTCAAGCAATCTGTAAGGGACTGGCTAAAGAAGTTAATCATACATACACCGTTAGTGGTTATTTTTGGAGCTAGGGAATAGAGACTTTAATTTTCCATTTTCTTCCTTTCTGTAATATTAGAAGTTTTTTTAAATGTGCATTCGTATTTTAAACTACTGTTTAGAGTTAAAAATTTTATTTTCTGTTTGAAATAACTACAGTTGACCCTTGAACCACACAGGGTTGAACTGTACTAGTCCACTTACAGGCAAATTTTTTTCAACCAAAAACGGGTTGGAAATACGGTATTCATGAGATGTGAAATCCATGCATACAGAGGGCTGACTCTGTGTATCTGCAGGTTCTGCAGGGCCACCAGTGGGGTTTGGACATGTGTGGATTTTGGTATCCTGCAGTGGGTGGGGGCGGATTGGGTCCTAGAACCAGTCCCCTGTGTATCTCCAGGAACAACTAATAACATTACAAAATAGAGAAGAATTACCACCCTAGATCCCTTATCACAACACTCTCTCCCTCTGTACCCTTTTTCTCCTTTTCTTTTGTTTTTTGTTTTTTGTTCTCTTCTTCGTTCTTAAAAACACAAGTCTTTCTCAAGATTCTAAATTAGCCTTTTTTTTTTTTCTTCCCTCCAGTCTGCACTACAGCCCTTTAAGACCATGGTTTTAACCTTTGTAACCTAAGATAGGGTAGACTACTCTCATGGTACCTGTGCTTGAATCTTGGTGCCAGCATTTCATTGGGTATTCACTGACCCAGCAAAGACTTACTGAGACCTACTCTGTGGCAGGCATTGTTTCAATAAAACAGACTTGTTAAAACCCTACTGTTATGAATTTTACATTCTAGTGGGAAATAAAATGAATAAGAGTTAATAATTTTGTAATAGTGTTTTTACATGCTTTGTATAATTTAAACCTTAAGACAACCCTCTGTGGTAAATAGTATTACCTTTACTTTATACACAAGGAATCTAAGGAGATCCAGAGATATTAAATAACTTTTTTTTTTTTTGAGATGGAGTCTCACTCTGTTGCCCAGCCTGAAGTGCAGTGATGTGATCTCAGCTCACCACAACCTCTGCCTCCCAGATTCAAGTGATTCTCGTGCTTCAGCCTCCCGAGTAGCTGGGATTACAGGTGCTCACCACCACTCCCAGCTACTTTCTGTATTTTTAGTAGGGACGGGGTTTCACCGTGTTGCTCAGGCTGGTCTCAAACTCCTGGCCTCAGATGATCCACCTGCCTTGGCCTCCCAAAGTGCTGGGATTACAGGTGTGAGCCACCGCGCCCAGCCTCCTAGTGACTGTTTTTGAACTTCTTGTCGCTGTGTGTGTCCTGAAGGAGCCCTGCACATTTAATGCGAGAACTCAGAAGCCTGTGTCTGGCTTTTTGTTCTCTCCTGAGTTCCTCTCTATATTTGTCAGGTCTCTATTGGATATTTTTACTGGATTTCAAAATCTGCACGTTTTCTATCTTTTTTACCAAGGCAGCTGCCTTCCTATTTTTCTCATTGGGATTGAAACTGTCCTCTTTGTC
Organism: Mandrillus leucophaeus; assembly: GCF_000951045.1. Taxonomy (NCBI): domain Eukaryota; kingdom Metazoa; phylum Chordata; class Mammalia; order Primates; family Cercopithecidae; genus Mandrillus; species Mandrillus leucophaeus. The sequence goes on along the minus strand of NW_012102987.1, from coordinate 748,276 downwards.
TGCCAAGTTCTTTCTGATCTTCTGTTGCCCCTCCCTTTTTTCAGAGCTCTCTTCGGTTACACCTGTCCTATTGCAGCAGCTTTTTAAGGTCTGCCCTTGCCACCATCCTTGTCACTCTGCTGGTGTAATTGCCGACTGCACCTGCCACCATCCTTGTCACTCTGCTGGTGTAATTGCCGACTGCACCCTCCACTTCCACTTCACTGATCTGTTTGTCTTTCCCAAATATGCCCTAAACTTTCACGCACTTTGCCTTATGCTTAGAGGGCCTGGAATGGACCCTAACTGCCTCCCATTCTTCTGCATTCCCTCTCTGTATTAGGACCTTTTTTCAGGCTCTTCTGTAGTTTCCTTCTCAGCCTTTCCTGCTCCCTAAAACCTGGGTTTAATTTACTCATATTCTTGTGGTACTTAACTGTGTCCATTAGTCATACAAGTATTTCTCCTTGCCACCTGTGCAAGCTCTTCAAGAGCCAAGACTGCATCTCAGTCTAGCTCTTGGCCTTGCACCTAGCAGGTTGTTCAGAATGGAGGATACAGAAAACTAGAGATGCAAAATGCTTATTACCCCAGCTCTTCTGATTGTCCTTTGTAGATTATTATTGTTTCAGTCATCTTTTTCTTCTGAGTTTTATGAATTAGTATTTTTTAAAAAATCACCTCCTTGGTGTATTATGTCTGTTTTGCAGATGAAGAAAATTGGTAGCATTGCTAGTAAATAGAAGAGCTGAGATGTGAATCTCTGTCCCTCTGATTTAAAAACCTGTGGCTGGGTGTAGTGGCTCACGCCTGTAATCCCAGCACTTTGGGAGGCTGAGGCAGGCGATCATCACCTGAGGTCAGGAGTTTGAGACCAGCCTGGCCAACATGGTAAAACCCCGTCTCTACTAAAACTACAAAAATTAGCCGGGCATGGTGGTGCACGCCTGTCATCCCAGCTACTCAGGAGGCTGAGGCAGGGAGAATTGCTTGCATCTAGGAGGCAGAGGTTGCAGTGAGCTGAGATGGTGCCATTGCACTCCATCCTGGGCAACAGAGCAAGACTCCCATCTCGAAAAAAGAAAAACCAGTGTTCTTTATACTATAGCAGCTATGTTCCTGTTTATTATTTAGTCTTTAGGATCACCAGTGGAATGGCATGGGATGTGATTGTGTGTATACACCAAGGAGTGACCTCACTGGCAAATTGCTACATCCATTTTTTTTTTTTTTTTAAATAAAGAAAAAGACATTCATTTTACTGGGGATTTCCTCATTGCTGTTTTTACCTCTAGACTGTGTTTTGTTTTGAAAGTAGATCAAGTAATAGAAAAACAAGTTGAGTGAAGAAAATGCTATTCTCAAATACTAGGTTGTAGTTTGTCAGGATCCTCACTAGACTTCTAGCATTTTTACAACTTAACCTTGGTTTATTCATTTAAGTAATATTTATTGAGTATCTGCTACATACCAAGGAGTACACCGGGCCTAAAGATGCTTTTAGTCGGCCAGGCACCATGGCTCACACCTATAATCCCAGCACTTTGGGAGGCCGAGGCAGGTGGATCACTTGAGGTCAGGAGTTCGAGACCAAACTGGCCAACATAATGAAACCCTGTCTCTACTAAAAATACAAAATTTAGCCAGGTGTGGTGTTGGGCGCCTATAATCCCAGCTCCATGGGAGGCTTAGGCAGGAGAATCTCTTGAACCTGGGAGGCGGAGGTTACGGTGAGCTGAGATCGCGACACTTCTCTCTAGCCCGGGTGACAAGAGACGCCATCTCAAAAAATAAAAAATGCTTTTAGTCTAGAAACACTTTGACCCCCTTGTTGCACGTGGGTCTGAAGCTCTGGGCAGCCCTAGCCCCCACTCCTGACTCTGCCCCTAACTCTTCCCACTCTGCTACATTCCATGTGAGTTGAACGCATGTTCAGAGTTATTTTAGGTGTAGCAAAACTACATCTCATTTTAACCTTCTCGTTTAAAACTAGTTAAAATTTGTACATAGGCTTTTCATCTCTTATTAGTCCTTTTTTTTACCCTATGCTATCATTAAAATATGAAAGCAATTGGAAATACATGAAATATTTTGCTTTTGTCCCCATGGCATTGTTGTAACATGGACTGTTGCCCCTTTTTGACTCTGCCCAGTACTCTTCCATTGAGGCCATACATACTGTGCATTTGTAGATTAACAGTTTCATTGTGGTTCAGGTACTTGAATGATTCCTACTTTTTCTAGAAATCTTTTTGTAGTTGACTTGAGTTGATTGGCTGGCCAGTGATAGTGGACTTTTTCTCGTGGATCTTCTATGATGTGTGAGAGGCAGGTCCTGTCATTTGACTGTGGAAGATGAAGAGGACAGAAATTTCCTTTGTCTACCTTCTTTGCAGCTGGAACATGATCTGTCAGACACTCCTACTTGTGATTTTGTCTCTGGTTTGCCTATAGATTGTTTATGAATACTACAGCCACCTTCATATGGCAGTGCCAGCAAAAGCAAGGGGGTAGTAGTGACAGTATCAAGAGCAGCATCCCAGGTTGACTTTCTTTGTGGCAGGACCTTGCTTGTGCCTCAACCCTTGGTTCCTCCCCAAGCTTGGCTCTCTAGTCCTCAACTCTGAAAGCCACCTGATATCTTAATTCCTTTTTTGCCTAAGAAAATAAAAGTCAATTTTGATAATTTACAACCAAAAATCCTAAGTAGCACAGACCTGGTTTTGAAATCAGGTGGATTGGAAGTCTTGGTTTACTTCTTATAAGCCCATCCACTGTCTGTCTTGTAACATCCCAGGAGCAGGCTTGACGAGGCCTTCCTGGAGCCTTGCTCTTTCTGTCTGCTTCCCTCATCTGCTCTTTCTCCTCTCTCCTCACAGGGTCCACTTCCTAACACATGCTGCCATTTCTGGCTTATGGTTTGGCAGCAGAAGACCAAAGCAGTTGTCATGCTGAACCGCATTGTGGAGAAAGAATCGGTGAGTAATATTTAATATTTACAGCTTAGTATACTGCATGTGATCATTAGCATATAAAGATTTTCATTTTGGGGCCAATATTCATTCCTTAGTTTTGGCCTTTAATTGCTAAAGGCTAGTGGTCAAAGTGTTTCTGTCCAGAAAAACTCATTTATCCTTTTCCTTTCTTATTTTAAGTATTTATATAACAATTGCAGACCTTTCATCTCCAAGATAGAAATATAATGGAATAAGTACTGACCAGCAGTGATATATAGATCTTTGGGATCCCTAGGAATCCTTATTGACCTGTTGTCAGTAAGCCCTCTTCCAGCTTTAAGATCTTGTACTGTTCTACTTCAGATTTCTTACTTTATTCTACATTTCATAATTGCTGGTTTTTACTGATGATGAAAATTTCCTAATCCACTTCTAATCAGATGTGGCAATGACATGCCAGAATTTCCGGCAGTGTCAGCATAGTCGTTTACAGTGATTTTTCCTGATCTTCAGTATCATTTAAAAATTAGGGATTAGGCCAGGCACAGTGACTCAAATCTGTAATCCCAGCACTTTGGGAGGCTGAGGCAGGCAGATCACTTGAGGGCAAGAGTTTGAGACCAGCCTGGCCAACATGGTGAAACCTCGTCTCTACCAAAAATACAAAAATTAGCCAGGTGTAGTCCCAGCTACTTGGGAGGCTGAGGCAGGACAACCGCTTCAACCTAGGAGGTGGAGGTTGCAGTGAGCCGAGATTGTGCCACTGCACCCCAGCCTGGATGGTCGAGTGAGACTCTATCTCCAAACCACTGCACTTCAGCCTGGGCGGTAGAGTGAGACTCCATCTCAAAAAAAAAAAAAAAAAATTAAGGATTATGACATTGTCAGTTTGAGCAGCATTGCAGACTAAATGATTTGCAAATTTCATTTTTCTCATTTTAGAGTATAATTACTGTATTAATAAGATAACACTGCCACCAGAATTTAGAAATCATGTTTATGGTGGTCGGACCTGGATGGTTAACCAGTGTCAGGTTTAATTATTTTGGGGAAGATTACTTCAGAGGTGGTGGGTAATGTGCTATTCATCAAGAGACCCATAATGTCTGATTATTGTTGTTTTTATTTTTATTAATAGCCATTATTGGTCAGTGCTCAGCTTCTTAATTCATTATGGGTTACAGATGGTGATAATCCAGTTCTGTCATTACTTCTTTTAAAAGCAGTTTTACAAAAAAAGTGGATTCCCTGTTGAGGTCATCTGTCCTCAACAGATGACCAATTAGGAGTTTTTCTGGTGGAGAGTGGCAGGAGAGGATGAATTATTATGGATTTAGACATATTGGGTTCATTTTACTCCTTTGCAGTTATTTTCCTTATTTTTGATCAAATTATCCTGTCGTTGGCTAGCAGCAATCTCTTTAGGTTGGGTCCTGAGTCCTTTTTGTTTTTGAGATGGAGTCTCGCTCTGTTGCCCAGGCAGGAGTACAGTGGCATGATTTCGGCTCACTTCAACCTCCACTTCCTGGGTTCAAGCGATTCTCCCGCCTGAGCCTCCCGAGTAACTGGGATTACAAGCACCCACCACCATGTGGCTAATTTTTGTAGAGACTGTTTTACCATATTGGCCAGGCTGGTCTCAAGCTCCTGACCTCAAGTGATCTGCCCATCTCAGCCTCCCAAAGTGGTGGGATTACAAGCATGAGTCACCTCACCCAGCCCTGAGTCCTTTTTAACAAACCTTTTAATAGTTTCCTTGGCTGGGTGCAGTGGCTCACACCTGTAATCCCAGCACTTTGGGGAGTTAGGTGGATTGCTTGAGCCCAGGAATTTGAGACCAGCCTGGGCAAATGGTGAAACTCTGTCTCTGCAAAAAATACAAAAATTAACTGGGCGTGGTGGCGCATGCCTGTAGTCCCAGCTACCTGGGGGACTGAAGCAGGAGGATCGCTTGAGGCCAGGAAGACGGCTGCAGTTAGCTGTGATCTTGCCACTGCACTCCAGCCTGGGTGACAGAGAGAGACCCTGTCTCAAAAAAAAAATTTTTTTTTTTTCTTGCTATCTGTAATGACTGCATATTGCAGGCTCATCTCGAACGCTTGCTGCCCAGACCTGGAGCCAGCCATTTCTCTGCGGAGCTTTGGTTTCTTTTAATGGGCGGTAGTATTTCAAGATCACAGCAAAAATAAGGATATGTGTTGCTACTGGACTGGTCATTGTTTTTAGGGCTTTTCAGTGGACAAAAGCTAAGGAACAATATGTATATGTTAAGATAACCTACTTTAAGAGTTCATAATATTTCCAATTTAAATTTGGAGCTATAAGGGCTGCTTAGCCCCTTCCATCTTATATCTGCTATTTCCTTTTTCATACCAATAATCCTAGTTCTCAAAGAGATGAGAGATACAAGCTATCTTGTAGTGATCATTTCCTTCTTCCCATATCACATACAAAACATAGCCATAATCATGATATCATCTACTACCAAAATAATTACTGAAAATGGTTTACAATGTTTAATATTTTTTCTCTTCCTGATGTTTCTGAGTTGTAGTTTACAAATGTAAGTCTCTCCCTTATATCCCTTGTAGACTCTTAGTTCTATAAGCAAGCATTAGTTAATATTCATCAACAGTCTTTCTTGATGTCTCCCCAGTCACTCTGACTACAGCTCATTCTCTAGTGGATCCTAAGGAGGGACTTGTGAGCGTTATAGTCTCCAATTTTTTTACATGTCACTGATGGTTCATCTGCTGTCTTAATATCTGAAAGTCAGTTTGGCGGGATATAAAATCCTTGACTCACGTGCTATTCTTTGAACAGCTTAAACATTTTTCCGTTTCCTTCTGGTCTTCCACCAAAGTCTAATGGACATCTTATTTCCTTTATAAGTCTCTTGTTCTTTTTATCTACACTACCCAATAAATTCCTTCTTTTTCCTCAGGTATTATTCGTTTTACCAAAAATATGTCTTAGTGATTGGCCATTCTTGGTCAGTTTTTACAGGTACACGATGTCTTATTGAGTGTTTGACTTCGAGTACTTTTTTCTTAGTTTTTAAATACTTTTTGTTAAAGAAATATGTGTTGAGTTACAGTCCTTAGTATTTGTTCTGCTCCCTTGCTTGCTTTAATGTTCCTCTTTGGGTCTTCCTATTATACATATGTTGGATTTTCTTTGCCTATCTTTTTTGTTCGTCACATTCTCTTATCCTGTTTATCTATTTCTGTTTTACTTAAAAAAGATTTGTTTTTTCTGGCCAGGTTTGAGGGCTCACAGCTATACTCCCAGCACTTTGGGAGGCTGAGGCAGGAGGGTCCCTTGAGCCCAGGAATTCAAAACCAGCCTCGACAACAAAGTGAGACCCTACCTCTACAAAAAATACAAAAAGTAGCCAGGTGCGGTGACATGCACCTGGAGTGCCAGCTGGGGTTGGGAGATCACTTGAGCCCAGAAGATTGAGGCTGAAGTGAGCCAGGTTCACCCCAGTGCACTCCAACCTGGGCTACAGAGCTCTTAAGACCCTGTTTCTTAAAAAAAAAAATTGTTTTCCTTTTAAGGCATTATTATCTATTGTGTTTAGTTCTCTCTTCCTTCCGGCTTAATCCTCATTTCTGAAATGATGTGTTCTATTATTTGAACTTTTCTATCTTCTATCTTGTTTCTGAGTTGTTCTAATTTTTAGTCTTTTACTTCTTATATCATTTTTTGTTTGTCTTTTAACACCTTTTAAAGAATTAATTCATCATGTTTATTGGTTTGGGAGATGTTTTTATTGTTTGTAGCTGTTATTTGGAAAAGGAGAAATGGCCATTTTTTTAAAATATTTTTTTCTGGTATTTTTGTCCTACCGAAATGACTATTTTGCCTTGCTTCAGTCTGCTGGCTTCGTACTTTGGCATTTGGGAAGATATGTTTATTGTCACGGATTTGAATTTCATGTCAGTAGTTCTGCCAAACTCTAGGTAAAAGGGGCTTATCTTCTCATTCTCTCCCCCAGTTTAATTTTAGTAAGCAAATATACAATGTTCTTTCTAAATGTCATTTTTTTGTTTGTTTGTTTTGAGACTGGGTCTCACTTTTGTCATCCAAGCTGGAGGGCAGTGGCACAGCCTCAGTGCAGCCTCGACTGCCCATGCTCAGGTCATGTTCCCACTTCATACTCCCGAGCAGCTGGGACTATAGGGGTGCGCCACTGCACCCAGCTCATTTTTTGTATTTTTTGTAGAGACAGGAATTCGCCATGTTGTCCAGGCTGAATTTCACGCTGTTGCCCAGGCCAAACTCCTGGGCTCAAGTGATCCACCCACCTCAGCTTCCCAAAGTGCTAGGATTACAGGCGTGAGTCACATGTGCCTGGCCTTAGATGGAATATTGAGTAGTAGATTCATAGGCATTTGTGGAAAATACTTGTAAAATAAAGCCTTTTCAGCAACATATTTTTTTTTTTTGAGACGGAGTCTTGCTGTGTTGCCCAGGCTGGAGTGCAGCGGTGCCATCTCTGCTCACTGCAAGCTCCGCCTCCCGGGTTCACGCCATTCTCCTGCCTCAGCCTCCCTAGTAGCTGGGACTACGGGCGCCCACCACCACACTTGGCTAATTTTTTGCATTTTTAGTAGAGACGGAGTTTCACCGTGTTAGCCAGGATGGTCTCAATCTTGTGACCTCATGATCTGCCCGCCTCAGGCTCCCAAAGTGCTGGGATTACAGGCATGAGCCACCATGCCCGGCCAGCAACATTTATTTTGAAGATAAAATTATTGCAAGGGTTTGATAATTTTAGAAACATAAAGTGAATGTCCTGACGTTAAAATATAGGTAATCATGCTTTAAAAATGATAATTTTTATTTTATGAATATGATATCTGTGGCTTTTTTAGTTTATACGTTACAGAAACACTTTAAAAATGCCTTATAAGACCGGACGCGGTGGCTCATGCCTGTAATCCTAGCGCTTTGGAAGGCTGAGGTGGGTGACTCTCTTGAGGTCAGTAGTTCAAGACTAGCCTGGCCAACATGGCAAAACCCTGTCTCTACTAAAAATACAAAAATTAGCTGGGTATAGTGGCAGGTGCCTGTAATCCCAGCTGCTTAGGAGGTGAGTCTCACGACTAGCTGGGACTACAGGCGCCCGCCACAGTGCCCAGCTAATTTTTGTATTTTTAGTAGAGATGGGGTTTCACCGTGTTAGCCAGGTTGGTCTCGAACTCCTGACCTCAGGTGATCCTCCCGCCTCAGCCTGCCAAAGTGTTGGGATTACAGGCGCGAGCCACACCCGGCTGTAAAATTTCAATCTTACTAAAATACATTAAGCGCAGAATATAGTAGTGGCTTCTTAGTTTTGGTACTTGAAAAAATATAACATGTACATGTGTGGTTTGTTTTCATTTTTTAACTCTATGGTTTCATGATGTCTATAAACTAAAAAAAACATATACATATTTCTAAATTTAGGTTAAATGTGCACAGTACTGGCCAACAGATGACCAAGAGATGCTGTTTAAAGAAACAGGATTCAGTGTGAAGCTCTTGTCAGAAGATGTGAAGTCGTATTATACAGTACATCTACTACAATTAGAAAATATCAATGTAAGACCTTTCTTGCCCAAAAGTCTGGACTTTATATGGTGGTTTAAAGAATTATTCTCTATTACTAGATTTGAAGTTTGACAAGCACATGCATTTGGATAATACCTGTAGTATCTAGTCATAATCACTTTGTGTGCCTGCACGTAGTAGCTTTCTGAGGACTCTAAAGAAACAGTAGAAACTACGAATTTCAAAGTTCAGGTTGTTATTTGGGGATTGAAAATTGATTAATAGAAATACATGGGGATTAATAGAGAGGGCTTTAGAGTCAGGCAAACCTGGATTCAGATCCAGCTCTGCTACTTAGTAGAGGTATAATTTAGACTTGTTGGCCACCCTCCCTGAGCCCTTCCTCATCTGTAAAATGGAGATTACCGCGCCTCCCCTCCAGGGCTGTCCTGAAGGTCACATGAAGGTGTGTATGCAGAGCACCTGACCTCAGTAGATGCCCAGGAAACAATAGCTCCCAAGACCTGTGACAGCCAAGAATAGCGAAATCGTCAAGAAAATAACTTACAAAGCTATTGTTAAGTGATTCACAACACAAAAATTTGTCCTGAGTTGTGAAAAAATGGTGTTTTTTATATATATGTAACACACATACATATATCCATACATACATATACATGTATAAATGTAGCATGTGGTCTCAAGAACATTTACTTGGGTGTTTTTTATATATATGTAACACACACATATGTATATCCATACATACATATACATGTATAAATGTAGCATGTGGTCTCAAGAACATTTACTTGGGTGTTTGGTGGGTTGGTTGGTTGGTTTTTTGAGAGAGTCTTGCATTGCCACCCAGGCTGGAGTACAGTGGCATGATCATAGCTCTCACTGCGGCCTCCAACTCCTGGCCTCAAGAAATCCTCCCACTTCAGCCTCCTGAGTATCTGGGATTATAGGCATGAGCCACCATACCTAATTTTCTTTTTTTTTTTTTTTTGTAGAGATGGGGTCTTGCCTTGTTATCCAGGCTGGTTTCAAACTCCTGGTCTCAAGCGATCCTCCCACCTTGGCCTCCCAAAGTGTTGAGATTACAGTCATGAGCCACCATGCCAGGCCTTACTTGCATTTTTCTTCCCCAGAAACATACGAAGTGTTCCTTGGGCCTTGGCTGAGATACATACACATAGTGGGTTATGAACCTGCTGTTGCCGGGGTGATGATTGGGGCATTTCTCCCCCTTTTGCCATTTACCTCTTTTGCCTTCTTTGTGTTATAATTAGAATAAACTAGAAAATAATGAAATGAGAGTAATTCTGAGATGCTAATAGAAACTGTGATAGCCTGAAAATAGGAAAATGTTTAGCCTCATATGACTTTAGGAATGTATGTAGTCTTTAAGTGAAATACTGTTTTGGTTAACCATTAAGTAAATTAAGTGATCACTAACAACACAAAGCCTTAAAGAGAAGGGATATATATACACACACACACACACACACACGTATACACACGTGCTTTTTAGATGTGTGGCAATCCCTTTTGTGGTGGATCCCTGGAAACACTTGTGTTTTTTGCTGCATTGATTAAGCACAGGTGCATGCTGTGTGCGTGAGGCCTGGGTTCTGGTTTTCCTTCTGTCCAGCTTCCCATGACATCCATAACTAAGCTTATCATGCGGTCTCTTCAGTCACCTAAAAAGGCTCCAAATTAGGAATGATAATGCTTAGATTTATTTATAAATTCCCATTAGTATATTTATTTTGTCCCAACTCTTTCCATTTACATGTGTCTTAAACTGCATTGAGATACATCAATAACTCTTTGATACTGGACTGAGCTGTACATTATTCATTCCCAGAAACAGAACTATATTTCCACAAGGTTCTCAAAGTTCTCTGAATCATCTTCTCTTGGTATTTATCCCAGGTAATTACTCATTTGCTTATGGCATTAAAATTGATTTAGATGAAGGGCATAGATGTGTTTCCCTATTTCGGGAACAGTCCTTATTGAGAATTGATGGTAACTGAAGTAATAATAAAATGAAATGATTTTTGTGTTTTGTTTATCAGTTTCCAAAATGCTTTCACATGTATATCATTTGACCGATAGTCTTCAGTTAGTGTGGACAGTGTAAATATTCTTATTATCCCCATATTTTACATTATAAAAATGAATAGTTACGTTAAAATCCATTCGGTTATAGGACTTTTTCCACTGATTACTTAGCTAATAAGTGACAGACTGAACTCATTAGTTCTCCTGGTTCCCTATTTTTTAAGACAGAATCTCGTTCTGTTGCCCAGGCTGGAGTGCAGTGGCATGATCTTGGCTCATTGCAGCCTCCACCTCCTGGGTTCAAGTGATTCTCCTGTCTCCGCCTCCCGAGTAGCTGGGACTACAGGTGTGCACCGCCATGCCTGGCTAATTTTTTGTATTTTTAGTAGAGATGGGGTTTCGCCATGTTGGCCAGACTGATCTCGAACTCCTGACTTCAGGTGATCTGCC
>NW_012102987.1:729237-734767 GCF_000951045.1 Mandrillus leucophaeus | reverse complement strand
TTTTAGATGTGTGGCAATCCCTTTTGTGGTGGATCCCTGGAAACACGTGTTTTTTGCTGCATTGATTAAGCACAGGTGCATGCTGTGTGCGTGAGGCCTGGGTTCTGGTTTTCCTTCTGTCCAGCTTCCCATGACATCCATAACTAAGCTTATCATGCGGTCTCTTCAGTCACCTAAAAAGGCTCCAAATTAGGAATGATAATGCTTAGATTTATTTATAAATTCCCATTAGTATATTTATTTTGTCCCAACTCTTTCCATTTACATGTGTCTTAAACTGCATTGAGATACATCAATAACTCTTTGATACTGGACTGAGCTGTACATTATTCATTCCCAGAAACAGAACTATATTTCCACAAGGTTCTCAAAGTTCTCTGAATCATCTTCTCTTGGTATTTATCCCAGGTAATTACTCATTTGCTTATGGCATTAAAATTGATTTAGATGAAGGGCATAGATGTGTTTCCCTATTTCGGGAACAGTCCTTATTGAGAATTGATGGTAACTGAAGTAATAATAAAATGAAATGATTTTTGTGTTTTGTTTATCAGTTTCCAAAATGCTTTCACATGTATATCATTTGACCGATAGTCTTCAGTTAGTGTGGACAGTGTAAATATTCTTATTATCCCCATATTTTACATTATAAAAATGAATAGTTACGTTAAAATCCATTCGGTTATAGGACTTTTTCCACTGATTACTTAGCTAATAAGTGACAGACTGAACTCATTAGTTCTCCTGGTTCCCTATTTTTTAAGACAGAATCTCGTTCTGTTGCCCAGGCTGGAGTGCAGTGGCATGATCTTGGCTCATTGCAGCCTCCACCTCCTGGGTTCAAGTGATTCTCCTGTCTCCGCCTCCCGAGTAGCTGGGACTACAGGTGTGCACCGCCATGCCTGGCTAATTTTTTGTATTTTTAGTAGAGATGGGGTTTCGCCATGTTGGCCAGACTGATCTCGAACTCCTGACTTCAGGTGATCTGCCTGCCTCGGCCTCTCAAAGTGCTGGGATTACAGGTGTGAGCCACTGTGCCCGGCCATCTCCTAACTTTTGACATGGGGATAAGTCCTTTTGAAAAGATGCTAATTGTTGTAAAGAGAGATACTGATTCTGAAGCATCTTTCTGGAGTTGAGGCCGTCATGTGAGTTGGCCAGCCACCGTGTTTTAGTTGCTAGCAACTGTGTGGTACAATGACATGATCACTGGATTTTTTATTGGCCTGGGTTTAGAACATACCATAATATAATAGCAAGAATTTGTTTGTGTTCTACTTTAGAATGTTTAATTAGAACTAGGGATTCTTTATTCTTTAGAAGGATAAAGTGGCATTTCAGTATGAAAGGCAGAATTACATTTGCCTAAGTAGATAAACTGTAGAATCAGATAGCCTGACTTTAAATCCTGACGCTGCCACTCTTGCTGAGTGACTTGGGTCACATTACTTCACTATGGATGATAAACAGTACCTGCTTTATCATCTATGAAATGAGGGTGTTGATGTACCTACTACATAGGATTGCTCTAAAGATCAAGTGAGTTAATATCATGACAGCGTCTAAGACATAATGCGGGAGCCGCAATTACCTTTTTAGTTTATCAGTTTCCTTTCTGTAATAGTAATGAATTGGAAGGGGCAACAGAAACGGGGAGTAGTTGAAAAGGATAAGTTTAGAGAGAAAGAAAGAACCAAGGGAGTGAGAAAAAGTGATGATGAAGTAGGGGGCTGATAGCCAACCTCAACCCGCAGATCTCTGTCTTTATTGAGGTCTCTGCGGTGCAGAGATCCAGTGTGCATCTAAGGGAGTCTGACCTATGTCTATTAACAGGTCCAAAGGTAAAGCTGTTGTCTAAGCAAGCCCTGCGCCGCCTCCAGTCTAATGGAGCAGCACAGTGACATATGAGGAGCCCTTTACAGTGACTTACTTAAAGCTAAAAGTTTGGACCCTTGCCCCTGAACGAAGAGATTGCATCTCTGCAGTGTGGCCTGTGGCTTAAGCTATGGAGATAATTTTGAGGGGTTTTAAAAATACAAGGTCATCTAGAGTACTTGTCTTTTAGTTTTTTCTTTTTAGTTGCCCTTCACTATTTTTGTAATGTTGTTGGCCAGCTTTATGTTTAGTGAGTTCCAGGAATACTGTTATAATGCTGACTGTCTTCTATTTCCCTGTCCCTATAGATTAAGCAAGATGAGAGTCTAATTATTATGATGCTTAGCTGGGATTTGATTCAAAATCGTTTAAACAGTTTATTCTACCTAGAATGTCCTCTCTCTTCTCTGCCTTTGTATCCTACACGTCCTTAGTAACCCCTGTGGCCCACTTCTTACTTAGGTCTCTCCTGACATGTATCTGTGACACATTTATCCCTAACAGCTGTGATTCTTATACTTTTTCAGTAATTTAAATGTTATCGTTCTACTGCTCGTTCAGTACTTCTCTCTGTCTGAATCTTGACTCCATAATGAGGTTTTTAACTTCCAAGGGGCTGGGAGTTATCTGCTGCCTTGGCACTCCCCGGCCATTGCACGGAGTGAGTGATTGTTGTAAAACACAGATACAGTCTTTCCACCGGCCTCTAAGAATTCTTCTGTAGCTCCCGTTGGTTACTAAAAAAAGTGTCTGTCCAGTGCACAAGACCGTGACCCAGCCCAGCCTGGTCCTTGCCTCCTTGTCTAACTCCCTCTCCTTCGGGTATCCAGGATTAGTCCATGCTAACAGACAGGCTTGTCTAATAGGTTAGTTCCTTGGTGGGGGTGGGTGGTATACCTTTGCATATTGCTTTCTCTCTGCTTAGAATGCGAGCCTGTCCCTAGCCGCTTCTGCCGCTCCTCCTCATCTAGTGAGTTTGATCTGTCTTTCACAATGAATTGCAGTCAGTAAATACTTATCACTGACATACTGACCCTGGCAAAAATTGATGAGAGACCCAACTAAGGCAGTGATAGTGAAGGTACAGACTGGACATCTGGTTAGGACATAGGGTTGACAAACTTTGTCACTCTTTAGGTGTAGAGGAAATACCCAATGAAGAGGTTGAAAATGTGTTGAGTTTTACAATTGACTGGAGCTTTCTAGGGGCCACAGTAAAGGCAATTGGTGAGTATAGTTGTTTTAAAAATACCCAGTATCTGTTAAGCATTTACCATGTGCAGTGATATGGCAGGCACTTCACATTAATTGTTTCATTTGTTCGTTACAACAGTTTTGTAAGGTAAGTAGTATTATTAACCCTATTCACAGATGACAGAACTGGGGCTTAGTGAAAGTCTTTTAGAAACAAAATCTTGGTACCCTCCATATATACCTAAAGTGTGAAAGTAATTGGGCCTGGGGTCATAGAGCTGTATAGATTTTTTATAATTGGAAAATGTATTACCTTATTATGTATTTATGATGATTATTAACTTGCATTTGAAGGCTGTGAACAGGGCATACACTTAAATTGCTGTGGCCTAACAATTCCTGTTGTTACACCTGCTCAACTCACAGATTATTTTCCTGGCTTCATATATGCAAGTTTGACATCCCTATAAAAAGACTTTAAATTTAGAATTCTCTTTTAAAAATGTAAATGGGATTTTGCCTTAGAACAGCAAGCCGCTGACATTTTGTGCAGAATGTAGTATACATAATGCAAAGTTTTAGACAGAAAGTTTGGCAGGCATGTGTGGAGCAGCTGCAGACAGGGACAGCCTAGAATTGTGGGTGCAGCCCGGGTGTGTGTAGGGAGTGGGGTGAAGCAGCGAGAAGCTGGGGGGCAGCGGCTGGGGATCAGAGGGGAAGTAGTGTGACTTGGTGGGCTGGGGGCAGCGGCTGGGGATCAGAGGGGAAGTAGTATGACTTGGTGACCAAGGAGAAGAAAAGGGTGCTTCTGCAGTTTTGAAAATAAGGAGTTTGCCAAAAATTGTAAAGTCTAAATGCAGACCTTGTTTGGAATAAAGATGAGTTTTGTTTTAGCTTTGTATCCTTTGGCAACCCTTTTTTTTTTTCCCCTCTCATTTTTTTTTTTTTTTCCTGCATGAAAAAGAGGGAAAGGGGTCCATCCAGTCATGCATATGAATGTTTCTATTACCAGAGTAGTAAATATATGAATCTTATGCCTTCATGTGGTCCTTTGTAACTGTGAATTACATGATTTTGGAAAGCTGTGTTTTTTGAATCTTGTTTCTGTAAGGATAAATTAATCAAAGTTAACCTCTCAAAAAGTCCTGGTTCTGTAGGGGGAGAAAAAACAACAACTGATTTTCAAAAATCTATTAGTGGGGAAGACTTTATTATACAAACAGTCATGAGCATTTCTGGGAACTGGCTTCCAGTATCCCAGACAGTGTGACCTGAGTTTGAAAAAATTGAGACCACTAGTCTTGAGCCAAAATCATACAAGCAAAGAGAAAGCAAGCCGTTGCCCAAGATTGTAGGGCGACCATATGTTTGAGCCAGGACATGATGAAGTAATTACATGCAGGACCCCATAGGCGCTCTGGGCCAGAGACCGCAGAGCACTGCAGGCTCCTGCTCAGAGCGGACCACAGAAAGGCCCACACAGACTGAGTCTGGTCCTGCCGACGGCCACAGCAAGTAAGAAACAAAGTGGGTTATTAATGTCACTAGAATCTTAACCTCGTTTACAGGAAAACTTGACTTGGAGTTAACTGTGTCCCGCGCTGTCGAGAACCTGCCTCTAGCCCATTCCTGTCGGTGTTGCCTTGTTAACTGCCCACCTGCTGTTCTGTAAAAGGACACGAGAGTTTACCCTTCTTATTTTAGAATGTTTTGCATTCTCTTTTTTAATGCAATAAATTTACCTTTTTTTTTTTTTTTAACCTACAGTAAGATTGACTCCTTTTGGTGTACAGTTATGTGACTTTTGACAGGGCATTCAGTCATGTAGCCACTGCCCACAGCAGAAACGTAGATCGGTTCTGTCACCGCTCACCTGCCCAGATGTTCTTGTGTTGCTTGTACAGTCAGTCATGTTCTCTACCCCCAGCCTCTGGCAGCCAGTGATCTGGTTTCTGTTTCTGTGAGATTCTGCCTTTTCCAGAATGTTGTATAAACGGAATAGTATAGTATATAGCCTTTAGTCTGGCTTTATTCACTTACCATAATTAATTTAAAAAGAAATGTCTTAAAACGTAGAAACCGTGATCATTTTAATTCGTAATGGAGAAATTTTTTATTGCTTTTAGTATATTGAGAACTTGTGGATCACACTGTATTTGAAATTATTAATGCTGGATGTTAAAAGGTCACTAAAAGTATGTACTTTTAAAAAAATTTATTTCACTGTACTTTATTAGTATTATACCTTATATACTGAGTCTGGGATGTAGAAGTCAATTTCTACTGCAAAATAGGGGGTTTTTGTTTGTTTGTTAGTTTTTGAGATGGAGTTTTGCTCTTGTTGCCCAGGCTGGAGTGCAATGGTGCGATCTCGGCTTACTGCAACCACTGCCTCCCAGGTTCAAGCGATTCTCCTGCCTCAACCTCCCAAGTACCTGGGATTACAGACATGCCCCACCAC
>NW_012102987.1:723113-724007 GCF_000951045.1 Mandrillus leucophaeus | reverse complement strand
GTCTAATAGGTTAGTTCCTTGGTGGGGGTGGGTGGGATACCTTTGCATATTGCTTTCTCTCTGCTTAGAATGCGAGCCTGTCCCTAGCCGCTTCTGCCGCTCCTCCTCATCTAGTGAGTTTGATCTGTCTTTCACAATGAATTGCAGTCAGTAAATACTTATCACTGACATACTGACCCTGGCAAAAATTGATGAGAGACCCAACTAAGGCAGTGATAGTGAAGGTACAGACTGGACATCTGGTTAGGACATAGGGTTGACAAACTTTGTCACTCTTTAGGTGTAGAGGAAATACCCAATGAAGAGGTTGAAAATGTGTTGAGTTTTACAATTGACTGGAGCTTTCTAGGGGCCACAGTAAAGGCAATTGGTGAGTATAGTTGTTTTAAAAATACCCAGTATCTGTTAAGCATTTACCATGTGCAGTGATATGGCAGGCACTTCACATTAATTGTTTCATTTGTTCGTTACAACAGTTTTGTAAGGTAAGTAGTATTATTAACCCTATTCACAGATGACAGAACTGGGGCTTAGTGAAAGTCTTTTAGAAACAAAATCTTGGTACCCTCCATATATACCTAAAGTGTGAAAGTAATTGGGCCTGGGGTCATAGAGCTGTATAGATTTTTTATAATTGGAAAATGTATTACCTTATTATGTATTTATGATGATTATTAACTTGCATTTGAAGGCTGTGAACAGGGCATACACTTAAATTGCTGTGGCCTAACAATTCCTGTTGTTACACCTGCTCAACTCACAGATTATTTTCCTGGCTTCATATATGCAAGTTTGACATCCTCCAGTCTAATGGAGCAGCACAGTGACATACGAGGAGCCCTTTACAGTGACTTACTTAAAGCTAAAAGTTTGGACCCTTGCCCCTGAACGAAG
>NW_012102987.1:700830-721188 GCF_000951045.1 Mandrillus leucophaeus | reverse complement strand
CCCAGATAAGTTTGTATTTTTAGTAGAGATGGGGTTTCTCTGTGTTGGTCAGACTGGTCTCAAACTCCTGACCTCAGGTGATCCACCCACCTCGGCCTCCCAAAGTGCTGGGATTACAGATGTGAGCCACCACGCCCAGCCAAAAATTTATATTTTTAAAGTGAAAGCTAACTTCTAATTTTGGAAATTTTTATTGGGAGCAGGATATTATAATAATAGTCTTTAGTTATTACACCATTAAACATCAAGGTTTTTTACGTTGTTTCTATGCCTCCTCCCTCAAAAAACACCTCCTACAATAAAACTGAAAAATTGCGCAAAGATGTATTAGTGGAAGACCACTGCTTAATTTACACCAATGAAGAATATAAAGCAGAGAAGTGCTCCTTGGGGCAAAGGCAATTGGCAGAAAGCTGAAGAACATTTTCATAATGAGTTAGAAATACAGATCATCAGGAATATCCAGGAAGCGTTAGTGATTGCCAGGCAGGCCTAAGAGACAGGAAACATTTAGCATGTTGGTAAACCATTTTAGCACATCAGCAAAAGCATATAAACAGCTTTAGGACTGGAAATTATTGCCATGGGGAAAGGCAACAATTAGAGGAACAATTCCAATTAAAAATGTAAGGATTGGTTCTTTAGATTAATTCTTGAGTTGCTCCCCTATGCCTGTGTAGCAGAATCTAACAGATAATCATGTTAAACAGGAAATTATATTTTAAAAATAAACTCTGAAATTCATAAAAAGGAAAATGTTAAAGAATGTAAAATTACACTGGTAGAATTTTTTTTTTTTTTTTGAAAATGAAGTTTCACTCTTGGTGCCCAAGCTGGTGTGCACTGGCATGATCTCTGCTCACTGCAACTTCCACCTCCTGGGTTCAAGCAGTTCTCCTGCCTCAGCCTCCCAAGTAGCTGGGATTACAGGCACGCGCCACTACGCCTGGCTAATTTTTTGTGTTTTTAGTAGAAATGGGGTTTCACCATGTTGACCACGCTGGTCTCGAACTCCTGACCTCAGTTGATCTGCCCACCTCGGCCTCCCAAAGTGCTGGGATTACGGGCATGAGCCAATTGCGCCTGGCAGACATTTTTTAAAATAGAAAAAAATAGTCCATTCATGATGCATGAATTAAAGAAAATATTGGTAACGTGTATGGTAACAGATCAGTAACTGAGAACCCAAAGGCTGCCCCAGGTTGCTTCCAATCCTGGTTCTGCCATGTTCCAGCTGTGTGACCTTGAGCAAACTACTTACCCTTTGTTTCAGTTTTTTCACCAGGAAAATGGGTTTTAATAGGATTGTTGTGTGGATTTAGTTAATAAGGAAAGTGTTTAGAACAGGCTTCCAAAATAGTAAGTGTTGTATGTGTTAGCTATTATTAATACATCCCAAATTTCCACTAAAGAAAATCTTCCCGAATTTGTATATGGGATTGTCAGAAAACAAATGGAAAAATCATAGTATAAACAGCCTATATGGCTGTAAAGGATTACACAAAACACATGATCTTTCTGAAGTAGTTTTTTTAAAAGAAAAAAAAATAGAACTAACTTCTCCTCCCTTGATTTTCACTTTTTAGAGTGGTGAAACCAGAACAATATCTCACTTTCATTATACTACCTGGCCAGATTTTGGAGTCCCTGAATCACCAGCTTCATTTCTCAATTTCTTGTTTAAAGTGAGAGAATCTGGCTCCTTGAACCCTGACCATGGGCCTGCGGTGATCCACTGTAGTGCAGGCATTGGGCGCTCTGGCACCTTCTCTCTGGTAGACACTTGTCTTGTTTTGGTAAGTGCTTCTTGCGATCTCATTTTAATCTCATTGATTTTTTTTTAAATTGCTTCCACTGGCAAGGAATAAGCACCGATGTTGTATCATAGAACTGAGGTTTTTCAACTTTTAACTTCTACTTTTGGAAAAACCTAAAAATCTCATTTCCATGTTTGCTACTGCGTCTTATTCATGACTGGTAGAAATGTATCCAAGATGATTTTAGAGATTCCTAAGAAGATGTTTTTCTTCCTGGTAGCTTTATATTACAGAAATAATAGGTCTCTTCCCCTCATTTTTTCAAATATAAATTCATATGTAATACTGACTTCCTCCTCAGACAAATACTTTATCTCATTTTTTTTAATTTAAAAGCTAGGGATAATGATAGACATATTTCACAGGGTTGCTGTGAGAATTCAATGAATTAATACATTAAGGGACACTTAGAAGGTCCCTGGTGTTTTCTGAGCGTTCCATAAATGTCAGTATTACTGTTACTCGCCTGAGGTTCCTGTCTGTGCCCCCAAGGGCTAATTCTTTCTGCACCAGTCAATCCCAGTCCCAGCCTGTATACAGCCTAAATCTTTTTTTCTCTTTTTAGGACCTTTATTTTTTCCTTACTGGCCTCTTTCCCACCATCTTTAGATGGGTGCTGTGTATCCAGACATCGTGTCTGTAGTGCAGACATGAAGGAGGCGGAAGGGCAGTGAGCAGAAAGGTTGACTCCTGCCATGACTTAAAAAAAAAAAAGTCCTTATACTAGTCAGAACTGATTATAAATCTTTCCTTTAACCAGTGACTGGCCAGAAGTAATGAGATTACTATGACTGGTTTGGAATCAAGTGTGAATCAGCTGAAGAATCAGAGTCCTCCATCTGCTTGAGTGGTTGAGATGTGCGAGGGATGAGAGGCTGGGATAGTTGCTGTGTGTGTAACAGTTACAGCTCCAGGGTTAAATTATCGCTGTTCTTTCAGAGGAGAAAATGCAGAGCAAAAGTCTTAGCAATGATCCTGCATTGATTCTGTTTCCTGGGTTCCAATAACCAAAAATTTGTCTGATATTTGCCTTTCTTGCAGATGGAAAAAGGAGATGATATTAACATTAAACAAGTGTTACTGAACATGAGAAAATACCGAATGGGTCTTATTCAGACCCCAGATCAACTGAGATTCTCATACATGGCTATAATAGAAGGAGCAAAATGTATAAAGGGAGATTCTAGTATACAGGTAAACTTTATACACGTTTAAAATCATGTCTATTTGTTAAATACACATAGCATCAAATAACTGCACTCCACTTGAGCCCTTGTCTTTGTTTCAAACAGTACGTTTGAATTTTTGTGGTAAATCCAGTTGGCTGTCTGAAAATTGTAAAATTTTAGCTAGCTTCCTCATATGTACTCAGCCTCAGGTTAAATCCTGTCTGTTACTTAAAAGCCGTTGTAGAAACAAGATTTCATTAAAGAAACTGAATTTTTCATTTTGGGGGTGGTTACGCTTTTAATTATTAAAGTAGCTGGAAACTTCAGATACTTTTGCCTCCATTACACACTAATACTTGGTTTATATAATATTTGACTTTATAACAAGCAACTTGAATATTTATGGCAGATATAATGAAATTCCAGCAAAATGTTACATTCTTCTGGTTGATGGCTTTATTCTCATGAAGCTATTTTTACTGCATATTTGTAGAACCTAAATTCAAAGACTGATCAGAAGTTTGTGTTATGCGGCCTGGCGCGGTGGCTTAAGCCTGTAATCCCAGCACTTTGGGAGGCCGAGGCGGGTGGATCACGAGGTCAGGAGATCGAGACTGTCCTGACTAACATGGTGAAACCCCGTCTCTACTGAAAATACAAAAAACTAGCCGGGCGTGGTGGCGGGCGCCTGTAGTCTCAGCTACTTGGGAGGCTGAGGCGGGAGAATGGCGTGAACCCGGGAGGCGGAGCTTGCAGTGAGCCGAGATCCGGCCACTGCACTCCAGCCTGGGAGCACAGCGAGACTCCGTCTCAAAAAAAAAAAAAAAAAAGAAGAAGAAGTTTGTGTTATGCATTAAGTTAAAATGTAAAATAGAAACAACCACAGACTCCATTTTTTGTATGGTTTAATCACATCGTATTGGACGTAAGCAGATACTGTAAATTGATGTGTAATATAAGATAGACTGACTTTTCATTCTATTTCTCATATGTGAACATATTTACTAGCACTTTCATTTCTATGATTACTAGCCAATACAGGACTATAACTTAGACCCTTGGTGTCAGAATAAAGGTTTATTTTAAAAGATTTTTTCCAAATCTTTAAATAGCATTAAAATATTCTTAATGAACATAAACCTTAGGGTACTCAGAGCCAAAATACTCAATGTGTGGAAAACTCAGCCCACAGAGCATGTCGTGCTTCAGACACTAGACTTTGGGAACACTGGGTTTCCTGGGATTACTTTGGCAGTGATCAGTGATTTAGGTGAAGTAAAAGTTATTTCAGATGTTTAAGATTAGGAAAATTTCCCTTTCTAATCGCAGTGAGCTTTCACCAACTTAAATCTGGAGTTCAAAAAGAAAATCAAGTAGTTCAGTCAGATTTCCCCATGCCTTCACAGCCTGCATGCCGCCCTCACAGCCTGCTTCCTGGCTGTGGTGAGGTGGGTCACTGGGAGGGAAGTGTATGGTCCTTTGGATTGTGTCTTTCCTACCAGTGCTTTTTTTTAAGTTTTGTATCTTTAGTTTTAGAATACATGCTTTATCTGAGGATGGATCCTTTTTTATCACAGAGATCAGTTTTTCTGGACACTTTTTTGTGGAGTCTTTGACAGTGCAGTTTGTGGCTAGGAAGGATTTTTTTCTGTTAATTTATCTGGTATGGTAGAGTCCTCAGACTCTCAATTCTACAGCATTTTCTGCCCCTGTTCCAGATAGGACATTGGAAACATCTTTGTCCTTCAGGTACTCAGGATCAGAAAAGCCTGCTACCCCTTCCAAGGGGTTAATTTCTGCAGAAATGGTTGTGGCATTCGGAGAATCTCTGTCTTTTAATTGGTGCATTTAGACCATTGGCATATGAAGTGATTACTGATAAAGTTGGATTAATACATACATACCACACGTGCTACTGTTTTTTTTTCTTTTTTTGAGACACAGTTTCGCTCTTTTTGCCCAGACTGGAGTGCATGGCGTAGTCTCGGCTCACTGCAGCCTCCGCCTCCCAGGTTCAAGTAATTCCCCCTACTCAGCTTCCCGAGTAGCTGGGATTACAGGTGCCTGTCACCACTCCTGGACTAATTTTGCATTTTTAGTAGAGATGGGGTTTCACTGTGTTGGCCAGGCTGGTCTCCAACTCCTGACCTCAGGTGATCTGCCTGCCTTAGCTTCCCAAAGTGCTGAGATTACAGGCGTGAGCCAACGCACCCAGCCCAAAGTGATTGTATCTTAAGTCCGTAAATATGTATAATTATAATCTTAAAGTATGTATTCATTTACAGAAAACTTTCAAGGACCTTGACATTCCTGTAGATATATAGGCTATTTGTAATTGCCTTTCAGCACAAGGTCAGGCATAAATACTTAAGCTGGTTGCTGGTATTACCACATATTGATTAGCAAATTCCCAGTATTGATGACAGTAAACCTCCCAGAGTAAATATCTAGTTTGGCAATTCAGAACTAATGTTGTAAGATCTACAAAAAATTAGCTGGGCGTGGTGGCACATGCCTGTAATCCCAGTTACTTGGGAGGCTGAGGTAGAAGAATTGCTTGAGCCCGGGAGATAACGAGTGAGGGCTCAGGAAATGTAGTATCTTCTAGTTGAGCTGAGATTGTGCCACTATACTCTAGCCTGAGTGAAAGACGAGACTTGGTCTCATGGAGAAACCCTGTTTCTACTGAAAATACAAAATTAGCCAGGTGTGGTGGTGCCTGTAATCCCAGCTACTGATCTACTACAGGCACGCGCCGCCACGCCCGGCCTAATTTTTGTATTTTTGGTAGAGAAGGGGTTTCACCATGTTGCCCAGACTGGTCTCAAACTCCTGATCTCAAGTGATCCGCCCACCTCGGCCTCCCAAAGTGCTGGGATTACAGGCATGAGCCAGTGTGCCAGGCATGCTTTTTTCTTTTTAATACCTCTGGTACATGATGACAGTGAGACAAATTAGAAACTAGTTTATCCATTCTATGAATGGATTTCCCAGAGACTTTTTAAAGATCTAAATACAAGCATTGCTTTTAACAGTACCATATTGCACAAGAGTAACTCCAGGGAATGAATGTTCCATAAGTTCCAAAAAACTGTAAGTTGCAATATTACATCTCTGTTTAAAATCATTAAACTCCTCGGGCAATAAGTAGAGTATTCCTTATTATTTTTTTGTTGTTGTTGAGTCGGAGTCTTGCTCTGTTGCCCAGGCTGGAGTGCAGTGGTGTGATCTTGGCTCACTGCAAGCTTCTCCTCCTGGGTTCACACCATTCTCCTGCCTCAGCCTCCCGAGTAGCTGGGACTACAGGCGCCCGCCACCACGCCCGGCTAATTTTTTTTTTTGTATTTTTTAGTAGAGACGGGGTTTCACCGTGTTAGCCAGGATGGTCTCGATCTCCTGACCTCGTGATCCGCCCACCTCAGCCTCCCAAAGTGCTGGGATTACAGGCGTGAGCCACCGCGCCCGGCCAAGTATTCCTTATTAATTAGATCCAAGACTGCTTGCTTCCTGGATAAGATCTTCAAAGAAGGCCATCCCTGTCCATACCGAGTCATTTGGGCCAGTGTAGTCATAGTTAATCAAAACCATTGGCTCCCACTGCTTCTACCTGTACCACCTGCCACTGGCAGATACGTAGATGGTGGTCATGTCCTCATCCTTTCAAGGACTCGAGAGACTGTAGTCGCAGTGTGTAGCTTATATATGCCTTTTTCTTCTCTGGCTTGTAAGTTGTCGCTGCTTTCATCTGCAGGGCCCAGATGCACTCTTCTTCCTCTACCTTCATCCCTAGGAATGGTGACAAGGGAGGAAACGTAGTATTTTCTAGACATGATGCTGGGCTCTTCACATGCCATCTCATTAGTTACAGCTGTCTCCCAGGGTAGATGATGACATCCTCTTTCGTAGAAGAAACGGAAATTTCTCTTCATTTTGGTCCGAATCCTGGTTTGGGTTGCCGTATACTCCTGAAGTCCATGCTAGAGGCATGCTGGAGGGTGTTTCCCTAGCCCAGTGGTGGGCTAGCCAGCCTCCTGGGGCTGCTAGTGTACCTGATATCACAACCCTGATAGTTAAAGTCCTTTAGCGTCATAAGGACCTACTTGGAAATCTCACTGTTGGTTCCGCCCTAGACTGAACAGTGGCAAGGAGCAAGAAGGTTCCAGATCACATTCAAGCACCACTGTGGTCAGTACTCCAGTGTTACATACCTGTGGATTAGAAATGGATTAAGATTCAAGCAAAATCTACCTTGGCTGAAATCTTTTTTAAAAAATTTGTGGTTTTTGTGCAGTGCCACTGTATTTTTTTATTTTTTTGTTTTTTTGTTTTGTTGTTTTATTGAGACGGAGTCTTGCTCTCTCGCCCAGGCTGGAGTGCAGTGGTATGATCTCGGCTCACTGCAACCTCTACCTCCCGGGTTCAAGTGATTCTCCTACCTCAGCCTCCCAAGTAACTGGGACTACAGGTGCCCACACCACACCCAGCTAATCTTTTGTACTTTTAGTAGACATGGGGTTTCACCATGTTAGCTAGGATGGTCTCGATCTCCTGACCTCTTGATCCACCTGCCTTGGCCTCCCAAAGTGTTGGGATTACAGGCGTGAGCCACCACGTGCCCCGGCCTTTGTTTTTGATTGACACTTAGTAATTGTACCTATTTATGGGGTTCAGTGAGATATTTTGATACATTTACACATTATGTAATGATCAAATTAGACTATTTAGCACATCTGTCACCTCATACATTTATCTTTGTGGTGAAAACATTCAAAATCCTCTCTTCCAGCTATTTTGAAATGTATTTTTCATTATATATTATTATATGCTAATATATTTCATAGTACTTGAAATATATATGTATATGTAAATATTTCAAAATAGCTAGAAGAGAGGATTTTATGTATATATAAAGTGTGTATGTATATACATTTTTTTTGAGATAGGGTCTCATTCTCTTGTTCAGGCTGGTGTGCAGTGGCACGATCATGGCTCACTCATTGCAGCCTCAACCACCTGGGCTCATGGGATCCTCCTGCCCTAGTCTCTTAAGTAGTTGGGACTGCAGGCGCATGCCACCACATGTGGCTCATTTTTAAATATTTGTAGAGACTGGATCTCACCATGTTGCCCAGGTTGGTCTCAAACTCCTGGGCTCAAGTGATCTCCCGCCCCAGCCTCCCAAACTGCTAGAATTGCGGACATGAGCCACCACACCCTGTCTGAAATATTAAATATTATTAATCATAGTCATTCAACTGTGCAGTAAAACACCACAACTCATTCCCCTATTGAACTGTTGTTCAGTTTCTCCCCATGCCCACTCTTCCCTACTCTCCAAAGCCTCCAGTAGGTACTGTTCTTCTCTCTGCTTCTATGAGGTTAACTTTTTTAGATTCCACATATGAGAAAGTGCACTATTTGTCTTTCTGTACTTGACCTAATGTCCTCCAGTTTCATCCATTTTGCCACAAAAGACAGGATTTCTTTTTTTTATGGCCAAATAGTATTACTATATATGTGTGTGTGTGTATGTGTGTATGTGTGTATATATGTATATATTACGTATATACGTATACGTGTATATATAACATACGCATATATATGTGTATCTATAACATGTATATGTATATACATTATATATACACGTATACGTATATACGTGTGTGTGTGTATATACATTCCACATTTTCCTTCTCCCTCCATTCATTGATGGACATTTAGGTTGATTCCATATCTTGACTATTGTGAATAGTGCTACAATAAGCACAAGAGTGCCAATATGCCTTTGAAATCCTAATTTCATTTCCTTTGGATAAATACCCAGTAGTGGGATTGCTGGATCATATGATAGTTCTATTTTTAATCTTTTAAGGAACCTTTATACTGTTTTCCAAAATGGCTGTACTAATTTACATTCCACCAGCCGTGTACAGGAGTTCCCCTTTCTCCACATTCATGCCAGCATTTATTTTTTGTCTTTTTGATAATAGTCATTCTAATTGGGGTGTGGTAATATCTCAGTGTGGTATTGATTTGCATTATTCTGATTAGTGATATTGACCATTTTCTCATGTAGCTATTGGCTCTTTGTATGTCTTTTAAGAAATGACTATTCAGGTCTTTTACCTCTTTTTAATTGGATTATTTGTGTTTTCTGCTCTGCTATTGAATTTTGTTTGAGTTTCTTATATATTCTGGATATTCATCCCTGTCAGATGTGTAGTTTGCAGATATTTTCTTCCATTCTGTAGATTGTCTCTTCAGTCTGTTGATTGCTTCCTTTGCTGTACAGAAACTTTTTAGTTTGATGTAATCCCATTTGTCTGTTTTTGCTTTTGGGGTCTTATACAAAAGACCCTTCCCTTGCCCACACCAATGTCCTGAAATGTTTCCCCTATCTTTTCTTCTAGTATTTATATTTGGGGTCTTATATTAAGTCTTTAGCCCATTTTGAGTTGATTTTTTTAATATGGTGAGAGATAGGGGTCTAGTTTCATTCCTGGACATGTAGATATCCAGTGTTCCCAACGCCATTTATCAAAGAGGCTGTCCTTCACCAGTGTGTATTCTTGGCGTCTTTGTCAAAAATAAATTGGCTGTAAATACGTGGATTTATTTCCATGCTCTCCTGTTTTATTGGTCTTTACATCCATTTTTATGGTAGTAGCATGCTATTTTGGTTACTGTAGCTTTGTAGTATATTTTGAGGTCAGAGAGTGTGATGCCCCCAGCTTTGTTCTTTTTGCTAAAAATTGCTTTGGCTTTTGGCGTCTTTTATGATTCCATACAAATTTTAGGATTATTTATTCTGTTTCTAAGAAGAATGTCATTGGTGTTTTCACTGGATTGCATTGAATCTGTAGATCACTTTGTAGCATGGACATTTTAACAGTATTAATTTTAATCCATGAACATAGGCTATCTTTCCATTTATGTCCTCTTCAACTTTTTCCATTAATGTTTTACAATTTTCATTATAGAGATCTTTCACCTCCTTGGTTAAATTTATTCCCAGGTAATTTTTTTGAAAATGGAATTGCTTTCTTGATTTCTTTTTTTCAGGTAGTTTGCTAGTGATGTATAAAATTCTACTGATTTTTATTTGTTGATTTTGTATCCTGCAACTTTACTGAATTTGTTTATTACAACAGTTTTTTGGTAGAGTCTATAGGGTTTTCTATATATAAGATTATGTCTTCTGCAAACAGAGACAATTCGACTTCCTCCTTTCCAGTTTGAATGCCCTTTCTCTTTCTTTTGGTTAATTGCTCTGGCTAGGGCTTACAGAATTATGCTGAATAAAAGTGTTGAAAGTAGGCATTCTAGCCTGGTGCCACACCTGGAATCCCAGCAGTTTGGGAGGCTGAGATGGGCAGATCACGAGGTCAAGAGATTGAGACCACCCTGGCCAACATGGTGAAACTCTGTCTCTACTAAAAATACAAAAATTAGCCGGGTATGGTGACACGCGCCTGTAGTCCCAGCTACTCAGGAGGCTGAAACAGGAGAATTGCTTGAACCCGAGAGGCGGAGGTTGTAGATCACACCACTGCACTCCAGCCTGGTGACAGAGCAAAACTCCAGCTCAAAAAAGGAAAAAAAAAAAAAAAGGAATTGGGCATCTCTGTCTTGTTCCAGATCTTAAGAGGAAAAGCTTTCAACTTTTTCATGTTCAGTATGATACTAACTATGGGTTTGTCATACGTGGCTTTGTGTTGAGGCACAGTTTCCTCCATACCTAATTTGTTGAGAGTTTTTATCACGAAGGTATGTTGAATTTTTTTTTTTTTTGAGGCAGAGTCTTGCTCCGTTGCCCAGGCTGGAGTGCAGTGGCGCAGTCTCGGCTCACTGCTGCCTTCGCCTCGTGGGTTCAAGCGATGCTTGTGCCGCAGCCACCCAAGTGGCTGGAATTACAGGCCTGTACCACCATATCCAGCTGTTTTTTGTATTTTTAGTAGAGATGAGGTTTCACCATGTTGGCCAGACTGGTCCCAAACGCCTGACCTCAAGTGATTCACCTGCCTCAGCCTCCCAAAGTGCTGGGATTACAGGTATGAACCACTGTGCCCAGCTGGTATGTTGAATTTTATTAAATGGTTTTTCTGCATCTATTGAAATGATCATATGGTTCTTGTCCTTGATTCTGTTGATTTGATAGATCATGTTTATTGATTTGCATATGTTGAACCATCCTTTCATCCCTTGGATGAATCCCACTTGGTCATGGTAAATGATGTTTTTAATATATTGTTGAATTCAGTTTCCTATTATTTCATTCAGGATTTTTGCGTCCATGTTCATCAAGGATATTGGCCTGTAGTTTTCTTTTTTGTTGTATCCTTGTCTGGTTTTGGTATCAGGGTAATGCTGGCCTTATAGAATGATTCTGTAAGATTTCTCTCTTCAATTTTTTGAATAGTGTGAAAAGAATTAGTATTATTTAAATGTTTGGTAGAATTCAGCCATGAAGCCATCAAGTCCTGGGCTTTTCTTTGATGGGAGACTTTTTATTACTGATTCAATCTCACTCTTTATTGGTCAGTTCAGGTTTTCTGTGTCTTCATGGTTCAGTTTTGATAGCTTGTGTGTCTAGGAATTTAGCCATTTCCTCTAGGCTTTCCAATTTGTTGGCATACAGTTGTTTATAATAGTCTCTTACAATACTTTGTTTATGGTACTAGTTGTAATGTCTCCTTTTTCATCTCTGAATTTGATTCTTTTTTTTTTTTTTAGTCTACTATAGGTTTGTTGATTTTGTTTACCTTTTCTAAAAAACAATCTTTGGTTTTGTTGATCTTTTGTATCTTTTTTAGTCACTTTATTTCCATTCTTCTGGTCTTTATTATTTTCTTTGTTCTGCTTATTTTGGGTTTAGTTTATTATTTTCTAGTTCCTT
Organism: Mandrillus leucophaeus; assembly: GCF_000951045.1. Taxonomy (NCBI): domain Eukaryota; kingdom Metazoa; phylum Chordata; class Mammalia; order Primates; family Cercopithecidae; genus Mandrillus; species Mandrillus leucophaeus. The sequence continues at coordinate 709,306 of NW_012102987.1, read as the reverse complement.
TGCATCAGGTTGTTTATTTGAGATCTTTCTACTTTTTTTTTTTTTTTTTTGAGGCAGAGTTTCACTCTGACCCCCAGACTGGAGTGCAGTGGCACGATCTTGACTCACTGCAACCTCCGCCTCCCGGGTTCAAGTGATTTTTATGCCTCAGCCTCCCAAATACCTGGGATTACAGGTGCCCACCACCACGCCCGGCTAATTTGTGGTAGAGACGGGGTTTCACTGTGTTGGCCTCACCTCCTCACCTCAGGTGATTCCGAAAGTTCTTGGGCGTGAGCCACCCGCCTGGCCTGACTGTGATTTTTTTCTTTTTTTAATTTGTTGAGACTTGTTTCGTGGCCTAATATATGGTCCATCATGGAGAATGTTCCATGTGCTGATGAGAAAAATGTGTATTCTGTGGCTGTTGGAGGGAATGTTCTGTAAATGTGTGTTAGGTCCATTTGGCCTAGAGTGCAGTTTAAATCCTGTGTTTCTTTGTTGACTTTCTGTGTGGGTGATCTGTCCATTGCTGGAAGTGGGATGTAGCATTCTCTGCTGTTACTGTATTGCAGTCTGTGTCTCCCTTTAGGTCTGATAATATCTGCTTTATATTGTGTGCACCAGTGTTGGGTGCATAGATGCCTGAAATCATTACATCCTCCTGCTGAATTGACCGCTTTGACCTTTGTTTCTTTTTACAGTTTTTGGCCTGAAGTCTACTTTATCAAAATATAGCTACTCCTCTTCTCTTTATGGTTTTAATTTGCATGGAATATCATTTCTCATGCCTTCACTTTCAGGCTTAGTGTGTCCTTACAGGTGAAGTGAGTGTCTTGTAGGTAACATAGAGTTGGATTTTGTTTTTTGTTTTTTCATCCATTCAGCCACTATGTCTTTTCATTGAAGTATTTAATCTACTTACATTCAAGGGTATTATTGATAGATAAGGACTTACACCTGCCATTTTGTTAATTATTTTCTGTTTGCTTTGCATATTCTTTATTCCTTTCTTTCTCTCTTATTGTTTACCTTTGTGGTTTGGTGATTTTCTATAGTGAGAAGCTTTGATTTATTTCTCTTATTTGTGTGTCTGCTGTAGTTACTTTTTTTCTTCGTGGTTACTATGAGGCTTACATTAAACATCTTATAGTTACAATAGAGTGTTTTAAGCTGATAACAACTTAACGTTTGTCTCATAAAATATTTTTGACTTTTACCCTCCCCTCAAACTTACACTTTCGTTGCTTAATTTACATCTTTTTATATTGTGTGATCCTTAACAACTTGTAGCTGTAGTTACCATTAACCATTTTTTACTTTTAACCTTCATAATGAGGATTTGAAAGATTATATTCCACGGTTATAGCAATGGAGTTTTCTGAATTTGGTAATTAATTTACCTCTGTCGGTGAGATTAGATTATCGTATGTTTTCATGATAGTAATTATACTTTTGCTTCCAGTCGAAGCAACTCCCTTAAGCATTTCTTGTAAGGCTAGTCTATTGGTAATAAATTCTTGCAGCTTTTGCTTGTCTGGGAAAGACTCCATTTTTCTTTCATTTCTGAAAGATAACTTTGCTAGTAGTTGTTATGTTTCAGCACTTTGAATATATTATCCCATTCTCTACAAGCCGTTCTTTCTTGGCATGAACAGGTTTTCTGAGAAATCTGTTGATAAGAACCTGCCGGATTCCCTTACACGTGACTTGATCCTTTTCTCTTGCTGCTTTTAGAATTCTCTATGTCTAACTTCTGATGGCTTTATTATAATGTACCTTGGAGAGAGGACCTCTTTGCATTGAATGGATTTAGCATGCTGTGAGTTTCATGGATCTGGATACCAATATTAAAATTATGTAACTATGACTAATAGTTGATTGTGGTCCTAGTATAGTTTGCCCTCAAATAGGTAAAAGTCTACGAGATTTTATTAAGATTATTATATTCAACTATATACTGATGTACATAAATATTAAATGCTTTATTGTTATAAAATTTTGAAATTAAAATAAGCATAGTTACAAGCTACAGTATGGCAAAATGCCTTTTTCTTTTTCACTCATCTTTTAGCATCATTGGGTTTTCTTAACTTGAATATATGATTTTAATTCATAAATTTTTTTTATTTAAGGAAAATAAATTTTTAGTGTTTTTTATTTCTCTTCCCTACCTAGAAACGATGGAAAGAACTTTCTAAGGAAGACTTATCTCCTGCCTTTGATCATTCACCAAACAAAATAATGACTGAAAAATACAATGGGAACAGAATAGGTTTAGAAGAAGAAAAACTGACAGGTGACCGATGTACAGGACTTCCCTCTAAAATGCAAGACACAATGGAGGAGAACAGTGAGAGGTAAGCTTTCTATAACTACATGCTGAAAGATGAGGCTTTTTGATTTTAGAAATAAATTTTATGGGATCAAGTGCCATAGGATTTCAGGTATGTAATTTTTACATTAGGAAAATACAATCACGCCTGTAATCCCAACACTTTGGGAGTCTGAGGCGGGAAGATCACTTGAGTCTAGGAGTTTGAGACCACCTGGGCAACATAGTGAGACCTTATCTCTACAGAAAATAAAATTAGCCAGGTGTGGTGATGCGAGCCTGTGGTCCCAGCCACTCTGGAGACTGAAGTGGGAGGATTGGTTGAGCCGGGGAGGTCGAGGCCGCAGTGAGCTGAGATAACCACCACTGCACTCCCACCTGGGTGACAAAGCAAGACCCTGTCTTATAAATAATAATAAATAATTATGTGGATATGATATATGATATGAAATAATATAGGCCCTTTTTTTATTGAATTGATATAACCTTTTTTTTTTTCTCTGTCACCCAGGCTGGAGTGCAGTGGCACAACCTCAGCTCACTGCTCCATCTCCTGGGTTCAAGCGATTCTCCTGCCTCAGCCTCTTGTGTAGCTGGGATTACAGGCACCCACCACCACGCCCAGCTAATTTTTGTATTTTTAGTAGAGAGACGGTTTCGCCATCTTAACAAGGCTGGTCTTGAACTCCTGACCTCAGGTGATCCACCCGCCTCAGCCTCCCAAGGTGCTGGGATTACAGGCATGAGCCACTGTGCCCGGCCAAAGAGCCACTGTGCCCGGCCAAATTAATACAACCTTTGTTTCTTACCTGAGGGTATTTGATGACAAAGATGTTCTCAAGGAGCTTTCAGCCAATACTTATAAATAGAAACCAATTCAAAAATCCTTTAAAACAATCATGATTGAGTGTAAAAGTTAATATAATTAGGTGCTAAAATATATGGTATGGTACAGAAAGTAATATGAATATCTGCCATTTGTACTATAGTTATAACGTAACTGATAATACGCCTTTAATAAAACATTTAAACATGTAAGCTTAATTCCATTACTGGAGGAAGAAAAAGGCGTTTTTTAAAAAATCCGTATGACTGTGGCATCTATTCAGAATTTTAAATTACAACTACATTTCTAAGACTGTCTGTCACAGATTAGGAAGCTGGTAACCTGGTATAAGTCACATAGCAAAGTGAATGAGCTTTTTATTTGCTCTGTCCTGCATGTCTGAATACCTTTTCTTCTTCACTTTTTGCCAAACATACTTCTTATTGTGGGGATTTTATCTTGTGGTTGTATTTGTTAGATTGGAATGAAAATAGTCAAGGTCTGCCATACATTATAGCTTCACTGCTCTATTTTCCTAATATAAAAATTAAACGTGAAATTTTATCAGTGCTAATAACATATTCCAATACCTAATACACGTATTATTATAGATTACAGTGGAAGAGTTTATTATGGTTTAGCAACGTTATTCCTAATTTTTGACTTCAGTAGTTTTAGAGTGCAAAAGAAAGCATGATGTCTTTTGGTTCCTTTTTTCATCTTAAATAGAGTACCTTTAAATCAGGAAGTAATAGTTTTAAATTACCTTAGCTTTTTCAATAATAAGGCTTTCAGATTCCTAGTGTTACTGCTTTTTTCCCCCTTTTATCTAGTACTATCTGCAGAATTAAATGAAAAACAGGCTTGATGACTGAAATGGCGTTCTTAGTATTTCAGAAGTGTTGAGTTTTAATCTACAAAGATTCAGACCAGCCATGTTAATCCCAGTGAGTTAAATCACTCATCCAAGGCTGCGAATACAGAGGAGACTAGAAAAACCACTCCGGAGTTACAGAGTGATTGCCAAAGGCTGTTTTATGGGGTCTGTGTGTGTATGTGCCTGTGCATGTTTTCACATGTGGTGGCGTTGTTTTCTTCTTTCCCTTTTTTCCTTTCGTGTCTGATAAATGAGACTGGTGCATGTTTGAAAGCAGAGAGAGAGTCCCAACAGAAAAGTAAGTGGAGAAGGCTGATTGCAAAAACAAGGTTACAGAAATAAAAAAGAGGAGGCCGGGCATGGTGGCTCACGCCTGTAATCTCAGTGCTTTGGGAGGCCAAGGCAGGCAGATCACTTGAGGTCAGGAGTTCGAGACCAGCCTGGCCAACATGGTGAAACCCCGTCTCTGCTGAAAATAGAAAAATTAGCCAGGCATGCTGGCACACACCTGTTGTCCCAGCTACTTGGGAGGCTGAGGTGGAAGAATTGCTTGAACGCAGGAGGTTACAGTGAGCCAAGATCATACCACTATACTCCAGACTGGACAACAGAGCAAGACTCTATCTCAAAAAAAGATAAAAAGAAATGTAAAAGAAGAGCATAGGATCAGGGGTGTGAAATAAAGGTTACTCTGAACAGTTTTATTTTTTAATCAGTCCCAGTAATTTTTAATACCTATAGATAGCTTTGCATTAAAGATCCTAATAAGTCTTATCGAAAGAATTTCAACTTTTTTTTCCCCCCTCCAAGATGGAGTCTCGCTCTGTCACCCAGGTTGTTGAAGTACAGTGGCGCAATCTTGGCTCACTGCAACCTCCACCTCCTGGGTTCTAGCAATTCTCCTGCCTTAGCTTCCCAAGTAGCTGGGATTACAGGCCCCCGCCACCACACCCAGCTAATTTTTGTATTTTTAGTAGAGACAGGGTTTCACCGTGTTGGCCAGGTGAAACCTCCTGACCTTGTGATCCTCCCACCTCAGCCTCCCAAAGTGCTGGGATTACAGACGGGAGCACCATGCCTGGCCAGAATTTCAACTTTCAAAAGAAATAGAACACAGTACTTTCTTGTATTCATTTTCATTGTTGAATATCCTCCAAAGCAGTGTTTTTCAAATTGAAGGTCAAATCACATAGTTGTGAAGTTTATTGGATTATAAGCGTTTTAAAACATTATCAGCATATCAAAAATAATAACATGAATTTAACAGATGCTGGCGAAGTTGTGGAGAAAAAGGAAAGTTTAAACGCTGTTGGTGGGAGTGTCAATTAGTTCAACTATTGTGGAAGACAGTGTGGTGATTCCTCAAAGACCTAAAAACAGAAATACCATTCAACCCAGCAGTCCCATTACTGGTCTACACCCAGAAGAATATAAGTCACTGTACTATAAAGACACATGCACGTGTATGTTGATTGCAGCACTGTTCACCATAGCAAAGACATGGAATCAATCTAAATGCCCATCAATGATAGACTGCATCAAGAAAATGTGGTACATACACAGCATGGAATGCTGTGCAGCCATAATAAAGAACGAGATCATGTCCTTTATAGGGCCTTGAATGGAGCTGGAGGCCATTATCCTTAGCAAACTAATGCAGGAACAGAAAACCAAATACCACATGTTCTTACAAGTGAGAGCTAAATGATGAGAACACACGGACACATAGAGGGGAACAGCACACACTGGGGCCTGTCGGAGGGTGGAGGGTGGGAGGAGGGGGACAGTCAGGAAAAGTGACTGATGGGTACTGGGCTTCATACCTGGGGGATGAAATAATCTGTACCCTCCACGACACAAGTTTCAAGCTTACATAACAAGCCTGCGTGTGTGTGTACCCCTGAACTGAAAAAGAATTTTAACCTGTCTTTATACATGTATGTGTGATGTGTAAATTCCGTATATTTACATATGCATTGTGTACATATGTAAGTGTGTGTGTGAGGGTACTCTGTTGTGAGGCTGTTTCTTACTGTAGGTTACAGTCTGAGTTTGAAAGCCAGTATTCTCAATTACAGTCCAACCCAGAAACCCAGTTCACTGAGAGTGAGAAACAACTTGGACATATGAAAAGTCTGGAGCAGACAGAGTGTCTCATGCCCGTAATCCCAACACTCGGGGAGGCTGAGGCGGGTGGATCACTCGAGCCTAGCAGTTCAGGACCAGCCTGCGCAACATGGCAAACCCTGTCTCTACAAAAAATACAAAAATTAGCCAAATGTGGTGGTACATGCCTGTAGTCTCAAGGGAGGCTGAGGTGGGAGGATTGCTTGAGCCCAAGAGGTTGAGGCTGCAGGGAGCCATGATCACACCACATGATCTTCTGTGGGCAAGGGTCCACGGGAGGCATAGGGTCCACGGGAGGCATAGGGTCCACGGGAGGCATTCCCGTTGATTAATGGCCTAAGTTGCATAAATATAAATATATGGGAAAACCTGGGCAGGTCCCACTTGGCAAGTGATTACACAGACTAATTTCTTTAGGCCCCACTAGGAAGAAAAGATTTTATCACAAATCGAGAGTAGTCTGTCATTCTCTGGAATTGTGTTCTTAAATTAGATAAAGGCATGCCTTGGTATTTGTCTCTAGTCCATTCCTGAATCATGTAGTGCACTTTTGGAAAGCAAAAACCTCCATTCCATTCTTTTAAATGAGAAAAATAGTATGTTCTCAGCCCAACCAGAAAGCATAATCAGTTCCCCCAAATATAGTACAAAACCTTTTAAACTCCTATATAGCATTTAAAGCACTAATTATGTAATCATACAACACTTAATGGACTCATTATTGGGCTTATATGGTAAATGACAAAATACTAGATACAAATTATAATTGCCTTTTATACTGCAATGAAAATAAAAAATGAAATAATATGTTAAAGATTATATCTAAATTGGAAGCTTGTTACCGATACCCCCAGGCTCCTGGCAAAAGCTGAGAAAGGGTCCATGGGAGGCTAACCCCCCTCTCTGGTTTTATACATATTTTGCCTGCACTTGAACACAAATGTTTTTCACTAGCAGGTACATGCATATTTGTGATAGTGAATTTTCAATTCAGAGAGTGAATTCTGAGTAAGAATTTTTGCAAGTCATTATAGCAGATATTCAGATGGAGTTCAGACAGCCAGGGATACCTGTGTACATGATAACAAAAAGTGAAAAAGACATGAGAAAGCACCATAAGATGAACAAAAATAGCAAAACACAGTCCGTCCTCAAGTTGCGGAATATGTTATGAAGATAAAACAAGTACCCAAGTTAGCACATTATTAGTAAATTATAAATTACTTCAAATTAAATGCCGTAAGAATAGAAGGGCTAGAGGGGGTGGAGCGAGGATAATCGAGTATAATTGAAATGAGAGGACAGGAGAGAAGGGAAGGTTTCTATTTTAGTGGGGAACAAATTTGGAGAACAGCAAAAAATGGCAAGAACAAAGTTCTGCATAGCAGGAGAATATTGGCAAGCACTTGTGTGGACATGTGTTCTCAGTTCTCTTGGGTACGTATCTAGGAGTGGAATTGCTGGGTCATATGGTAACTCTATGTTTAACTTTTTGAGGGGCTGTCAAAAGCTGTTTTCTATGGCAGCTGAACCATTTTACATTCCCACTAACAATCTCTTGGGGAGAGAAGGTTCCAGTACACCAAAGAAGTGTAACATTGATTAAAGTATTCTAATACATAATTCAATTCAGATTTCTCGTCTGAAAGGTTCACCATATAGCTTTTTAAATAAACAGTTTTATGGAAAGATAATTTATATACCATAAAGTTTACTCCTTTCAAGTATACGATTCAGTGAATTTTAATACATTTACCAAATTGTGTAGCTGGCACCACGATCTAATTTGAGAACATTTTCCTGATCCCAACTTCTGTAGCTGTTTAAAAAATATTTCAAGATTAATCAAAGATTCATACTGTATTTAGTTGATGTGAGTCTTTGGTCTCCTTTCTACCTTTTCCTTCCTTCCTTGACATTGCTATTTTTGAAGCTTCTAGACCAGTTATCTTTTAGAATGCCTCATGCAATGCATTTCTTTAATCTTTATTTATCATAGTTCAATTCAGGTTAAACATCTTGACCAGGAAAAAAGTGGTCTCGATGTAGGAGACATTGAAGAGGGATTTGAGATTTTTAAGCACTACTGTGCACTAGGCCCTGTAACCAAAAAAAAAAAGTTTTAAATCCAGCTGCATGTCTAGGAGTATGCTCTAGAAAAATTACCATGGCAATAATATTTAATTTGAGGGTAGGGAAGCTAGTTAGGCCTTTGCTGTAATACAGAAAAGTGAAAAGAGGGGATGGAAGAAATAGTAACCTACATGTTGCCATTGGCCGTTTTTTTGTTTGTGTGTGTGTGTGTGTGTGTGTTTTTTTTTTTTTTTTTTTT
>NW_012102987.1:698901-699940 GCF_000951045.1 Mandrillus leucophaeus | reverse complement strand
AAGAAAAGAATAGGTGCTCCCACAACAGAACAGAACATTCGTGGAAATATTAAATAGATAGCTTTTATAAGAGCCTTAACCGTCAAACATGACCAGGAAAGGGGTCAGATGCAGGCAGTACCCCCTTGTGTTCCCACTCCTGCTTCTGCTGACTAGTTAACAAAGAAGGAAAGAAAACTAACAGTCATCATTTCACGTTTCCAGAAAGTTCCCTGCTTATTTTCAGGTCCCACTAAAAGCAGTTATCAATAGAAAACTGTATCAGGAATGGTTGTCAAGGGACATCTCTGAATCATTTAAGAATATTGAGGCTTTCCTTGGCCAGGCACTGTGGCTCACTCATCTCAGCACTTTGGGAGGCCAAGGCGGCTGAATTGCTTGAGGTCAGGAGTTCGATCAGCCTGGCCAACATGGCAAAACCCTGTCTCTACTAAAAATACAAAAAATTAGCTGGGTGTGGTGGTGCACGCTTGCAATCCCAGTTACTCGGGAGGCTGAGGCAGGAGAATCACTTGAGCGTGGGAGGCGGAGGTTGCAGTGAACCAAGATTGCACCACTGCACTCCAGGCTGGGTGACAGAGCAAGACGCTCTCTCAAAAAAAAAAAAATTGAAGCTTTTCCCCTCATTATTCCTGTGTTCAAGTAGGGTGAAAACTATGTGGATACGGATGGTTTTATTTGCGCCTAGGTCCTCTGTGTTGGAGTACTCAAGTCCTGCCCTGTGTGCACTTCCTTTTACTTGTTTTTATTTCTTCATAGTGCTCTACGGAAACGTATTCGAGAGGACAGAAAGGCCACCACAGCTCAGAAGGTGCAGCAGATGAAACAGAGGCTAAATGAGAATGAACGAAAAAGAAAAAGGTGGTTATATTGGCAACCTATTCTCACTAAGATGGGGTTTGTGTCAGTCATTTTGGTTGGCGCTTTTGTTGGCTGGACACTGTTTTTTCAGCAAAATGCCCTATAAATAAACAATTAATTTTGCCCAGCAAGCTTCTGCACTAGTAGCTGACAGTGCTACATTAATCATAGGGGTTTG
>NW_012102987.1:694938-698021 GCF_000951045.1 Mandrillus leucophaeus | reverse complement strand
AAAGTAAGAAGCATTTTATGATTCATGATTTCAGTTTACTAGACTGAAGTTTTGAAGTAAACATTTTTCAGGTTCTTTCTACTTCAATAAATAGTATGATGATATGCAAACCTTACATTGTCATTTTAACTTCTTAATATTTTTTTAAAGCATACTGTTTAATGAATTTAACTGCTCATTTGAGTGCTAGCTTTCTTCAGATTTCAACATTCCATTCAGTGTTTAACTTTTTTGTCTTAAACTTGAAATTGTTGTTGTAAATTTAATTGCTAGGAGGCATGGATAGCAAACATTATTATGAATAGCATACCTTATTTCAGTGGTTTTCAAACTATGCTCATTGGATGTCCAGGTGGGTCATCAAGTTACTTTCAACCACAGCTTCTCTGCCTTGTCTCTTTATGTGCCACTTGAGGTGTCTGCATAAGGCTTAAGTATTTTAAAGGGGGCAGTTATCATTTAAAAACAGTTTGGTCGGGCGCGGTGGCTCATGCCTGTAATCCCAGCACTTTGGGAGGCCGAGGCGGGTGGATCACCTGAGGTCAGGAATTCGAGAACAGCCTGGCTAACATGGTGAAACGCCGTCTCTACTAAAAATGCAAAAATTAGCTGGGCGTGGTGGTGGGCGCCGGTAGTCCCAGCTACTCAGGAGGCTGAGGTATTAGAATTGCTTGAACCCAGGAGACGGAGGTTGCAGTGAGCCGAGATCGCACCACTGCACTCCAGCCTGGGCGACAGAGCGATACTCCATCTGAAAAGAAACAAACAAAAAACAGTTTGTGGCCAGGTGCGTGGCTCACGCCTGTAATCCCAGCACTTCGGGAGGCCAAGGCGGGTGGATCACGAGGTCAGGAGATTGAGACCATCCTGGCCAACATGGTCAAACCGTGTCTCTACTAAAAACAGAAAAATTAGTTGGGCGTGGTGGCACATGCCTGTAGTCCCAGCTCCTTGGGAGGTTAAGGCAGGAGAATCGCTTGAACCCGGGAGGCAGAGGTGGCAGTGAGCCGAGATTGCCACTGCACTCCAGCCTGGTGACAGAGCAAGACTTTGTCTCAAAAAAAAAAAAAAAAGTTTGAAAACCATTGGTATAGATAGATATTTTGAATTGATATGCATAGTCTCCTTGAATGTGTTAAATTATGTTGAAAGTATGAAAGCAGGATGTAGGTGGTACTATATATTAAATAAGATTTATATAACATGTGCCTGTGTCCTGATTCAGTATTACTGTGTCCTGTAACCTTGAAATGGAGAGGAGGTAAGAGGGACATTTTTTTATGTCTGTCTGCATTAAACATGTGTTGAGGCATCCAAGACCCTTCACATTTCAGGTTTTTATTGGTTTAAAACCTCTTTCCGGTTTGTATTGGTTTGTCTTTGCTAAATACAGTATGTTACTCTGCAAGTCACATATAAGTAGACCTTATGACATTTCCAGTTGAAACTAGGCTTGTTTTCGGTACACAGGTGAAGACTTGAGGAAGCCAGTGCCAGGGAGGACGTGCCTCACCCCTCTGCTGGCTGAATGCGCTTCATCCGCTTACGCTTTGCTTTCTGTATGCTTTCTGTCCTTCTGGGTGGTGTCGTGTATATTTTTAAAACCACATTCAGTGTGATGAACACTTGTTGGTACACTTCTAAGGTTAGTCATCTTTCCTTCTCCACGCAGATCCTTGAGAAGGGCATTGACAGTGGATGCGTTAAATAGTGTTCAGTGGTTACCAGTAATCATATTTTTTGGTGGATGTCGTGAAAACACATGACATCGTGTTGTGCCCGTGATCATTATCCTGACTTTTTATTTGGTGAGGTGTGCTGGTCAAAGAGACAGACGTGGCTGCCTTCTCTGGTAACAGCCAGAGGAAAAAGTTAGCAATTCTAGATGGGCTCTACAGCTTTAAAAAAACTGGTTGTATCCTTAGGTCCTCATGATATTAAATAATTTCTAATTTTAACAGATTTTAAGAGTCAGATATTATACTTTGACTTGAATGAGGTAGTGTTGCTTTCTGAATAGGTTAAGGAAGAAAAAATTTTACAAAACGGTTTTTTTTTTATTTTCAGGAGTTTTTAATTCGTATCTAGCTCATTTCCACTCATATCTATTTCTGCTAATAGATTGACAGCAACCTTTGGTTTAATGCCATGTTCTCTGACTACACCAAGAAGTTATATATTCCTTTCCAATGTTAGCCAAGTATTTCTTTTATGTTAGCCTATGACTGACTTTTATTTGTGCTTGCACATACATAGAATGTAAAAATATAATTCTTCATGTTTAATGTATCCATATAAAAATGAAAATACTCATTTTCTGCATTCTTAAAGAGTTTAAAAAAGTAACATGTAATAAGTACATGGAGGACTTTAGAGCAATATAAAGGCCATTTCTTGTGTTGGAGGAGACTTTATACATTTGTCAGGTTTTCGGCCTTTTGGTCCTTTTATGTTCTTAGTCCATTTCATTGTTGTTCTAATGTTTTTACCAAGGAATGAACAAGAAAAGAGAAAGGAAGGAAAAAAAATGTGTTAATTGTTTTCTTTTAATGGTATGTCAGTGGAAGGGGTTCTGACTCTAAGCTAATGTGCACTTGTTGTGCCTGTCCTCTTTGTCTTAAATTAAAGTTGGTGGTATGAATCAAAAAGTGTTTATTGGTTTAAAAAGCAGTTTATGATATGAAACGGTCTTCCAGTTTTTATATCAACTCCTTTGCTTTCAACAGTCAGTTCAAAGCACCATTTATTGATCATTTATTGTATTCCAGACACTGTATTTTTTCTTTACTTATTACTCTACTTAATCCTCAACACAATTTTATGAAGTAGGTATTGTTAATCGACCTGAAACTGGCATTTCTCCATCCTTTTATGGTGTTGTCATTGAAAAGTCTCAGATGTGTAACATGTACTAGAATTAGATAATTCTCAAAGAAAGACTGCAACTGCAACTCATTTCCCTCTGAGAAAAAATACCACTGACTAGATTACATATCTAGTTCCAGACCAGAATCTATTGCAACTCATTTCCCTCTGAGAAAAAATACCACTGACTAGATTACATATCTAGTTCCAGACCAGAA
>NW_012102987.1:691145-693076 GCF_000951045.1 Mandrillus leucophaeus | reverse complement strand
CTGGACACTGTTTTTTCAGCAAAATGCCCTATAAATAAACAATTAATTTTGCCCAGCAAGCTTCTGCACTAGTAGCTGACAGTGCTACATTAATCATAGGGGTTTGCCTGCAGCAAACGCCTCATATCCCAGAAACGGTGCAGTAGAATAGACATCAACCAGATAAGTGATATTTACAGTCACAAGCCCAACATCTCAGGACTCTTCACTGCAGGTCCCTCTGAAACCCAAACTGTAAATGGCTGTCTAAAATAAAGACATTCATGTTTGTTAAAAACTGGTAAATTTTGCAACTGTATTCATACATGTCAAACGCAGTATTTCACCTGACCAACATTGAGAAATCCTTTATCACAGGATTTGCTTTTGGAGGCTATCTGGATTTTAACCTGCACTTGATACAAGCAATAAATATTGTGGTTTTATCTACGTTATTAATGGAAAGAAAATGACATTTAAATAATGTGTGTGATGTATAATGTACTGTTGACATGGGCAGCAACACTTTATATTCTTAAACATTTCAGGGTAAATATATTTTATAAATATCTATTTAATCTTTTGTAGTTAACTGTACTTTTTAAGAGCTCAATTTGAAAAATGTTACATAAAAAAATAAATTGTGTGTTGATTCAATTGTACTGGATACATTTTCCATTTTTCTAAAGAGAAGTTTGATATGAGGAGTTAGAAGTCGGAATAAGCAATTTCTACTATACATTGCATTTCTTTTATGTTTTACAGTTTCCCCCATTTTAAAAAGAAAAGCAAACAAAGAAACAAAAGTTTTTCCTAAAAATATCTTTGAAGGAAAATTCTCCTTACTGGGATAGTCAGGTAACAATTGGTCAAGACTTTTGTAAAGAAATTGGTTTCTGTAAATCCCATTATTAATGTGTTCATTTTTCATGAAACTTTCAATGTAGTTGGGGTAAATTATGATTTAGGAAGCGAAAGTAAGAAGCATTTTATGATTCATGATTTCAGTTTACTAGACTGAAGTTTTGAAGTAAACATTTTTCAGGTTCTTTCTACTTCAATAAATAGTATGATGATATGCAAACCTTACATTGTCATTTTAACTTCTTAATATTTTTTTAAAGCATACTGTTTAATGAATTTAACTGCTCATTTGAGTGCTAGCTTTCTTCAGATTTCAACATTCCATTCAGTGTTTAACTTTTTTGTCTTAAACTTGAAATTGTTGTTGTAAATTTAATTGCTAGGAGGCATGGATAGCAAACATTATTATGAATAGCATACCTTATTTCAGTGGTATTCAAACTATGCTCATTGGATGTCCAGGTGGGTCATCAAGTTACTTTCAACCACAGCTTCTCTGCCTTGTCTCTTTATGTGCCACTTGAGGTGTCTGCATAAGGCTTAAGTATTTTAAAGGGGGCAGTTATCATTTAAAAACAGTTTGGTCGGGCGCGGTGGCTCATGCCTGTAATCCCAGCACTTTGGGAGGCCGAGGCGGGTGGATCACCTGAGGTCAGGAATTCGAGAACAGCCTGGCTAACATGGTGAAACGCCGTCTCTACTAAAAATGCAAAAATTAGCTGGGCGTGGTGGTGGGCGCCGGTAGTCCCAGCTACTCAGGAGGCTGAGGTATTAGAATTGCTTGAACCCAGGAGACGGAGGTTGCAGTGAGCCGAGATCGCACCACTGCACTCCAGCCTGGGCGACAGAGCGATACTCCATCTGAAAAGAAACAAACAAAAAACAGTTTGTGGCCAGGTGCGTGGCTCACGCCTGTAATCCCAGCACTTCGGGAGGCCAAGGCGGGTGGATCACGAGGTCAGGAGATTGAGACCATCCTGGCCAACATGGTCAAACCGTGTCTCTACTAAAAACAGAAAAATTAGTTGGGCGTGGTGGCACATGCCTGTAGTCCCAGCTCCTTGGGAGGTTAAGGCAGGAGAATCGCT
>NW_012102987.1:684960-686100 GCF_000951045.1 Mandrillus leucophaeus | reverse complement strand
CTGTTATAAGCCAGATGTCATCAGGCATGTAGTCCATTTCTTTCTGTGTTCAAGCAGGAGTTCCAGTTCTGTAAACATTGGTTTATCTTTTTTTCTAGCAGGTGCACACATGGGTTCTCAGTGATGTGTAGCCAGGGCATAGATTCCTCTCGGTCTGTTGTACCCCGCAGGGAGAGGTGTCTGAGGCCCTCCCTCACCTGGCTGTGCTGGACGCACAGTGCATAGCGGAAATGCCTGTTCTGCATTCCCATTTATACATCAACAGCTAATAAAGTCTCTTTTACTTTTAAGAGGCCCTTATTTGACTTTGACTTATTTAGATGGTAGGGGCCTAGAATCTTATTAATGAAATTTTGAAAAAATAGAAATGTATTTTTTCACGATTTAAAAGCCACCTGTGTGGTTTACTCTGGAGTTGACCTGTTCCACTCATCCTTCTCCCCAGTTCATTTGTTTGGTTTCAGTTCCACTTTCCCTTATACCTATCTTCAAAGCAGTGTCTATGGGACAGCGTTACCAAGAGCCCTGACTGGGCCTGGCTTGGAACTCACTCCTGTAATCCCACCTCCCCCTAGAAGTGCAGCTACACTAGAAATTACAGCTGTCTTTGTTCCAGTGAGTATGTATAAGGGGTAACATGCCTTGGTGGGAAGCAGCTCAGATTGTGTGGCCTCCTCAATCCCTGCTCTACCGAGAGCTCCCCAGTTCCAGTACTGGACACTCAGTGGCTCTGTTCTGTGTGCCTGGTCCTAATACAGCCATTGTGTTGTTCATCCAGAATTAAGAATTTAAGCTTTTCACTCCTCTTTGGGTAGTATTATTTAAGTAAGAACTTCTAGGAAAATAGTA
Source organism: Mandrillus leucophaeus (assembly GCF_000951045.1). Classification (NCBI taxonomy): domain Eukaryota; kingdom Metazoa; phylum Chordata; class Mammalia; order Primates; family Cercopithecidae; genus Mandrillus; species Mandrillus leucophaeus. The sequence goes on along the minus strand of NW_012102987.1, from coordinate 685,251 downwards.
TGAGTTTGGTTATTTTTCCCTCAGCAGCAGGAATTTTCTGAATATTTAGCACATTCAGTTGCTCCAAGAACAGTATTGAGCAATGCTGCACATGTGCTTTCTCCTAAGGCTGTCTCCCCTGGCGCCTGGGTTCTGGAAAGACTCATTGTCCTTCAGGGAGGGGAGCGTTTTTCCTCACTGCCATTGCTGAGCCTTTTCTCCTGCTGTGTACGGTTTAGCCCAGGATAGAGCCATCGCTGACTGTAAGCAGTGATGGATAGAAGTGTTTACTTGGGGCCGGGCGCGGTGGCT